>NW_020175079.1:2467731-2516968 GCF_003031525.2 Neophocaena asiaeorientalis asiaeorientalis
CATTGAATTTAGGGCCCATCCTAATCTTCATCTTAGCTTAATTACAACTGGAAAGAAAGAGAGAAAGCGAGAAAGGAAGAAAGAGGCAATGTAGACCTGACAGCTGTGGGAGGGAAGGGGTCATATGCCGCAGGAATGGGTATGGAGAGCCTTGGCCCATGATGCAAATCTAACAGAGCCAGACTCTTGGTTGTTTTTTGTTTTTTTTTGCAGTACGCGGGCCCCTCACTGTTGTGGCCTCTCTTGTTGCGAAGCACAGGCTCCAGACGCACAGGCTCAGCGGCCATGGCTCATGGGCCCAGCCGCTCCGCGGCATGTGGGATCTTCCCGGACCGGGGCACGAACCCGCGTCCCCTGCATCGGCAGGCGGGCTCTCAACCACTGCGCCACCAGGGAAGCCCTCTCTTGGTTGTTTTGATTGTCTGTCCCATGTTGGGCAGAAATGATGAGCCCCCGGTACCCTGGTCATGCTCAGTCAGTGGCCACGAAGAGCATGGCCACTGCTTCAGAGATGGGGCAGATCCAAAAGGTGCTGACAGCTGGAGGCTGTCCATTGGGCAAGTTCTTCCTGGAAGGGAGAGTCAGGCAGTGCACCTGCATTGCTGCCATCCCTGGTGCCATCTTTTCCTGCATTACTTCAAGGTTCTCCGTGGACGGGATGGGGCCGGTCCTCACCTGGTCTCACCATTCCCAGAAGATGCAGCTTCATCACTTGATCAGGTTTGTTACCCTTCATCCACGTGCTTCGAGCACCCGAAATCCTGTTATGATTGTTTCCTCTTCCGCGCGCCCATCCATGAACGTTTATGCCTTCAGAAACAAATCCGTTTTCTGAAGTTTAGTTGGTGGGGGGTGTGAGGTTGGGGAGAGAACAAAATTATATGGGTATGCTCAGTCTGCTGTGTTTATCCAGAAATTTAGTAATCTTTTCCCAATGGGAAAAGAGCAGGCACAGAGGTGGGGAAGAGAAATTAAGGATAAAAAATACTGATTCCCAGTTTGGAAGAGTCAATACCTCTATATATAGATCTAAAGCTAAATTCAGTGAAAAGGGGTGGAGAGGTGAATTAGGGATTCATCCCTCTGCAGATGGAATCTGAAGGCAAGGGGGTGGAGGGAGGGGGAGATGACAACAGTGGTTCGGGCAATGGATCTCTCCCTTCGTAGCTTGAAGGGTCTTGGGGGAAATTTCTAATGACCCTGAATAGGTGTCTGAATATGTTTGGTTACATTCAGTCAATGGGTAAAACACTGAACACGGAGAGGGCTTTGATTACATAGTGTTACATGCATATTTTTGTTTGAAATACTCCAGAGGCATCGTTCTTGGGCTGTATTAAGGTCTGATCAACTGGAAACCACTCAGTTTTCAGGGCTCCCAAGATCCAAACTACGTGTGCCAAGGGGATGCCTGCAGTTTGGAGAGCTTCGGTTTGTGCTTCTTTTCCTAGTGTGTTGGAAAATGGTCTGCTAAATGAGCATCCATTGCTAGTCCATTATTTTACTTAGCAATCCAGTATTTTTCTTCTGTGCGTGTTATATACTGAATCGTGTCCCCCTAAAATTCACGTGTTGAAGTCCTAACCCAAAGGTCCTCAGAATATGACTGTATTTGGAGATAGGGTCTTTACAGAGGTAATTAAGTTAAAATGAGTCCGTTAGGGGCTTCCCTGGTGGTCCAGTGGTGAAGGCTCCGTGCTGCCAATGCAGGGGGCCTGGGTTCCATCCCTGGTCAGGGAACTAGATCCCACATGCTGCAACTAAGGTCCCCCATGCTGCAAGTAAAGGTCCCGCGCGCTGCAACTAAGACCTGGCGCAGCCAAATAAATAAATACTAAACAAAAACAAAACGAGTCCATTAAGATGGTCCTAATCTGATCTGTCTTTATAAGAAGAGGAGATTAAGAAAGAGACACACAGAGGGAAGACCAGATGAGGACACGGGGAGAAGACGGCCATCTCCAAACCAAGGACAGAGGCCTCAGGAAAAACCAATCCTGGTGGCACTTTGGTTTTGAACTTATAGAACTCCAGAACTCTGAGAAAGTAAATTTCTGTTGTATAAGCCCCCTAGTGTGTGTGGTATTTTGTTACGGCAGCCCAAGCAGACGAATACAATGGGGAAACAAAAAAAACCCAAGGTTGCAACAGAAGTAGATGGAGAGACAGATACGAGTGTATGGATATATAAAATTAAATACCTTAATCCCTAACTTCATTATTTTTCTTCTATCAAACATAATCCGATTTGGAGCAAAAAAGGCTTTGAGCACATTTTAATTTTGTTGGTTTCTCAAGAGAGGTTTATTTACCTATTTTTTTACACTCCTGCTCCCAGGACTAGTCAATTACTAGATGCAAATATAAAACTTTATATATTAGCAAATCTGGACCTCACCTCTTTCTTCCTGGGCCAACTTTCCTTAGGTTGTAGATCAAATCCGGCTCCAGGCTAAAGCACCACAATTTCTCTTTTCTCTTTCTGGCCGACGCATGGCAAGAATACATTTTTCTTTTCCTTGGGATGGTAGATTCTGTGCTGGAAATTCACAGGAGTGAAATCGTTAGCAGTTGTTCTTACAATCTGGTCCCATCTTTTTTTGTGGAGATGTGTCTCTGACATGCCCTTGAAGAGTAAAGCTGTCACCTGTGCTCCTCACAGCCAGGTTTTGGGTGGCTGTCCGCAAGACGGCCAGGGCAGGGCCTCTTCTGGATGTTGTCCTCAAAGCTCCATGTGGGGTCAGTGGTCAGGGACACTCCAGGCTGGTTATCTGGCATCACGGGCTTCGGCCATGGAGCTGGAGAGTTTCCGTGTTTCAACTACCATTTAGATTTCAGGAGTGATCCACTTAGCTGACTGGCCATAGAAGACGGCTTCCCTGACATCCTGCCACTTCTTTTTTTAAAATTTAAATTCAGGTTCCCTGGAAAGCCACTGGCTGTTGTAAGAAGGAGAGCGTCATGATTTGATTGACATTAAACATTTTTTTAAATTGTGGTAAAATATACATAACATAAAATTTACCATCTTAGTCATTTTTAACTGTGCAGTTTGGGGGCGTTAAGTACCTTCACAGTGTTATGCAAACAATCGCCGGAACTGTTTCATCTTCCCAAACTGAAACCCTGTGCACCCCTTAAACAGTGACCCCTCATTCTCCCCTCCCCGCAGCCCCTGGCACCCACCATGTGACTTTCTGTGTCTATGAACATGACTATTCTAGGTGCCTCACGTAGGTGAAATTGTTCAGTATTTGTCTTTTTCTTGGTGTGACTGATTTATTTCACTTAGCATCGTGTCCTCAAGGTTCACCCACGTTGTAGCATGCGACAGGATCTCCTTCCCTTTTAAGGCTGCATAATATTCCATTGTACGTATAGACCACATTCTGTGTATCCATTTGTCTATACCTGGACACTTGGGTTGCTCCCACCTTCTGGCTATTGTGAATAATGCCGCTATGAATATAGTGCTATGTGAATGCAAATGTCTCTTTGAGATGCTACTTTAAATTCTTTCATATATATATCTAGGAGTGGGATTGCTGGATCATATCGTAATTCTATGTTTAGTTTTTTGAGGAGCTGCCATACTGTCAGGTACTTTGCAGGAGATCAGCAAATATCCATAGCAGCTGCAGCATTTTGCATTCCCACCAACAGTGTACAGGGTTCTATCCATAGCAGCTGCAGCATTTTCCATTCCCACCAACAGTGTACAGGGTTCCAATTTCTCCATATCCTCAACAACGCTTGTTATATTCTGGCTTGTTTTTTTTTTTTTGACACAGCCATCCTGATGGGTGTGAGGTGGTATCTCACTGTGGTTTCTGCCACGATTTTGAATGCTTGCTGTGTGTGCATTACATCTTCAGGTGCTAGTGTGCAGGGACAGTAAGACCCAGTTCCTGCCACAAGGGAGGACTGTCATGGTCTGTTGGAGGAGAGAGGCATCTAAACAGAAAATTACAATGCAACATACCAAGTGTCATGACAGAGACAGGTCTTAGAGTGGATGCAATCAAGGAAGACTTCCCAGAGGTGGGGATACTTCTTAAAGCATTCGTTAACGCCTACTTGGTAGAAAGAACCAGAAAATGAAAAACTAAACCTAAATTCTAAGTGGTTGGTAGGTTTGGGTTAGAGCCATCTTTTTGGAATAGAATGACTTTTGAAGCATTGTTTCCTTTCGGTCTGTGTGTCTCTCTGGCTCTGAGGGGCTGTAAAGGTCACTTAATCAGAAGACTTACTTTACAGTTTGTGGTTATCAGAAAGAGGCCAAACTGAGATCTTTGGGGCAGGTAAGTAGGTGAGAGGTGCTCACGGAGCCTGACCCAGGTGACGTGTGCTTGCTGCTTCATCCGTTCCGGGGAAGTTCAAAGGTTCTGGATCTCGGGAGTCTGTCACATGGAGGAAGGTGCAGTGACAAGATATGGAGAGAGAAGCAAATTATATAAAGGCCTGCTATTTTAAAATGGTTCTCTTCTTGTGATGACTGACACTTGTCCCACCTTTGAGGCTCTCCGCAGAGGAAGAAAGGATTGAATTGCAGCTTGGAGGTGGGCAGTCTGCCTCCCGCTCCTGGGATGGAGGCTGTGTGTGATCTCACCCGTGTTTCTGAGGGCCGTCCTGACGCTCAGACTGCTCTGTGCCCATTCTCATTCCTCTGCATTGCCTTTTCTAGAACTGCTTTTAAAAGAGGTAGCAGGTCTGATGTCACAAGATCTGTCTGCCTTTCTCAGGGAGGAGACAGAGAAAGAGAGAGTGACTATAATTTTGCTCAACTCCTGTATCAAAATCCCCCCCCCCAAAGTTTGATTTAGTGCTTTTGTATTTAGTACACGCTCCTTGGAAGGCCGCCCTGGAAACCTGTCTCTCTCCCAGAGCGTTCTGTGCACCCCCCGCTCCTCGCCCCGGAACCTGCAGAGTGTCAGGTACTTTGCAGGAGATCAGCAAATATAGGCAAGTGAATGAATGGATGTGATGGGTGTTGGGAGTGCAAAGGGACAGACCCTATGGGCTCTGCTCCTGGAGCATCTTTCCTTTCTCTCTGCTCTCTTTACCCACTTCTCTTATTTCAGGGCCTTTTTAATCTGACTTGGACAGCTGACGTTACCTTCTAATGGTCTTTTCTCCCCTCGGTGTCATTTTTCCCACTTTTGTCAGAGTCACCTTTATACCGTCTAACATACACCTGATCATTTCTCTTTCTTACTCGGAATGTTTCGGGGTTTACTTTGACCCAGAGACCAAAATCCATGACCCTTTGCAAGCTGATTCCTGTCTGTTGTTCTGACCTTGCCACCTTCACACCCCACCTCTCTCCCATCTCATTCTGCTCTGAATTTCTTCTCCCTGCTGTGGTGCGAGGTCTGTGCCTTCCCTTCCCCTGGGAATGTGTTTCTTCCACCCCTCTTTGGCCTGGCATCCACCCACATGTCCTTCAGAAGGAAACCCAAATGTCACCTCCTTGGGGAAGCTGTCCATGCCCCGTCAGGGAGAGAAAGCCATGAGTTCTTCTGGGTTCCTATAACCTTTGTACAAACCTTCATTTTGCCACTTACCCCATAAATACCCCAAAGTCTCTTTTCTTTATATTTATTCACTTATTAATTTAAAAAATCGTTTGAGACAAAATAGAAATTACATACTACAGGGACTTCCCTGGCAGTCCAGTGGTTAAGATTCCCCACTTCCAAGGCGGGGGGTACAGGTTTGATCCCATGGTTGGGAACTAAGATCCACATGCCGCATGGTGTGGCCAATAAATAAATAAAATAAAAAAAAAAGAAATTGTATGCTACAGAGTTATCCTTATGAATATAGAATGAACCCCCCAGTGAGAAGTGAGCCAAGGGTGCTGTTATTGAAGCTGGTGGGAGGCACAGTTAGAAAAGTTGTGCAACAATAAAGGAGGTCCTGTGTGGGGGAAAAACTCCGTTTAATTGGTTCCTACGTGGCAAACCAACGGGTACGTATATGAAGAGAGAACTGAAAATCATTAATTGCAGGTATTGCAATTCTGACTTAAGCTCTGAAAATAGATTTAATCATCCATCAGGGATGCAAACCCCATAGGAAAGTGTGTGTGCTCTTTTTGGAGTTGGGTGATAGACCAGGGGTTGTAAAAGGTCAATCTCAGTCTGTCCTCTAAACCCCAAAGATCTCGCCAGAGCACAGCCAGCGTAAAATAAGACGGCTTCCACCTCTGGCCCAGGTTTCCACATTCTTGGTAGGTCCAGCTGTCCTGACACATTGATGAGCTACCCAGCAGGACACAGTGGGAAACAAGTTGGGATGAGCCCTGCTCTAGTCAGCAACTCTGGGACCTTCATGAACTCAGTGAAGTTGTCCCCCCTCCTCCAAAGGACATCTTCCCAGAATTTGGCCAAGAAGGGAGGCAAGGAAGGGGGGGAAATTCAGAAGTAAGTATTCCAGAGGTGGGCATGTTTAGATGAAAACAAAGCCACTGGTCACCTGGTTTTTCTTCTCTCTCTGGGAGTGGCCTCCACTCACCACTTCTGTGTTGTGATGGATTGGGGACCTATCCAACTAACAGCATTGATTACCAGACAATCAATTCCTCATAGAAGGGTATGAGGGTGCGCTTGTTAAATCCCCCCTCTGGTTACTCAGATGTGCTGTCTGCACACGGTTGTCTTGGTGGGCATGCCCTGGAAGGTCTTCAGAACCATCTGAGGAGGTGCCTTAGGAGGTCTGGGAGAGCCTAGGGGTGAGGGAGCCTTGCTGGGTAGCTGGAGGTTATTTGGGAGAAAAAAAGCTTCCAGTGTCCCCACAGTGGGTGTAGCAGCTACCCCAGCTTCCACTCCCACCACCATGTTGGCCAATATAAAAACAAATCTTCAAGAAATACACCAGAAAGGATGGCCATAAAAGGCTGTATCCTAAAAGAAGGACAGAAGGTTAAAATATTTCTCAAATCAAGAAGATAAAATGAAAGAACATAAAAACAGGAAGTAAAATGTTGATAGGAAATAAGACAAAAGAATTCAGATTTTTGATAAAGGAGATAAAAAGCTAAAACTTAGAGCATTAAAATTTAAAAAATACAAAAGAATATAAACCTAGAGATTATCATGCTAAGTGAAGTAAATCAGAAGAAGACAAATATACAATATCACTTAAATCTAAAAAATAGTATAAATGAACTTATTTACAAAACAGAAACAGTCTCACAGGCATAGAAAACAAACTTATGGTTACTAAACGGGAAAGTGGGGAGGGATAAATTGGGAGTATGGGATTAACAGATACACACTACCATGTATAAAATAGATAAACAGGGGCTTCCCTGGTGGCGCAGTGGTTAAGAATCCGCCTGCCAATGCAGGGGACACGGGTTCGAGCCCTGGTCCAGAAAGAGCCCACATGCCATGGAGCAACTAAGCCCATGCACCACAACTACTGAGCCTGTGCTCTAGAGCCCGCGAGCCACAACTGCTGAAGCCTGCGTGCCTAGAGCCCGTGCTCCACAACAGGAGAAGCCACCACAATGAGGAGGCGCACCGCAACAAAGAGTAGCCCCTGCTCGCCGCAACTAGAGAAAGCCCGCGTGCAGCAACAAAGACCCAATGCAGCCAAAAATAAATAAATAAAATTAAAAAACAAAATAAAATAAACAACAAGCATTTACTGTATAGCACAGGGAACTACATTCAATATCTTGTAATAACCTATAATGGAAAAGAATAGAAAAAAGACTGTAGATATATACATATATTAACTGAATCACCTGTTGTATACCTGAAACTAATACAATATTGTAAATCAACTATACTTAAAAGAAAAAAAATTTTTCAAAAGAAAAAGTGAAAAGCAAAGAAATAAAATGAATAAAACTTGTGTCAAAAGTAGGTTGGTGTTATAAAGTAGAAACTAACACACCATTGTAAAGCAATTATACTCCAATAAAGATGTTAAAAAAGAAAAAGAAAGAAAAGAACAATTAAATAATTACAACGTACAACCACATACACACAAAAAGGTTGGTAAGAGAATACTTTTTGAAAGAATAAAATATAAAGAGTTTTTAAAAATAAATATTTGAGCTTATGAAAAATAAGGGTTGGAGAAGGAAAAAAATTTTTTTTAGGCTAAAGTGTAGATAACCTAAAAAAATCAAAAAAAGCTGAGAGGGATCACAGCTCATGCTCCTCTTTTCTCCACATCACAGACTAAAATCCTCTGATCTAGGATAACGTCTGCATTTTATAAACGAGGAGCCTGACATCCAGGGCGGTGGAGAGAGGAGCCAGAGCAGCACAGCTTGTCCGTGTAAAGCTGTATGAGGAAGCAGTGGGAGCACCTTCCCTTGACTCATTCTGATTCTTGAGGTGGGCTAAGACGTAGCAGAAGCATTCATTGTAAAGGATGTGGATGGACACGCTCAGCAGTCACTGTGTGGGAGAAGCAGAAGAGGCTGAAGCTAAGAAGGGCCTTGGTAATCACTGAGACGGGACAGGACATTAGTGAAGAGACTGCTTACCTTCCCACACCACCTGTGTGTACCTGGATCTAAATCTTGACCTTAACTCCTGCCTCAACATCACAGGTGCTAAAAAGCCCTAGAAAATTTAACATAATTGTCTGTGATTATATATTGGTTTCCTAGGGATGCTGTAGCAAAAGCCACAGATTAGGTGGCTTAAAGAACAGAAATGTATCATCTCACAGACCGGAGGCTGGAAGTCTGAGATCAAGGTGTCAGCAGGGCTGGTTTCTCCAGAGGCCTCTCTCCTTGGCTTGGAGACAGCTGCCCTCTTCACATCACCTTTCTCTGGGTGCCCATCCCTGGTGTCTCTTCCTCTTCTTACAGGACACCAGGCAGATTGGATTAGGGCCCATCCTAACAGCCTCATTTTAATTTAATCACCTCTTTAGAGACCTTATCTCTGAATATGTGTACCTTCTGAGGTCCTGGGAATTGAGACTTCAGCATGTAGCGGTTACAGGGCGTGCTACCTGTTTTCTTAGCATAGCATCCAGCTCACCTGTTGCACTTTACCTAATTGAGATGAATTAGTTGTATAATTAGTTGCCTAATATCCATCTGCCCCTTTAGGCTGTAAGAGGCATGAAGTCAGGAATTGTGTCTGTTTTACTTGTCTGGGGCATAGTAGGTGCTCAGTAAATCTATATTGGTTGAAGGCAGGAATGACTCTCTTCTGTTCCATTTGCTGTACCCTTGTCACATGTCTCCTGGACCATTCCTAGCTGTGCTTACTAGTGGGGTGCACACTGGTCATGCTTGGTGGACTTGGCAGGTGGGGGCTTCCCCAAAGAGAAAGCTATAAAATTCCAACCCAGAGTGCATGTCGGGGAGAGCCACAGACTTTTCCACTTATTGAACTAGGAACATCATTTCTTACCATCCTTGGATATTATGAACATGAATACGTTATTCTAAGCCCATATGGATCTCTCAATTCTCTGAGTCATTCTAAAAATTATTCTCAGGGAGTCTTTATTTTGACCACTTAAGCCACGTGGATGTATCTCAGCTTCCTGTCCAGACTGTAGATTCCAGGAGAGCAAGGCTACATCTCAGGATGCTTTTTCCCTCCAGGTACCCATCTGAGTGCTTGGAATGACACTTTTTCAGTAAGCTGAAATTGGAAAGATTAAATGAGAAAAGATAGTAATCAGGAGGCCAAGGTCCCACTAGCTATCTATTTTACGTTTGGTAGTGTATATATGTCCATGCCTCTCTCTCGCTTTGTCACAGCTCACCCTTCCCCCTCCCCGTATCCTCAAGTCCATTCTCTAGTAGGTCTGTGTCTTTATTCCCATCTTGCCCCTAGGTTCTTCAGAACTTTTTTTTTTTCATATTCCATATATGTGTGTTAGAATACAGTATTTGTTTTCCTGACTTACTCCACTGTGTATGAC
The DNA here is from genome assembly GCF_003031525.2 of Neophocaena asiaeorientalis asiaeorientalis. Classification (NCBI taxonomy): domain Eukaryota; kingdom Metazoa; phylum Chordata; class Mammalia; order Artiodactyla; family Phocoenidae; genus Neophocaena; species Neophocaena asiaeorientalis. Next base: position 2,477,641 of record NW_020175079.1, read on the forward strand.
AGACTCTAGGTCCATCCACCTCAGTACAAATAACTCAATTTTGTTTCTTTTTATGGCTGAGTAATATTCCAGCCGCATAGCACAGGGAGATCAGCTCGGTGCTTTGTGACCCCCTAGAGGGGTGGGGTAGGGAGGACAAAGGTCCCCCTGCAGCTTGGCCAACTGTCCAATGTAATGAGGATCCATAGTTCTTGTTTCTCTTTAGGAAAGAAGAATGATCAAGAATGATATATATACAATGGAATATTACTCAGCCATAAAAAGAAATGAAATTGAGCTATTTGTAATGAGGTGGGTGGACCTAGAGTCTGTCATACAGAGTGAAGTAAGTCAGAAAGAGAAAGACAAATACCGTATGCTAACACATATATATGGAATTTAAGAAAAAAAATGTCATGAAGAACCTAGGGAAAAGACAGGAATAAAGACACAGACCTACTAGAGAATGGACTTGAGGATATGGGGAGGGGGAAGGGTGAGCTGTGACAAAGCGAGAGAGAGGCATGGACATATATACACTACCAAACGTAAAATAGATAGCTTGTGGGAAGCAGCCTCATAGCTCAGGGAGATCAGCTCGGTGCTTTGTGACCACCTAGAGGGGTGGGATAGGGAGGGTGGGAGGGAGGGAGACGCAAGAGGGAAGAGATATGGGGATATATGTATATGTATAACTGATTTACTTTGTTATAAAGCAGAAACTAACACACCATTGTAAAGCAATTATACTCCAATAAAGATGTTAAAAAAAAAAAAATGGTGAGCGAGCCATAGCTCAGTAAAAGCTAATGAGGGGAGAGAAGGAGCTAGTCTGGGGAGAAAATGTATATGGACTCAGAGTTTCCCTCTCCGAAGGCAATTTGCATAACAATGATTACATATTGGATTGGAGGTTCATGGAACCCTTCCAGAGTAAGTATTGTGGATGCCAAGCCCCCTTAGAAACCTGGTTTTAAAAGGAAATTAAATGTGAAGGGTTGCATTGAAGTCATTGTTAGCCTTGGGAAGGGATTAGAGGGGACGCTTTGTCATGTGAGAGGTCGGGAAAATTCATGAGGAGATCGGCAGGTTTTCTACTTGATAAAAAATCTTCCTCCTAATGGATTTTGAAACAGGTAATTTAATTTTGACCCACTATTAGCCATCGTGGGCAGGGGCGAGGCAGGTGTTGCCCCTCATCCTTACAGGGACTGTGAGTTTTTCTACCTTTATAAAATAAAACGCAACTGAAACATTTTTTTGTCTGTGGTTTATTACTCTGCAGACAGTGGAATGGGAAAGTTAGAGTAGTTAATTATTCCTGAAGAATAGAAAAGTGTGTGTGTGTGAGCATGTGTGTGTGTAACCACGACACAAAATGGCTTCTAATTTATTTGGCAAGAGTACCTTGTTAGGCAGGATAAATACAGTAGAGAACTGTGCAGAGGAAAGGAGGTAGAAGGAGATTTTAAATAGATGATGCATAGATAGATAGACAAATAGATGGATAGATAAATAGAGAGTTGGAGCTGGATATATATGACCCAGTAGAGAAAGAAGCAAAGACCTTTTCTGTGTTAGTCTCAGGCAACTGCCTGAGGGCCCAAAGAGGTTGCTCTGAGCTTGATGGTCATAAAATTTTGAAGTCAACAAAAGAAAGTTGAGGGAAGAGGAGTAAAGAGTCCTTACTGTTTTGTTTTTTTTTTTGCTGCATATTCTCTTTTTATTTTTTTCTATTACTTTTAAAGATGCAATTCACCCACCTTAAAATTCACTCTTTTAAAGTATACAAATCACTGCTAGCTAATTCTGGGGTATTTTCTTCACCCCCAGAAGAAACTCTGTAACCATTAGCAGTCACTCCCATCCCATCCCGCCCCTGTTCCCCAATAACTGTGGTGCTTTTCCCCCTCTGTGCCTTTGCCTATTCTGGATAAATGCAATCACACAATATATTTGATTGTCTGGCTTCGCTAACATAGCATAATGTTCTCAAGGTTTATCCATGCTGTAGCGCGTATCACTACTACATTCCTTTTTTTTATTCTTTACTAACATCTTTAATGGTTCCAAATTTGGGGAAATACAAAATAAGTGTCTGTTCTTGAGGAATTATATCTGCAAGGAACACACCAAAAACTCAATTATTTGGGCAAGGTGATTGATAGCAGGCAAGAAATACACCTTGAATTTCTGATGCTGATGAGGGCTTGTCCCTCCAAGTTTTCACTATGAAGTGGGAATGATATTACTTGTTTCCTCCTTTTAAAAACTCTTCTTTTTATTGAGGTGTGACATTATATTTGTCTCTGGTGTACATAATTGACATGTGACATTATATTCGTTTCCGGTGTACAACAAAATGATTCAATATATGTATGCATTGTGAAATGACATTCATTCCTTTCTATGGCTGAAAAATATTCCATTTTATGGATGCACCACATTTTATTTATTCAGTTGTTGATGGATATGTGAGCTGTTTCCACTTTTGGGCTATTGTAAATAATGCCGCTGTGAACATTGGTGTACAAGTGTCTGTGGGAGAAACGTTTTCATTTCTCTAGAGTATATGTCTAAGGGTGGGGTTGCTGGGTCATATGTAACTCTTGGTTTAACCTTTGAGGAACTGTTAATTAAACTGTTTTCAAAAATGGCCCCACGACTGTACGTCCCTGCCAGCAATGTACAAGAGCGCCCTTTACTATATGAGCCCCTGCTGTCTGCCAAGCACTGTGTTATCCTCTTGGTGTGTTTCTGTCAAATGAGTTTATAGTCCTTATTCCTTCTTTACGGGGTAAGAAACTGAGGCTCTGAGTGTTTAAGACAGAAAGAGAGATCACTGAGGTTATCGCTCTATGACCAACTTTGGTATCTCCCCTGAGACTGAACCCTGAAACCTGTCCCCCCCCTGGTGAGGGTCACTTGAAACTAGCCTATAACAAGTAATGCAACAGACCGGTTTTGGGCAGAGCCACTATGTCCAGTGCAGCAGCGGGAACACTGCAGAGTAACCAGCCTTTCTGCTGTGTCTGCAGCTGGAACCAAGGCAGAAGCCAAGGGAAGCCAGGAGCCTCATGGGCGATTTGGGGCCCAGCAGGACACTGTGGATCAGAACCAGAGGGAGGACAGAATGGGCTGGTCTGGGTCCCCGACTGTGGCGGGAGCCACTGGACATCCTGAGACCACCTGTACACATATCTTCTGCCTATGTCCGCACCCATCCACACCTGCCTTAGATTAGAAACCCAAAGACTATTGATCCATAATTTCATTTCGTCGCTTCTCAGTTATTTATCATTCTCTCCATTCTTGACTTTTGCCTCTGTTATTGTTATTTTTGCAAGTAGGAGGGATGTAAAGAAGTACATCCCAAGTTAAAGAGCTCCTCCATGCCAAGTTAAATCTGCGCCGTGTAACCTGGGCACCTCCTCTGGAGTGTGGAAAAGCTGGTGACGCCACTCACACCTGCACACCTGGGCAAGTGTTTGCCTCACACCTCCCGAATGTTCTGGCCCTGGCCTACGGTTAACAAGCACTTGCTGGGGAGAGTGGCCCAGGTGCCAGAAAGAAGAGCAATGGAGACACTCCTTCCATGTCCATTCACGGCAGCTTTTTGGAAATGGAAACTGGCATTTCAGTGTCGGGGCCTCTTAGAATGGACATGTTTGTTCTGTAGGTCATTAATCCCTCTAAGGTTTCCAGATCTTTCCAAGCCAAGAACAGTATATTCAGGGTGTTTTTCATAGATTATTTCCTCAAACTCTGGCCGTAAAGGTCATTTTCTAAGAGGTGGAGAATAACTAGGGCTTGGAAGTGTGTATGTTTTCTTTTGGCCTCTTGTAACCATTTGCATCTTTCTTTAGTGAAATCTGCAAACTATTCTGCTTCTTTACCTGTGTAACTCTGCAGCCTGCAGGTGGAGCTGGGTAGGTCTGCTACCCACCCTGAGAGACGGGTGTCTGTTTCCCCATGGAATGCTCAACCTCTACTGGGCCTGTTTTTCCCATCTGAGAATTCTAGCAAGGGAAGAAAGCAAAGTCACGTGGAACGGGGCGGGGCATGAAAGGTGAACTGGGGAAGAGTGAAGATGGAGAAAACCATCCTGGTCAAAGGATGCCTTGAGTTTGGGGGATTGTGGTAGCATCGATTAGCTCTGGAGCTCTGAGGAATCGGCTTTTTCTGTATGTTCACAGGCAGAATTAAGACCGAGATGTGGAAGATATCTCAATGAGGCTGATGTTGACTCTATTTAGAGAACATTTTAAATGAGTCCTGTGGAGGAGGCTGTTTGGGGGCTCACAAGTGAGTTTGTACCTCCGGAGGTTTTTATTCTGAGGCTGGACTCTGTCCAGGCATCAGTGTGGAGGGTGTATACTGCATTAGGTCAGGGACCAGAGTGGCTCTGCATGATCCTGAGATCTAGGTTTTTGCATATTTCGTCAGTTCATATTTATTGGTGGTGGAGGGTCTATTCTGTATCGGCTGAGTTTATCAATTCTCCAAGAAGCTAGATTTTACCACGTGTACATCTAGCAGATACATCCTAAGCTAGTGTTTATATTGCTGTACCTGGGCCTGCCCAGATCAAGAAGAATTTTACCTCTTACTTCCCTTCTTCTGGTTTCTGGCGTTTGAATCAGGTGTTGAGAGACCTCACAATTTCCTACCTGGAGCCACACAACCCCTGTAAGAGAATCTGTAGATTTCCAGATATAGTCATGTTATTCCACACTCCTTGTTTACTGATGGATGAGCTTCCTTGCTGTGTCCTCATTCTGTCACGTATGTTTTCACACTGGAGCTGCAGAGAGACGAGCTTGAAATCTGAGCTCCAAGGGGTCTCAGACACTCTTCTGTCACGTCCCTGTTTTACACGTGTGTGCTTTGTGGCTGGGATTTTTCTAAGGTCATCATTGACTGGGCAGAGCTGGCCCTAGGATCTACAGACCCACACCCCACACATGCCGAGCTTTATTGCTTTTCTCTGTTAGGGTAATTGTTTTTCCATAGTGATCCCTAAAATAAAACAGCACATTTCTCTGCTCTCTTTTATAGCAGACTCCTTGGAAAAATTGCCTGGACCTGCTGCCTTCATTTCTTCACCTCTTGTTCTCTTTCGAAACTACTCTGGGCTTTGGTTCCCTGAAATTGGTTCTGCAAAATTCACTGATGTCTCGGCATTATGCAATCCAAGGGTTGGTTCTCGGACCCTATCATTTCTGGATGTTCTGTCTGCATTCCTCTCGGTTTTCCTTTCTTGGCTCTTCTCCTTCTGGTCCTCAGGATTCAGGCTTCCTTTTTCTCTGTGTATCTCTGTTGCCTAGGTGACTCCTCAAGGTTCCTGTCTTTAAATTCCCTTTAGACACTGGTGAATCTCAATTTTATATCTCCAAACCTGACCTCATCCCATATCATATGCTTGATATCTCCATTTTGATGTCTTATGAGCATCTCCAATTGAATATATCCCCCCCAAACTCTTGATTCTGTCCACCTCACACCCCAAATCTTTTCCTTCCCTGCTTCTCCATCTTAGTTAATGGCACCAACATCCAACATTCTTCATTACTCAGGCCAGAAATGTGAAAGGGAGCTATTTTTGAAGCCTCTCTTTCTCTCATCTGTCTTCACATAAGCAGAGGTTTGGCTGATCTGGGCTGAGTTCGGCTGGGCTTGGTTCTAAGCTACACATTGGATCCAGCTGCCCCATGTGTCTCTCCCCCTCCTTGGACCAGTGGGCCACCAAAAGCACGTTGTCATGCTGATACCAAGATGAAGGGGCCAAGACCAGCAGTGCAAGCACATTTCAAACCTCTGCTCACGTCACAGCTGCTAGTCCCTTGTTGGCCAAAGCAAGTCTCATGGCCAAGCTGAAAGTTAAGTGTGAGAAAGTACACGCTGTCCAGGCAAATGGTCAGGCTTAATATCAATGGAGTGGGATATGTACTCCTCCCAGGGGCATGGAGGGCAGAGAGTATATATCTGATGAACAGAAATCTAAAGTGCCACCTTGGGGATGTGCTCAAAAGAAGAGAAGAAATTTACTTATAAGTAAATGAAATCTTGTCAGTAGGGTCTTTTGTGAAGAACTGGATGTGTGGTGCTTCTGAATAGCTCTTTGAGAACAGGTGTTTTGTTTTCAGGTTCTAATAATGAATTAGGGATGGTGATGGTGATGGTGGTGATGATGGTGCTGTGTGTGTGTGTGTGTTGAAGGAAGGTGATACTGATGATTTTGGTGGGGTGAAGGAAGTAGAAACATTTCCCTAGGGTGGTTCATTTTGTTTGTCTTACTCTTCCCTTATCCCTCCTCTGAATTCATAATGTACCTTCTATGATGTGACCACAGTTGTCACTCAAAATCTGTGGATCTACACATATGATATTAAAAGATGACATGCTTTTTGCAGAATTTGGTGAAGATTACTGTTGCTAATATTCACTGCCCTCTCTCTCTCTCCTGTTTACCCCCTCACTAGGAATGAGATCCTAGGCAGTCTTGCGGCATGAGAAGGGAGGAAAGGAGTTTCCTCTGAAAGCCATCAGGACCGGCAGGTGCTGAGTGGATGTGTCATGTGGCCTGGTCTGCAGTGTCTTGTGTGCGTTTGACGCCAGCAGATTTCTTAGGTTGTGGCAGAGGGCTTTCTTCCATTCAGCATATTTCCTACCCAGCCCTCGGTCAGCTTTATCTTCCTTTGTGTGGTTTTGTAAGTGACGTGAGGCTAAGTGACACGATTAACCTGTGCAGTCACCGTCTTTCATCCATCTGCTCCAAGCGATCCAGACAATTGCCAAACTCTTCTATTCTTTCTTTTGTTAGAAGTATTCTCTTCACCTACACCCTCAGGCATATGAATCAACCGGAGCTTGGGCCAGGCCACAGACATGCGTTTATCACCTCTACACACAGGGAGATGCTTATGTCAATGTTTGCTTTGCACTGAGAATGGGATTCAGGGCTTTTTCATCCCTTTCATCACAGTTGCATGAAATCTGAGAGTGCATTTTGTTTAAGGCATGCTTGGCAGCCTGATATACGGAGACCCAGATTCTAGATCCACCACTGACTACCTTCAGTGACCTAAAGAACATTCTTCATCCTCCTTGGGCCTTTCTTTTCTTGTGTGCTGAAGGTGGATGGGGTTATTCTTAGGATCAAATTAAATAATCTTTGTAGAAATATTCCAGGAAGTCTAAAGTTCGTAATGTAAGACATGTCATTTTGAATAAAACTGCAGTTTGAAAATTTATAGACAGCTTGTTGCAAAAGGACTTCAAGCACATAACAGTGATTCATATCTCTTGGAACTGCAAAGGCTGCGTGAGCAGTTCGGTTAATGGGCAGAAATGTACTTCCAGGATTCTGGCTCCGGGGGTGGGGAGCACATGTCCAGAGACTTATTAGTCATCGTTTTGTCTTCTAGGACTGAATCCAGCAGTGGATGGCCATCTGTTATGGACTGAATGTTTGTGTTCCCCCCGCCCTGCCCAGTTCATATGTTGTGGCCCTAACCCCCATGTGACGGTATTAGGAGGTGGGCTTTTGGAATTAAATAGGATGAGATGAGATCATGGGTTGGGTCCCCATGATGGAATTAATAACCTTATAAGAAGAGGCAAAGACAAGCACAGTTTGCTCCTTCTCCATCATGTGAGGACACAGCAAGGAGGTGGCTGTCTGCAGGCCCTGACCAAGAACCCAGTCTGCTGGTACCCTAATCTTGAACTTCCCAGCCTCCAGAATTCTGATAAGTAAATGTCTGTTGTTTAAGCCACTTGATCTTTCCTATTTTGTTATAGTAGCTCAAACAGACTAAGACATCAGGGAAAATTTGAAAACATGGTCTTATAAAGATGATTGAAGGGATAGATATGTTTAGTCTGGAAAAAAGAAAAAGTGAGGACAGGTCATGATCATGTCTTGAAATATTTGAAAATTACCTGGAAGTGTAATTATTTGCATGATAGACGTAGAAGAGAGCAATAAGACCACTGGGTAGAAGAAACCAAACTACACATTTAAAAAAAAATTCAATTGATTTAAACCAGAAAACAACATCAAAAACAGTTTACTTATTTCTCCCACCCCCTACCCTTTGTCTCTGGCAACCACCAGACTGTTCTCTGTATCTATGAGCTTGGTATGTATGTGTGCATGTATGGATGTATGTTTAGTTTCACATATAAGAGAGATCATACGGTATTTGTCATTCTCCGTCTGACTTATTTCACTTATCATAATGCCCTCAAGGTCCACCCATGTTGTCGTAAATGGCAAGATTTCATTCTTTTTTTTATGGCTAATATCCCATTGTATTTATACCTATCTACCTACCTATCTATCTATCTATCTCACAGTTTCTTTATCCATTCACTCATTGATGGACACTTACGTTGTTTCCATATCTTGGCTGTTGGAAGTAATGCTGCAAAATAATTTTGCAAAAGCATGTTGTCATGATGATACCAAGATGAAGAGGCCAAGACCAGCAGTGCAAGCACATTTCAAACCTCTGCTCACGTCACAGCCACTAGCATTATTTATTCTTCAGCTCTGTGACTTCTCCTTGGCACTTCCTTATATTTTCCATCTCTTTGCTTTAGTTCTCATTGTGTTCATTCATTCTTCTCCCCAGTTTGGTGACCTTCTTTATGACCATCACTTGGAACTCTTTATCACGTCAATTACTTATTTCCATGTCATTAAGGTTTCTTCTGAGGTTTTATTTTGTTCTTTCATTTGAAGTGTATTCTTGTGTTTCTTCATTTTGCTTGACTCTCTGTGTAGGTTTCTATACAGTAAGTGAAACCACCACTGCTCCCAGTCTTGAAGGCGTGGTCTTGTGTAGGAGATGAACCTTGTCATTCAGCCCTGCCTGAGCTCTTATCTCTGAAACCTCTGTGCTTGTCCAAGCAGCCTGTTGTATTTTTTTTTTTTTTGCGGTACGCGGGCCTCTCACTGTTGCGGCCTCTCCCGTTGCGGAGCACAGGCTCCGGACGCGCAGGCTCAGCGGCCACGGCTCACGGGCCCAGCCGCTCCGCGGCATGTGGGATCTTCCCGGACCGGGGCACGAACCCGCGTCCCCCGCATCGGCAGGCGGACTCTCAACCACTGCGCCACCAGGAAAGCCCACCTGTTGTATTTTTAATAGCTCCGTGTAATTGAGGATGCACAAGACCTGTCAGTGTCCCAAAGGGGAGCATCTCGGTACCTAGATTCAGACTGACTAGAAGTCAGATCCTCAGGGATCAGCTTTGAAAAGTGTGCAAATATATACAGTCCTGTGGGACTGAAAGCATAAACCCTGATAGCCACCAGAGCCAGGTCGTCTGGAGGTGTCCCCTGGTGGCAGTTACAAAAACAGGGTCTCCAGATGAGTGTATAAGCTCTCTTCTGGGTGATACCAGGGAGCTATAGCAAGGCAGAGGGAGAGCACCAGAATGGCGTCCACAGCCTACAATCCTTGAGACCACCTCTGTAGGCCACTAAATGTGTGCAATCCTGAAGCCTGCCCCTCAGGTTGAAGCTCCAGGACCGACAAAGTGGACTCCTTCTCAGAAATACTGGGGGGTGTGCCTCAGTCTGCTGTCTGTGCGGTGGCCTGGGGTGGTAGCCTGCCAAGAACCTTCTCTCTGATTCCATAGTCTGTGGGACCCAGTAATGCAGTACCCCTTGCCCCCTGCCACCAAAGGCATGCACTCATGGGGATAACCCCTGGGTGGCAACTGCAAAAACTGGGGCACCAGATATAGAAACCAGGGAACCAGAGGCTTGTAAAACTCCCCTTCAGGAAACACTGGCACTCTAGAGCACAGTAGAGGATGAGTACGAAGATAGCTGCCCCCGGAAGTCTCTAGAAGGGATTACAACCAGCCCTTAGACGCATGTTTAATTAGAATCTTTCCCCTAGGCCACAGTCATGATAATTAGCTAACAGGCCTCCTTCATGGAAAGACTGATTGCTTGGGTCTGTTGCCTGTTACTGCACCCATGGGGTGGGAGCTGTTTAAGAACTCTTTCTTCGTTGTTTACAGCTCTGGAGGACCCATAAGCATAAGCCCCACTGGCCTCCAGAGCCAGCCGATCAAGTGACATCCCCTAGATGAGAGCCACAAAAACTGGGGCACCAGATGTAGGTAAAAGCACTCTTCTGGTAGATACTGGTGCTCTAGAGCAGAGGGAGGGTACAAAGATGGAGCCTGCCAGTCTCAGTCCCTGGAGAGTGTTCTAACAACCTCCTAGATGTGTATTAAACTAGACGCCTACCCCTCAGACCAACACCTCCACATAAACGGTTGAGCCTCCTTCACTTCAAGTCTAGGCGCGATCCATCAGCTGCCTCTTTGCTGGTTCCTGGGATGGGCGAGTCTGAGCTCGTGAGCCTTTAAGAGCGGATTCTCAGATTGCTTCAGTTTTGTGGGTTTCAGGACGCGAGCCCTGTTAGTTTTCAAAGTTAGATGTTTGAGGGCTCCTCTTTCAAGTGTGTGTCTTAAAGGTTGGGATGCCTGATGTGGGGTTCGAACTGTTTGTTCCTCTGGGAGAAGCTCTGGGTTTTGAGTTCCCTCCTGATTGTGGGTCACTGTGCCAGGGATGGGGTTTATGGTGTGCCAGCCTCTCCTACCTGCTTCAATGTGGTTTTCCCCTTGTTTGTCCGATGTGTAGTTGTTATTCAGCCAGCTTTCAGGTTCTTAAAAGAGGAAATTGTTCCATATGTAGCTGTAGACTCAGTGTGTCCATGGGAGGAGGTGAGCTCAGGACCTTTCTACCTTGCCATCTTGAACTGAAACTCCAAGTTAAACATTTTTGAAATTTTATCTAGTTGAGCTGTAAACCAGGAATGCCGTGCCTTGCAAGGTGGTGAGTTCATTATTCCTGGAGGAACACAGTACAAACTGGGTGGCCATCTCTCTGGAATTCCTGTACTTGATGGGGCAGGGTGCTGGGGGATTTGATCTCTCTTTCCTTCCAACTCAAGATTGTGAGTCGGAACCTAAGTGTACTATTTGCCTTAGACTTGAATGATTTACTCAGTTCTCTTCCACGAGGAAGCAACTGATGTACTTGAACTCTTATGCCCTCATTGAAGATATTAAGACTAACGTAACCTGTGGACATGATGTCTGGGGAGCACTGAGGATACAGGGCAGAAAATGTCAAAATCAGCATAATAATGCAGATGTCCACAAAAGTCAAGATCTTCATACTAATATATGAACTGGGGAATCAAGAAGGATTTGACATGAGTTCAGCAGTGTTTACCCATTTCTGACGTGTCCCCAGGAAATTTCAGTATCAACACTAGCACGTGGTAATATATTTGGTCAGCTCATCTCACCATGCACTTACTCATTCATTCACTCGCGTTGCTCATCCATCCATTCCTTCATGTGTACAACATGTATGAGGTGCTTACTATGAGCAAGGCTATCCGTAAGACACAGAGATGTCACCCTGTTTGCAAGAAGCCTGTGCCCTTGTGAGTGAACAGTCAAGGACACCTATGATAGGATAGAAGCAAGGCTGTGGTTGAGATTTCTACCAAGGAGCGGCATCTGACTTTCTGGGTTGGGTAGCGCTCAGCAAGGATTTGCGGTGTTGTGTTGAGTAGCAAGGATGACTGGCAGAGGCACTGAGAGGCCGTGGCTGCTTAGAAGCATCAGAAGTGGGTGGGGTAGCTAAAAGGATGCAACAGAGAGGAAGGTGGAGGAGGAGGCTGGGCAGGAAGTCAGCTAGTGAGTGGCTTTGTCTATTACATGACAGTTTTTGGATTTTTTTAGGCAGAAGGAATGCACTAATGAATTTTAAGCTTAGTGGTCAGATGTGCATGTTAGAAAGCTCACTTTGCAAGACACAGTGTTAGGAGTTGACCACAGTAACTCAAGGAAGAGATGACTTGCATTTGAATCTGGGTGGCAGCAGAAGGGATGGAGAGGAGGAACAGAGTCCAAAGGTGTGAGAAACTAACGCCAGGGGTCATTTGAGTAATGAATTTGAAATACTATAGTTAGATAGATAAAGCGAATATGTATTATATAGCACAATTTATATAGTTAGCACGTATGTTTAACATTAATATTATATATATATATGTAATAAAGTATAATGCTTTGTATCTAATGAACATTTGTCAGTAAAACTAACATTTGTATCCAAAAATGGTGCTTCCACTCTCTCTTTTGGCAGTATTTCCAGATGAGCTTTTCTGTTCCATTGATCCACCTGTCATTTCTTCTTTCATTATCTCACTATCTTTTTTTAAAGTAATTTTTATTGGAGTATAGTTGATTTACAATGTTGTGTTAGTTTCAAATGTACAGCAAAGTGAATCAGTCATACATGTACATGTATCTACTGTTTTTTTAGATTCTATTCCCACATAGGTCATTACAGAGTATTGAATAGAGTTCCCTGTGCTATACAGCAGGTTCTTATTAGTTATCTCTTTTATATATAGTAGTGGGTATATGTCAGTCCCAGTCTCCCAATTTATCCCTCCCCCGCTTTCCCCCTTGGTAACCGTAAGTTTGTTTTCTCCACCTGGGATTCTATTTCTGTTTTGTAAATAAGTTCATTTGTACCCGTTTTTTAGATTCCACATATGAGCGATAGCATATGATATTTGTCTCTGTCTGACTTACTTCACTCAGTATGACAATCTCTAGGTCCATCCATGTCGCTGCAAATGGCATTATTTCGTTCTTTATTAAATGGCTGAGCAATGTTCCATTATATGTATGTGCTCACTATCTTAATAATTAGAGCTTTTCAGTGTGTTTTCCTAGCTGATAGGTTAACTCCCTTCCTGGCTCTTCTTCACACATTCCTCTCTGTCTCTGTGATCATGCTGGCTTCCTCGGGAAGGCCCCCTCACCCTCCCAGGTGTACATGGAATTCCGGAATAAGCCTGGAATTACTGCTCACTATTAAGCTTATGGCTGTGACTTCCTGAGTGTCTGTAAGTTTTATCAGCTTCCAAATGCTTTGACATCGTGTGGGATCTCCCTGGGACTCTGTGACTTTCAGGAGGCGTTGGGGCCTCTGTAGAGACCCCCCAACACACGCTTTCCCAATGGAAGAAGGCCATGCGACATGCTGGGCTCTTTGGCTGTGTGTGTGTTTGTGTGTGTCTGTGTCTGTGCGTGTGTGTGTGTCTGTGTTGGTGGGTGTGGTTTCCCCCACACTAGGCTGTGGCTGCCAAGATGACGAGGAGCTTTATGAGTTGACAAGGCACCAGACTGCATTTTGTTTCTGTCTCTACCCTGGAGTTTGTGCGTCTGTTTTGAGTTGCGTCCCTGTTTCTGAAAGAATAACGCTGGTTATCTGTAAACTCATCAGTTTAAACTGTAACCCTGGAGAAAATTATGTCATTAGTTGTATGCAGGGAGGTGGAAAGGTAGCTGCGAGCTGATTTACAACCTTGGCTATGGAGCCTTTGTAGCTTGGGCCAAACCGAAGACAGAGGTGGGCAGAGTGATTTATTCTTGCTGAGCAGTTGTCAAGCCAGGATACCTCGGGACTCCTGGGCTCAGTGTGAGATAGATGAAGCTGCTCCCTCATCCACATGAGGTGTCCTGCAGAAATTTGGTGTTGACTCAACTGCACTAGAAGGGAATCTCTAAAATTTCAGAGGTGGAGGTTATTTTTATTAATTAATATTTGGAAAATGGGGTGGCTATTTGAGAAAGGAATATATAGTTTAGAGCATCTATGCTCTAACCTCTCTGCATCTATATAAATTTCCTTTCCGTCACCATAGCACTTTTTTTTTTAACATCTTTATTGGAGTATAACTGCTTTACAATGGTGTGTTAGTTTCTGCTTTGTAACAAAGTGAATCAGTTATACATATACATATGTCCCCATATCTCTTCCCTCTTGCATCCCCCTCCCTCCCACCCTCCCTAACCATAGCACTTTAATTAGTATTGCTTTATTTATTAATATCAGATAGGGCCCCCCCCTCAGTTTTCTTCTTTTAGAAAAATATCTAAGTTTTATCACCTCTGTGTTCTTCTAGGTTAATTTTAGAACCTTTTGTTATGTTTTAGAAAAAAAATTCCATTTGGAATTACATTAAACCTGTACATTAAAAAGAAATAATGGTATCTTCATAACATTCCATCTTCTAATTAAGAAACATGTCTCCCTCTGCCAGTGTATATGTGTCTCATTTTATCCATTTAGTAAAATTTTATAATTTTCCTCCTATTGGTTAAAGTTATGTCTAAGTGTACTGTCATAGTTGTTGCTTTTACAGATAGAAATTTTTTTACATTTGATACTCTGGTTGGTTATAGCCAGAATACAAAACACTGCCCTGGAAGCACTTAATGTCACTGGCATGGCCATCTTCAAGGTTACCAGGGCCCTTTTCACTGCCAAACCAAATGCCCTTTTCAGGCTTGATTTCCCTGTGACATTCATCAGTGTGGACTCTCTTTTTCTTTATGAATATACACATACTATAATATGTAGTGGTAATCCCTCTTCTCTTCTCCTAGTAGATGTTTTTCTCATGGGTATTTAATTTTCTTTCTCAACATCACTTTATAATAGATGGCTCCAAGTTCAATCTTCAGATCTCATCTCTACTCATCCATATATACTCAGCCATGTTTAAGACCTTTCTATGGGTCAGGCACTGGGGTGACCACATCCCTGCCATTAAGTACCTAGACGTGGAACCATAGGACAAGCCTTCCTACGGGACAGGTAAGATGCTGTATCTGTCAGGATCCCAGCAAGAAACAAGTGGCACACTCAGAAGGGGTGATTAAAGGGATTTTAGCAAAACATTTACAAAGATTTGGGCAGAGTTAAGGGAAATCAGCAAGGAATGACCAGGCATGGTGAATTACTCCAAGGCTAGGAACAGAGGAGGAAGCAGTTGCCATGCCAATGCCTAAAGGGGCAGGAAGAGGGAGAGGTTAACAGAACACGGGGTTAGCTCCAAGCCTAGGCTAACCCTAGGAGATACCTGCCTGAACACGACTGTGCCATAGTAGAATTCAGCCTCTACCAAACCACACCGGGTCGGGAGGGAGCTGGGGGATAAATACCCCAACCTCTCTCTCTCCTTGTCCATCCGTTTCCTCAAGGCAGCTCCTGGTGGTTGAGCCCAACCCAAAGCCAGAAGGCGAGGGAACCCATGATGCTGTCTAAATAGGTCTGTCTCCTGGGGCATAAAGCAGAGAAGAAGGGTGGAGAGAAACATGAAGAATATTCAGTAGAGGTGCTATGGGATGGCTGACCTCAATTTGTCCTTCCTTCTTCCTTACCTTCAGCTTCTTGCCAATAGCATCCCTTGGCTCTGCGGTCTTCAGCTACAGTAACTCAAGAGGCAGTGCCTCCTGAGGAAGAAGAAGGCAATGCCGAGTCCTCTCAGGCCTGGGGCCAAGCAGCCACCCCATTCTCTTCCCTCTTTCCCTCCTCTTTGCCAATAGCAACTTCCATGCCTACACGTGTATGTCAGTCTGCAGCGGCTACAGTTGCTTCTGGCCAAAAAGCAAAGGGCACTTTCAGAAAAGAAGGTTCCCTGGGTGCATGGAGTCATCCCAGCTTGTCCCAGTGGCATCTTCTCCCAGCTAAGTAAGGACCAACTTGAGTCTTGTTGGTGAACTCGAACTGTTACTTATTGTTGCCAACAGTTTCTGGGACCTGCTAAGTAAGCACATTAAAATGCAAGTGAAAATTTTTGCTGCTTTGTTGAACCTTTCTGGCAGATTCAATTGGGGGGAAAATGGAACACATGGACCACAAAATATATAATTCATAGTTGTCACATTGTACTCTGAGGAATGATCTTTTTTGAGGCTGCTAAGTGGGTGCCTTTCATCATGGAAGAAATAATGCCACAGAAAGGGAAAGAAAATCTCACTTGGGAGGTGGCGTTCCCCATGTGTCCTTGGTAGGATTCGCCTGCATTCCTAGACTTAATTCCTATGCCATTTTGTAATAAATTCCCTCCCTGGCCCCTCTGCCTGCATTGGAAAGGCTGTCCGTGGGAGCATGCTGGGCAAACACAGCTGAGATGCATTTTAGCTCCGAGGTGGCATTTTATGACCTGGGATTGGAAGCTATCTATTTAGACTGGACGAAAGAAATGCTGTATTGTCAAGGGGAGAAAAAGGTGTGCACAGATGAAATAAGAGGAAGAATCAGATGTTTTCCACCGAAGCTGCTGAGTTAAGTTGAAGGTCAATCCTGCTCCATTTGGGCAGTCTTTCTTCTTGACCTTGGGCTCCATTCTGGCAAGAAAACCGCAGAAGGCTGAGTTTCTGGTTTTCGAGAAGAGGCTGCAAATATTGGGGAGGGAAAAGGGAAACCCAGGGTGAATGATCAAAAGCAGACAAAACGAGGAGAAAAACCCACTGTCAGTAGTCTCTTTATCATCTTCTAAAATTATGTAATATTTCACACATCATATATATCACGTATGTGCCAGGTGATAATTATATAATGAATACTAGCCGTGTCTCCCTCCCAGCTTTACAATGGAGCGTTACCAGGATCTTGAGGTCCTTTGGGTGTCCTTCTCCCGTCATAATCCACGCTCTTTTTTACTGCTGTTTATAGTTTCAGTACATAGATTTTTATTTCTAAACTATATTTTGATTACTTTTTGAAAATTTGTATAAATGGAATTCTATACATTTTTAAAACATCTTTATTGGAGTATAATTGCTTTACAATGATGTGTTAGTTTCTGCTGTGTAACAAAGTGAATCAACTATACATATACATATATCCCCATATCCCCTCCCTCTTGCATCTCCCTCCCACCCTCCCTATCCCACCCCTCTAGGGGGACATGAAGCACCAAGCTGATCTCCCTGTGCTATGTGGCTGCTTCCCACTAGCTATCTATTTTACATTTGATAGTATATATAAGTCCATGCCACTCTCTCACTTCATCCCAGCTTACCCTTCCCCCTCCCTCTGTCCTCACATCCATTTTCTATGTCTGCATCTTTATTCCTGTCCTGCCCCTATGTTCTTCAGAACCTTTTTTTTTAGATTCCATTTATATGTGTTAGCATACGGTATTTGTTTTTTGCTTTCTGACTTACTTCACTCTGTATGAGTCTCTAGGTCCACCCACCTCGCTACAAATAACTCAATTTCGTTTCTTTTTATGGCTGCGTAATATTCCATTGTATATATGTGCCACATCTTCTTTATCCATTCATCTGTCAATGCATAGTTAGGTTGCTTCCATGTCCTGGCTATTGTAAATAGAGCTGCAATGAACATTGTATATGACTCTTTTTGAATTATGGTTTTCTCAGGGTATATGCCCAGTAGTGGGATTGCTGGGTTGTATGGTAGCTCTATTTTTAGTTTGGTAGCTTTTAGTTATGGTAGTTCTATTTTTAGTTTTTTGAGGACCCTCCATACTGTTCTCCACAGTGGCTGTATTAATTTATATTCCCACCAACAGTGCAAGAGGGTTCCCTTTTCTCCACACCCTCACCTGCATTTATTGTTTTCAGGTTTTTTGATGGTGGCCATTCTGACCGGTATGAGGTGATACCTCATTGTAGTTTTGATTTGCATTTCTCTAATGATTAGTTATGTTGAGCATTCTTTCATGTGTTTGTTGGCAATCTGTATATCTTCTTTGGAGAAATGTCTATTTACGTCTTCTGCCCATTTTGGATTGGGTTGTTTGCTTTTTTTGATATTGAGCTGCATGAGCTGCTTGTATATTTTGGAGATAAATTCATTGATTAGCTCTAGTAGCTTTCTGGTAGCATTTTTAGGATTCTCTACGTATACTATCATTCATCTGCAAGCAGTAACAGTTTTACTTCTTCTTTTCTGATTTGGATTCCTTTTATTTCTTTTTCTTCTGTGATTGCTGTGGCTAAAACACTTTTTCATTTCTATTTCTATTGATTTGAGACTTCTCCCTTTTTTTCCTGATGAGTTGGGCTAATGGTTTATCTATTTTGTTTATCTTCCCAAAGAACCAGCTTTTAGTTTTATTGATCTTTGCTCTTGTTTCCTTCATTTCTTTTTCTTTTATTTCTGATCTTGTCTTTATGATTTCTTTCCTTCTGCTAACTTTGGGGTTTTTTTGTTCTTCTTTCTCTGATTGCTTTAGGTGTAAGGCTAGGTTGGTTATTTGAGATGTTTCTTGTTTCTTGAGGTAGGATTGTATTGCCGTAAACTTCCCTCTTAGAACTGCTTTTGCTGCATCCCATAGATTTTGGGTCTTAGTGTTTTCATTGTCATTTGTTTCTAGGTATTTTTTGATTTTCTCTTTTTTTTAATTTAATTTAATTTATTTTTTTACACTGCAGGTTCTTATTAGTTATCCATTTTACACATATTAGTGTATATATGTCAATCCCAATCTCCCAGTTTATCACACCACCGCCACCAGATTTCCTCAGTGATCTCTTGGTTATTTAGTAGTGTATTGTTTAGCCTCCATGTGTTTGTATTTTTTACACATTTTCCCCTGTAATTTATATCTAGTCTCATAGCGTTGTGGTCGGAAAAAATACTTGATACAATTTCCATTTTCTTAAATTTACCAGGCCTTGATTTGTGACCCAAGATATGATCTGTCCTGGAGAATGTTCCATGAGCACTTGAGAAGAAAGTGTAATCTGCTGTTTTGGATGGAATGTCCTATAAATATCAATTAAGCCCATCTTGTTTAATGTATCATTTAAAGCTTGTGTTTCCTTATTTATTTTCATTTTGGATGATCTGTCCATTGGTGAAAGTGGGGTGTTAAAGTCCCCTACTATGATTGTGTTGCTGTTGAGATCCCCTTTTATGGCTGTTAGCATTTGCCTTATGTATTGAGGTGCTCCTATGCTGGGTGCATAAATATTTATAATTGTTATATCTTCTTCTTGGATTGATCCCTTGATCATTATGTAGTGTCCTTCAGTGTCTCTTGTAATAGTCTTTATTTTAAATTCTATTTTGTCTGATATGAGAGTTGCTACTCCAGCTTTCTTTTGATTTCCATTTGCTTGGAATATCTTTTTCCATCCCGTTACTTTCAGTCTGTTTGTGTCCCTAGGTCTGAAGTGGGTCTCTGGTAGACAGCATATATATGGGTCTTATTTTTGCTTCCCTTTAGCCAGTCTGTGTCTTTTGGTGGGAGCATTTAATCCATTTACATTTAAGGTACTTATCGATATGTATGCTCCTATTACTATTTTCTTAATTCCTTTGGGTTTGTTATTGTAAGTCTTTTCCTTCTCTTGTGTTTCCTGCCTAGAGAAGTTCCTTTAGCATTTGTGGTAGAGCTGGTTTGGTGGTGCTGAATTCTCTTAGCTTTTGGTTTTCTGTAAAGGTTTTAATTTCTCCGTCAAATCTGAATGAGATCCTTGCTGGGTAGAGTAATCTTGATTGTAGGTGTTTCCCTTTTATCACTTTAAATATGTCCTGCCACTCACTTCTGGCTTGCAGAGTTTCTGCTGAAAGATCAGCTGTTAACCTTATGGGGATTCCCTTTTATGTTAATTGTTGCTTTTCCCTTGCTGCTTTTAATATTTTTTGTTTGCATTTAATTTTTGATAGTTTGATGAATATGTGTCTTGGCATGTTTCTCCTTGGATTTATCCTGTATGGGACTCTCTGTGCTTCCTGGTCTTGATTGAATATTTCCTTTCCCGTATTAGGGAAGTCTTCAACTGTAATCCCTTCAAATATTTTCTGAGTCCCTTTTTCTTTCTCTTCAACATCTGGAACCCCTATAATTCAAATGTTGGTGTGTTTAATGTTGTCCCAGAGGTCTCTGAGACTGTCCTCAATTCTTTTCATTCTTTTTTCTTTTTTCTGCTCTGCAGTAGTTATTTCCACTATTTTATCTTCCAGGTCACTTATCCGTTCTTCTGCCTCAGTTATTCTGCTACTGTTTCCTTCTAGAGAATTTTTAATTTCCTTTATTGTGTTGTTCATCATTGTTTGTTTGCTCTAGTTCTTCTAGGTCCTTGTTAAACGTTTCTTGTATTGTCTCCATTCTATTTCCAAGGTTTTGGATCATCTTTACTGTCATTATTCTGAATTCTTTTCTCAGGTAGACTGCCTATTTCCTCTTCATTCCTTCGGTCTGGTGGGATTTTACCTTGCTCCTTCATCTGCCGTGTGTTTCTCTGTCTTCTCATTTTGCTTAACTTACTGTGTTTGAGGTCTCCTTTTTGCAGGCTGCCCCCAGTTGTTCCCGTTGTTTTTGGTGTCTGTCCCCAGTGGCTAAGGTTGGTTCAGTGGATTGTGCAGGCTTCCTGGTGGAGGGGACTGGTGTCTGTGCTCTGGTGGCTGAGGCTGGATCTTGTCTTTCTGGTGGGCAGGACCACGTCCGGCGGTGTGTTTTGGGGTGTCTTTGACCTTATTATGATTTTAGGCAGCCTCTCTGCTAATGGGTGGGGTTGTGTTTGTGTCTTGCTAGTTGTTTGGCATAGGGTGTCCAGCACTGTAGCTTGCTGGTTATTGAGTGGAGCTGGGTCTTAGCATTGAGTTGGAGATCTCTGGGAGAGCATTCACCGTTTGATATTACGTGAGGCCAGGAGGTCTCTGACAGACCAGTGTCCTGAACTCGGCTCTCCTACCTCAGAGGCTCAGGCCTGACACCCGGCCAGAGCACCAAGACCCTGTCAGCCACACGACTGAGAAGAAAATGGAGAAAAAAAAAAAGAACGAACAAAAGAAAAATAAATAAATAAAATAATAAAGTTATTAAAATAGAAAAAAGTTATTAAAAATAAAAAAGTAATTTAAAAAAAGAGAGAAAGAAAGAAGAGAGCAACCAAATCAGAAACAAATCCACAAATGATAACAAGCACTAAAAACTATACTAAAAAAATCCCCCCCAAAACCCCAGATAGAACCCTAGGACAAATGGCAAAAGCAAAGCTATACAGACAAAATCACACACAGAAGCATACACTTACACACTCACAAAAAGAGAAAAAGGGAAAAAAAAGTATATATATAAAAGGAAGAGAGCAACCAAATCAATAAACAAATCTACCAGTGTTAATAATTTCTAAATACTAAACTAAGATAAACATAAAACCAGAAACCAGTCAGTCGCGTACAGCCAACCCCTAGTCTACTGTGGCTCTCAAAGTCCACCGCCTCAATTTTGGGTTGACTCGTTGTCTATTCAGGTATTCCACAGATGCAGCGTACATCAAGTTGATTGTGGAGATTTAATCTGCTGTTCCTTAGGCTGCTGGGAGAATTTTCCCTTTCTCTTCTTTGTTCGCACAGTTCCCGGGACTCAGCTTTGGATTTGGCCCTGCCTCTGCGTGTAGGTTGCCGGAGGGCATCTGTTCTTCCCTCAGACAGGATGGGGTTAAAGGAGCCGCTGATTCGGGGGCTCCAGCTCACTCAGGCTGGGGGAGGGAGGGGTATGGATGCGGGGCGGGCCTGCGGCGGCAGAGGCCGGCGTGACGTTGTACCAGCCTGAGGCGCACCGTGCGTTCTCCCGGGGAAGTTGTCCCTGGATCACGGGCCACTTCCCTGGGATCTGACCTCTGAAGCCTGAGCCTCAGCTCCAGCCCCAACCCGTCCCGCCAGGTGAGCACACAAGCCTCTCGGGCTGGTGAGTGCCGGTCGGCACCGATCCTCTGTGCGGGAATCTCTCCGCTTTGCCCTCTGCACCCCTGTTGCTGCGCTCTCCTCTTTGGCTCCTAAGCTTCCCCGCCCCATCACCCTCGTCTCCACCAGTGAAGGGGCTTCCTAGTGTGTGAAAACCTTTCTTCCTTCACAGCTCCCTCCCAGAGGTGCAGGTTGTATCCCTATTCTTTTTTCTCTGTTTTTCCTTTATTTGTTGTTGTTTTTTTGTTTTTTGTGATACGCGGGCCTCTCACTGCTGTGGCCTCTCCCATTGCAGAGCACAGGCTCCGGACGCGCAAGCTCAGCGGCCATGGCTCACGGGCCCAGCTGCTCCGCGGCATGTGGGATCTTCCCGGACCGGGGCACAAACCCATGTCCCCTGCATCGGCAGGCGGACTCTCAACCACTGTGCCACCAGGGAAGCCCTGTTTTTCCTTTTTTCTTTTGCCCCACCCAGGTACATGGGGAGGTTTTTGCCTTTTGGGAAGTCTGAGGTCTTCTTCCATCATTCAGTAGGTGTTATGTAGGAGTTGTTCCACATGTAGATGTAGTTTTGATGTATTTGTGGGGAGGAAAGTGATCTCCACATCTTACTTGTCTGCCATCTTGAAGGCGCCCCTCAATCCTGTGCATTTTTGATGCTAGCTCTTTACATGAAGTCTATGAGATTTATCTGTTTATCTGCAAGTCATTCATTCTCATTGCTGTATAGTATTACTTTTTAATGAGTGTATTACCGTTTATTTACCATTCTTCATTGTATTTTGAACACTGGATTCTTCCTTCCTACAAAATTTCCTGGGCGGAGTATTTGTGTGTTTGTTCGGAGCTGGGTGGAATGTCTTATTCTGTCTCCATTACTTTTGGATGGTCAAATAATTAATCCTTATACGCCTCCATTTTTTCATCTCTAAAGTGATCATGGTAGGGCTTCCCTGGTGGCACAGTGGTTGAGAGTCCGCCTGCCGATGCGGGGGACGTGGGTTCGTGCCCTGATCCGGGAGGATCCCACATGCCGCGGAGCGGCTGGGCCCGTGAGCCGTGGCCGCTGGGCCTGCGCGTCCGGAGCCTGTGCTCCGCGGCGGGAGAGGCCACAACAGTGAGAGGCCTGCGTACCGCAAAAAAAAAAGAAGTAAAGTGATCATGGTAATATCTACCCTGCCTGCCTAAGAGAAAAATGGATACAAAAGCATTTAAAAATTTTAAAGCCTAAACAACAGTCAACAGTGGGTGAGGAGAGAGTGGTCAAGTGGATTTATGAAGACAGCAGAAAGTTTAAGCACTTGGTTGGTATTGAGATGTTTCTCCATCCTTTTAAGTCTTCCTTCCTTGAAGTCTTGAGCTTCAGAGGAAGCTTCAGTGAGAGCACATGCATGCAGAGTGCAGAAGTAGTAAGTCGTAAAGTATGCAACTCCTTCTATAGATATGGCAGAAGCATAAGAGGGCGTGTGGCCAGAGAACACTTCCTGAGCATCGTCTCTTTGTTCTTGCTACTCAACATCTTGGCCCTCCCACTCCTTACAATGGCTACGGTCCCCTCCAAACTGATAGCTGCGAGGGTTCATGTTTTGGGCCTCCTCTACCTTCTGAACCTCCATGCCCAAGTGTTTCAGCTCCCCACTGGACATATGATCCTATCTGAATGTCCCATGAATGCTCCATATACCACATGTAGAGAGTAGAATGCATCTTCTCGAGCTTTCTTCTGTGTGCCCTGTTTTGTGCGTGATATTGCCACTCGCTGGAAACCCCAAGCTCACTCACGTATTCCTTCTCTCTCACCCTAACTCGTGTCTGTCTCCTGCCTTGTGATGATATCTCTTAAATGTTTCTCAAATCTCTCCTCTCCTTTTGATCACCACCACTCACACCTTAACATGATGCCCCTTCTATCCTGGTCTGGGCTGCTGCAACAGCTCCAGGACTAGTCTCCTTATCTGTCACAGAGACCAGGGTTTATCCTCCCTTGTATCTCTAACTATATCCAGAACTCAGGTCTCAGCTTCCTTGAACAGCTGCAGAACCTTAAAGTTACCACGTTCTCAGATTCAGTGTCCTTATTTGTCAAACAGAGATCATTATCATACCTTCCTCATGAGGTTTTCAAAAGATTAGGTGAAACAGTGGTAGAATATATGTCAAGCACTTAGCAGGGTGCTTCCCAGCACGCAACAGATTCTCAATTAATGGTAGTTGGCCTTACTGTTAGTGCCTGGGGTCTGTCCTTGTGCTATCTACCTTCTAGGTAAGAATTGTAAATTGTGCCTCAGATCATGTTACTTTCCTTCTCCATGCTTTAGGTACCTTGTCACGTACAGATAAAATCTAACCTCAAGGGCACCAAGGCTGCATAATGAATCTTGTGGGCCCTAAGCACTTTGGCCTTCACAGAAAAACAATAAAACAACAATTTAAAAGAGTATTAAAAATCTTATTTGATAACCGTGTCTTTCTGATTTTAAAAGAAATTTAAACATCTTCCTGAACCCTTAAAAATATTGGGGGACCTAGGCACTGTGTTTACTGTGATGAATAGATAAGTCCTCCCTCAAGGGACCATGTACCTTCTCTCTCTCTCTCTTTTTATCCCCAGTCTTGCTGATGTTATTTCCTCCCACCCAACTTTTTTTCTTTTAGTTTCTCTCTCTCTCTCTTTCCTCCCTCCCTCCCTCCCTTCATTCCTTCCTTTCTTCCTTCCGTCCTCTCTCTCTCCATCCTTCCGTTACTCCTTTCTTCCTTGATGTCTTTCTTCTGTTTCATTAGTTTTTGTTCTTTTGTTTATTATTGCTTTCTTTGGGCTTCCTCTCTTTTTTTTCTAATTCCTTGGGTTAGATGCTTACCTTATTATCAGTTCTTCCTTTCCCCCCCTTAATATACGCATTTATGTAGTTACTTCCAAGTATTGCATTAGCACGATCCTACAAGCTTTGAGATGTACTGTTTCATGTTCTGTTAGTTTCATGTAACTTCTAATGGCAATATGATTAATTATTTGACCCACATTTTTTTAGAAGTCTTTTAAAACTGCCCAAATGTGTGAATCCTTTGTGGTATTTTTATTGTTGGGTTCTGTTTTTTATTGCTTTATGTTCAAAGATGATCTGTAAGCTAGACTGAGACTTGTTTGTGGCCTGTCAATTGTTTAAATGTTCCATATACTCTTGTAGAGAATACACGATTATTAGAAAGTCAGGTACAATGTCCATTAGATCAAACATCTTAATTTTGTTGTTCAGTTCTACCGTGTCTTTGCTAAAATTTTGTCCTCATCTGTTCAGTACTGAGAGATATGTTAATATTTCCCACTATGATTGTGGATTTGTTAATTTCTTCTTGTAATGTGGTCCATTTTTGCTTTACGTAATTTGAAGCTATGTTGTTAGGTGCTTGGTAGTTTGTAATTCCTAAGAGCTTCTGGTGGATTGTTAACTTTTATCATTATGTAACGACCTTCTTCATCCCCATAAGGCTGTTTGCCCTAAAGTCTGTTTTTATCTGATGTTTATAGAGTGATTCCAGCTTTCTTTTGGTTAGTACTGTCATGGTCTATATTTTCTTTATCCAATTCCACTCTGTTTTTTAATATTGATTGTATTCATCTTGTGTAGTTACTATAACCAATGACCACAATCTTGATGGCCTAAAACAACAGAAATGTTTTCTCTCACAGTTTGAGGCTAGAATTCTGAAATCCAGATGTTGGCCGAGCCATGCTTTCTCTGAAGGGTCTAGGAAGTAATCCTCCCTTTCCTTTTCCTAGCTTCTGGGAGGTGTTAGCAATCCTGGGCATTGCTTGGCTTGCAGCTGTATCCTTCAATATCTGTTGTCAAATGACCTTCTTCCCTCTGTGTATCTGTGTTTCTATCTCTAAATTTTTCTCATATGAGTACGCCAGTTATATTAATTTGATTACATATGCAAAACCCCTATTTCCAAATAAGGTCATACTCATAGGTTCAGAGTAGACAGGGGGCCACTGATCAACTCAGTACCTTCATAATGAGAAATTATGAAACATTTAAGGCGTACGAAAGGTCCCGTATTCTGTGCACGTTTGAGCTCCAAAACGCCAGCCTTCAGTTAATGAGCAATGCATCCTTCACCCCATCCCAGCAGATAGAGTCTCAGCTCTGATTATAACTTACCTCTGGGTGTTTCCTTTAACTTATTGCAAGCTCAGCTATGCATTTACAGTATTAAAAATGTTTTCATTCAGAATTTCTAGGTAGTTTACTGGAAAGTTTTCCTGTTGTTTTAGCCTTCCATCTTGCTGGAAATAGAATTGTCTATCATAAGTGGGTTTTTAAAAATAGCTTTATTGAGATTTTTTTCACATGATATCATTCATCCACTGAACGTGTACAATTTAGTGGCTTTTAGTATATTCACAAAGTTGTGCAAACATCACCACACTCTGTTTCTGGAACATTTCCATCGCCCAAAAAGACACTCGATACACATTAGCAGTCACTCCCCATTCCCTCCCCAAATACCCACCACCCTAAGCAGATACAGATCTACTTTCTATCTCTATAGATGTGCCTATTCTGTGCATTTCAGGTAAACAGAACCATACGGTATGTGGTCTTTCCTGTCCAGCATTATTTCTTCGGCATGTTTTCAAGGTTCACTCGTGTTGCATATATCACTACAGACAGTCTCTGACTTTCAGTGGTTCGATTTATGATTTTTTTGACTTTATGATGGTACAAAAGTGATAAGCATTCAGTAGAAACCATACTTTGAATTTTGATCTTTTCCTGAGCCAGCAGTATGCAGTACGGTACTGTCTTATGGTGCTGGGCAGCGGCAGCGAGCCACAGCGCCCAGTCAGTCACGTGACATGAAGGTAAACAACCAACACACTTACAACCATTTTGTACCCATGCAACCATTCTGTTTTACACTTTCAGTACAGTATTCAATAAATTCCATGAGATATTCAACACTCTTTATTATAAAACATGCTTTGTGTTAGAATGAGTTTGCCCAACTGTAGGTAAGTGTTCTGAGCACGTTTAAGGGAGGCTAGGCTAAGCTATGATGTTTGGTAGGTTAGATGTTTTAAATGCATTTTCAACTTACGATATTTTCAACTTATGATGGGTTTATCGGGATGTAACTCTTTTGTAAGTTGAGGAAGATCTGTACTTTTTTAAAAAGATAGTTTTTTTATTGCCAGATAATATCACATTGCGTGGATGTACCACATTTTGTTTTATTCACTTATCAGTTGATAGACACAGCTAATATGAATAATGCTTCTATGAGCATTTGTGTACAAGTTTTCAAGTGGGCATATCTTTTCATTTCTCTAGGGTAAAAAATGGAACTGCTGGATCATACGGGAAAACTACGCTTAGCATTTTGAAGAACTGCCAAAGTATTTTCCAAAGTAGCCGCACCATTGTGCATTCCCACTAGTAATGTCCTGTCGGGAGTGATTTTAAAATCCAACACAGGTGTCTGTACTCGACCTGGGATGAGTCCTTACAGATTTTGGAGCACAGTGAAGGTGGCGTTATTGGAATGGTTGGTGCACGGTGATGTGGCATGAGAGATTAAAGACCAGGAAGCAGGTCACTTCTTGTGACCAGGAAGTGTTGGAGTAATCCAGTTGTCAGTTGATGGTTCCTCTGTTGGGCTGGTGGAGGGCAGAAAAGATGTCAAGGGTTCCCGAAAAACACCATGGACGGTGGAAATGATTCTCAGGTAGCGAAATGATGTTCACTTGAGACCAATCCTGAGATGCTTGCTGAACCTTTCCTTTTTGATTTTATATCACAGAAAATAAATTTTTATTTTCAGAGAAGCAGGAAACGGAACACAGGTGTTGCCATTATGGGGTGGAGGCGCATCCTGTGACCGGAGCAGGTTTACTGGCCTTTGACTTACTTGAGGATGCCTTCCTGGGAGTCTGTGGTCCTCCTAGGCTTTGTGGTCTGCCCTCCATGAAAGCCGAGGATGCTTTTTACATCTCTGGTCCATGGTCTTCCTGCCCGTGGCAGGAAGTGGGGTGTGTGTGTGCAGACGCCTGACGGTGAACGGGGTAGCTTGAGCGTTTGAAATAGCAAAAGAGAATGAGAGCCCTTAACAGCAAAAGTTTTCAAGCCGAGAATTAAAACCTCCCATGACTGTAGGATTTAAAAATTACCCATCAAGCTGTTTATCGTTTACTGGAACAATAGGTATAAAGCTACCACCATCCTGGGAACGTGCAATTGCTCGATGAGGCTTGTTACCGAGGCCTTCTACTCTTCTGGGCACGGTTATCACCCTTATGGGTTTTTCTTCTCTGTGATTTATTCTCAAACATTTTGTATTTCCTTTTTGCCATTTAAATGAGATTTAAATAAAACCATTAGGTATAGAACGGTGGCAGATGGTTACACACTTTAAACTCATGATAAAATCAATCTGTATATTATTCTCTGTTCAAACGAAGCAAAAACACCTGCAGTCTGGAAGTTCCTTATCGCTGCCTTTTCTGTGTTGTACTGTGCATCTCCTGGAATATCTCGCCTTGTGGTAATTGATCATGAAGAAAGGAAATCAGGCAGGGATGACAGCCCGAGTTCTGTCCCATTCTGTGTGTCTTTCTTGGTCCACATGTCCCCTGCTTTTGGCAGTCTCTCCCTTTCATAGACCGCCCCTGCCATCCACCCCATTTCCCAGAAGGAGGGAGAGGCTCTTCATGGGTGACCAGCCTTAACCCCACACCTCACAGTTGCTCTGACCTTCCTCTCAATTGAAATGTGTTCAGGGCATATTCCGATATCGATAAATTGAGAACATAATTTTTTCTGCAACGGGTAATGTTAAAATTTCCACTGAAGCTATATCTGAGCCTGAGTGGCATATCCTGGTATGGTGATTTTCAAATAATTCTTTTTCTCCCCCTCCTTTTTCTAGGTTTATCTAAATCCCTTGGGCTCATTGAAGGTTATGGTGGGCGGGGCAAAGGGGGCCTTCCTGCTACCCTTTCCCCGGCTGAAGAAGAGAAAGCCAAGGGACCCCATGAGAAGTATGGCTACAATTCCTACCTCAGTGAAAAAATTTCACTGGATCGTTCCATTCCGGATTATCGTCCCACCAAGTAAGTTCTGATTCAGTCATTCAGAGGAGCTTACTTTATCAGATGGTTGGGTGTAGACCCACGTCTGTGACATTTTCTTGTGTTACTTGTACCTAGTGGAGGGGCTTTTATCTCGTCTCCTCCATAATCAATAAATAGTACTATTGATTATGAAAATAAATAGAGCTAAATAAGAATTTTTAATTTTTATAAAATAATACAGAAGCATAGAGAAAGGTCCGTGATACAAAAAAATTTTAAGTAAAAATTTAAAAATCAACATGATCTCATTACCTAGAGGTGGTGACTAGTAAAATACTAGTATTTTGTCTTTGAGTCTATTTCTATACAGATATGAGCATATGATGTGTTTCATTTATCCTTTTTTTCATTTATTATTTCATGAGCATTTTCTGATGTTATTACTTATGATCATTATTTTCATTGTTAGAAATCTAGATTATTTCCAAATTTTCATTATTATAAATGTGAAATATTTATAACATTATAAATATTTACAATTTTTATAAGATAAAATTTCATTTTTATAAATAAAAATTGATAAAAAATGTATTTAAACATTTTCATTATTATAAATAACACTTGGATGGATATCTCCCCACTCAAATCTTTATGTATATTGATTTGATATTTACTTTCTTAATCCACACTTCTAAAGGTGTAATCCTGAGATCACATTGTAGGAGTACTTTTGGAGGCTTTCGATACATATAGTGATATTTTCCTCCAGAAAGTTTATAGAAGTTTCCGCTCCTGTTGGAACTTTACTAGACCCTTCCCAAACTGGGTACTAGCCTTTAAATAATGCTTTCCCCAGCTGGTAGGTGAAAGAGTACATCCTGTGATTGTTTCAACTTACAATTTTTGTTTGAGATTCTTACCTTTGAAACAGTTTGTTTGCGTCTTGGTTGGTTTATGAGAGGTCTTTGCTCTGTGCTCTCAGATTTAAGAATTATTTGTTTTCTCCTTGTGAAAGAGAGAAGAGAGATTGGTGGGAAAATCAAGATGCTGGGGGAAAATATCCTATTTTCTAGGCAGTAGTCCTCCTTGGCTTTTCAAACAGATAACTTCATCTTCTGTTAGATTTGTGGTGTCTCTCTTTCTTTCGTTTGCAGTGTGCCCTTGCTTAGAGTAGATTATTTCTTTTTCAAATGGGTTTTGTACGAATCAGTTAAGTATCCTGGTTACTGAGAAAAATAGATTCAAGATAAGGAAAATTACCTTAAATGAATTTAAAATTGCAGCATTAGCTGAGAAAACTTAAATCTCTCTCTCTGCCTAATAAGCATATATTCATTTTGAATCACTAGGAAAACATACATCACCCCTGTTGGAAGCTATTTTGTGTTCCTGGACTTTTGCTCTCAAAAACATCTGGCTGTTTTCATTTCCTGGTGCTCTCTGATTAGCCTTTCTTATTTGGATGTTGGCAAATAAACAGAGCTGTTATTTTTGTAGTCCTGTGAGAATGAAGATGCTTCCAACATGGAGCTTAGTGGGAATGGGTCAGTTGAACAATATCAGTGAGCACGTATTATGTACCAGATGGTTTTCCCCACACTAGGGGCAGAACATTGGATAAGATAGCCCTTGCCTACATACTCTTGTCTGGGGAGGGAGACAGATGTGCAAGCAGGTCAGTCCAGCACATTGTGGTCTATGTGGGTATGTCAGGCCAGAGACATACACAGTATGTACAGGGAGGATCTGGGAAGGTTTCCTGCTTGAGATGACGCAGAAGCTTAGTCTTGAAGGCCCATTAAGGGTTAGAAAATTAAAGAACGGAGACAGATAAAGACAAGTAGGAAGGGGAATAGCAAGATCAGAGCTGGGGATGCAGATAAAAACATGGCACGCCCAGGCAGGAATACACAGCTCCGTGGTGCTCTATAGTGTAGCATGGTGGCTTGAATATACCAGGGGTCCCCAACCCCCAGGCCGCAGACCGGTACTGGTCCGTGGCCTGTTAGGAACCGGGCCGCACAGCAGGAGGTGAGCGGTGGACGAGTGAGTGAAGCTTCCTCTGCCGCTCCCCGTCGCTCGCATTACCGCCTGGACCACCCCCTTCCCCCCCAACCCCGCGCCCGTGGAAAAATTGTCTTCCAGGAAACCGGTCCCTGGTGCCAAAATGTTTGGGGACTGCTGGAATACACCACTTAGATTTCGTCCCTCCGGAAACTTTACTAAGATGATAGTAAAGGACTACAGAGGATGACAGACTCTAAGGGACAAAAACAGGTTAGGCTCCCACAGCAGGGAAGAAACACCCACAAAGTTTTGGAAGATGGAAAGAGGATGGATGAATGGTAACTGACATAGCAAACTGGATGAGGCTGAGACCCAACCTTATACATATGATGGGAAGTGGGGGGAAGGGCAGAAGAATATAGCCTAGTCACACTTCAGAACCCCAGAGACTCAGGAATTGGAGATTCTGGGTACCTCTGATGGCTGGGAGGTAGATTTGAATAGAAGGATTATAGCTGTGTCCCCAGATTCTTTCTTCAACTTTACAGAGCCAGACGCTGCCCTTCCCTACCTGGTGGAACATGGGAGGTTTATTCCCTGGAGATGGTGAACTCTGGGCTTTAGTTCATAAGATGACAGAAGATAGGGCTGTGTACTAAGTGGGGACACCCTTGGCCTCATTACCTCTGCAAGCTTTCACACTCCTGTAGTCCAGATTTGGAAGAATCCACTCTAAGGAAGCCATTCAACCTAAGAGAAATGCCAATAGATCTGATAGGTCCCCCGCATCCCCGAAATGTCAGGGTTCTACTCATTAAACATTAGTATAAAGGCTCATCCATCTACACAGAGCTGTCTTCCTCTAAAGTAAGAAAGGAGAACCAGAATCCCTAGACATTTCAGGAGAATCTCTATTATAAAGGGCCTTAGCAACAAGAAGAAGAACAATAGAAAAGGCATTTGGAGGAAACAGACACACTTTAAAACTATAATTAATGTCTTAGTTCATGGAATGTTTTGTTTTATTCACAAAATAAGAATCAAGTGCTATGTTAAAGTGATAATCAGAGAACAAGAGGTCTTGGAAGTTAAGAATAAGATAGAAATAAATAGTTCAATGAAAGTTTAGATAAATAAATTATTGTGGCGATCACTTCAAAATGTATACAAATATCGAATCATTATGTTATATACCTGAAACTAATACCAGGTTATATAGCCACCGTGCTGTACAATACATCCTCATGACTTATTTTATAACCGGAATTTGTACCTGTTGACTCACTTCATCCATCCCCACCCCCTCCTCACCTCTGGCAACTGTGATCTGTTCTGTCAATGAACTTGGGTTTGTTTTTTAAGAGTCTGTGTATAAGTGGGATCTTACAGTATTTGTTTCTCTGACTTCCTTCACTTAGCATAATGCCCCCAAAGTCTATTCATGTCATTACAGTTGGCACAATTTCATTCTTTTTATGGCTGACTCATATCTGTATGTATCACATTCTCTTTATCCATTCATCCATTTGTGTACACTTAGTTTGTTTCCATATTGTGCGTATTGTAAATAATGCTGCAGTAAACATGGGGAGGGTGAATATATCTTTGTGAATTAGTGTTTTTTTTTTTGGGGCGGTATGCGGGCCTCTCACCGTTGTGGCCTCTCCCGTTGCGGAGCACAGGCTCTGGACGCGCAGGCTCAGTGGCCATGGCTCACGGTCCCAGCCACTCTGCAGCATGTGGGATCTTCCCGGACCGGGGCACGAACCCGTGTCCCCTGCATTGGCAGGCGGACTCTCAACCACTGCGCCACCAGGGAAGCCCTGTTTTTGTTGTTTTTTATATAAATACCCAGAAGTGGAATTGCTAGATCATATGGTAGTTCTATTTTTAATTTTTTGAGAAACCTCCACATTGATTTCCATAGTGGCTGCACCAATTTGCATATCTAGCAACAGTGCAACAGGCTCCCTTTTCTCCACATCCTCGCCAACACTTGTTTTTCTAGTCTTTTTGTTAATAGCCATTCTAACAGGTGTGGGGTGATAGCTCTCTCTTTTTTTTTTTTGGCTGCATTGGGTCTTCGTTGCTGCGCGCGGGCTTTCTCTAGTTGTGGCGAGCAGGGACTACTCTTGGTTGCGGTGCGCGGGCTTCTCATTGCGGTGGCTTCTCTTGTTGTGGAGCGCACGGGCTCAGTAGTTGCGGCTCATGGACTGTAGAGCGCAGGCTCAGTAGTTGTAGCGCACGGGCTCAGTTGCTCCACAGCATGTGGGATCTTCCCAGAGCAGGACTCGAAGCCGTGTGCTCTGCATGGGCGGGCGGATTCTTAACCACTGCGCCACCAGGGAAGTCCTTCTCATTGTTTTTTATTTACATTTGCCTGATGATTAGTGATGTTGAGCATCTTTTCATGTACCTGTTGCCCATCTGTATATCTTCTTTGGAAAAGTGTCTATTCAGATCCTCTGCCCGTTTTAAAATCAGATTGTATGGGGTTTTTTTGCTGTTGAGTTATATTAATTCTTTATATATTTTAGATATTAATCTCATCAGATTTATGATTTGCAAATACTTTCTCCCATTCAGTAGGTCGTCTTTTCATTTTGTTGATGGTTTTCTTTGATGTGAAGAAACGAATTTAGTCCCCCTTATTTATTTTTGCTATTGTTGTCTTTGCAAACAAAAAAAACTTTTTTACCATTCTTTCAGAAAGTTTGGAACTGAATTAGTGATGGGCACACACACACACACACAAAGCTTGTGAAAAAGGAAAGCAATTATTAGCACAGAAAAAAACCAAAAGTTCCTCAAGAAAGGAATTGCAATTCCATATATTCTGTGGCTGAGCTGTGAACAGTATAACCATACAAATATTGAATAGGTATTAAACCACAAGTTATGGTATAACTCTGTCGGAAGAAAGAAGAGGCAAAATGTGTATGTGAGGTGTGGGTAGTATAAGAAAATTAAACCTTTATGGTCAGAAACAGAAAATCAATTGAAAATATCTAAAATTTAAACATCCGGAATTGCAGCATAATGATTGTTATTTAGAAACATTGAGAGTACAGAAATGGGATAAGACTGTATGTATTTTGTTTTAATAAAATAAAAGTTTAATTATGCCATAAATGTAAATCTACACCAAAAAATTAAGTGCAAGGTAGAAGGGTGAAAGTATAATAGAAGAAAGAGTTGGAGAACTGGGTTGAATGATGTGACCACCTCTGCCTTTTCAGATTTTTCTGGCAGCTATATGGAGGATGAATTTGAAGGTGAAATTAAAGATGAACTTGAGAGCTTGCCCACAGGTCATACATGGTAACCAGAGGTAGCGTTATAAATTCTGGGCTCCACAGCCAAAGGTACCAAATTAACCTTGGTTAGTTGCAAATTCATCCTTGCCTCCAAAGAAGGGCAAGGGCCTTGCCTGTAGAAGCTGCTCCCCTGGTATTTGAGCCCAGGGGATAGGAAGGGAGGCAGCTGTCTGGGGCCAGAGCACTTTCTTTCCGCCCCATGCAGCCCAAGCCCAGGAGGAATTATCCCCGCACGGGCAAGATCTTGCTTATGACACTGCCCAAAAGCTCTCTCGAGTTTAGAGAACTGAAATTGGCTAATTCCATCGCAATTTTATACAGAACCTCAAGTTGCTTTCATTCTTATTGGTTTATTATTACATTACTCTTGACAGAGTTGTTTCTCATAAATATGAATGAATTTGGGGATAATAGTGGGATTAACCATTTGTTGGTCACATTTCATGCAAATGGATTCCAAAATGTTTTCTGTTTTATTTTAATTCTGTGATTTTTTTTTTCTTCCCCAGGACAGATATTTTAAATTTGTATGAACCCCCAACTGTCAATCTTTCCATCTTCGTTTCTTCACTGCTTTAAAGCAGAGAACGAGTACTTATAAATATTCTACTCTGTTTTGTGTTCCTTTTCCATCACTCCCACCCATCCAGAGCTTATTTTAGAATATGGTACAAGATATGTATCTTTTGTTTCAAATGTCTGTCCTTTTTTTTTTTTCCAAAGCTTTTTCAAAATGATTTTGGAAATAATGCTTCCTCTTTCTCTTATTTGGAGCTGTTAAATGGAATACATTTTGTACTTTTTATACATAAATGGGCTTATTTTCTAGATTCTGTGCTATTTCTTTGGTCTGTTTTTTTTTTTTTTTTTTCATTTTCTTCTCTTTCCTTTCTTTTTTTTTTTTTTTAAATCATGGAAAATGATTTTTGACTGAAGTCCCCAGTCTGCCAGACACTGTGCTAAAGACATGGTGAGGAACAGGCACATCTTGGCCCCCTAAGAAATCAAAGCGAGTCGGGGAGGCAGGTGGGGCTTTGCAATCCTTTGACTTGTTTTCAGAGGACCTTAGAAACTAAGATAAGGGGATGTGCACTTCTGGGAGAGTCAGAGGGCAGCGCAGAGGTGACCTTGATCTTAATGGTGAAGACAGAACATTGGAGAGAGTGAACAGCATGTGCAAGAGGACTGGGATAGTTCTTGGATTTCAGGGCTGGGGGAACAGCACAGAAACTTTGGGTTGAGTCATAGGGTCTCCAGAGTGAATCTTGGAAGAAGAGGTTGGAGGGAAAGGGGGAGGCAGGTTCTAAAGCACCTTATGTGCCACTGCTGTGTTAGGTGGTGATGTTCGTCGTTGTCATTGGATGCCAATGAAGGACTTGAGTCAAGATTGTATTTTTGTGGTAATTTCTTAAAAAAAATAATGTTTAACTGTGACAAGAATGTGGAGAAAGGTTAGAGGCATTGGACGCTGGGAGCAGGATGGCTAAATAAAATCTCTCTTTTCCCACTCAACACCTGTTGAGCGCCAACCATTTGCTATGCATTGCTTGACAGAAGAGAAAGACTTGATAATACAGTGAGTGTTTTATAATTATCCTATTCCTTTCACGGAAGTGATTTCTCTGTAAAAAACCAAGGACTGAGTAGGGATGGAGTGGAAGGGCTCGATTCAGGGAAAACTTTCTAAGAATCAGTGAGATGAGTCAGTTAATTGGATATGGGGGAATTGGGTGCAATCAGAAGTTTCTAGCTTGGGAGACAGAGTGGAAGTGATTTCATTAACCAGGAGAGAATCCTGCAGAGAGGTTCATGTTTTGCAGGGAGGTGGGGGCAAGGTGGGTAGCAATGCTGCTTGTCCAGGGTTCCCCATAGTTATGGCTTTCTTGAGGGAACCATGAGATTCATCTGTCTGGCTTTATTCATTATTTGACTATGTGTGTGCCAGTGAGGAGGTGATGTTTGCAGACACCAGAAGCCAGACAAGGCTTTATTAACCTCCACTCCTTTCCCTTGCCAAGATATCCCATTCTATATCATGTTGTGGCATATTAATTATCTGCCTGCCCACTTATCTCATAATATGGGGGAGGGGCCACCTAGCAGCACAGAAATCTGTCTGAGCTTGTTAAAGCCACAGCTGATAACCCTGCATACATTTTATGGCTTGCTTTCTCCTCCCAGACCGTGTAGGTAATTTATGGGCAGTTTCTCCTGCCGATATCTTCAGTTTCTCCTTTGGCCTCCTGCTTATAAATCCAGATGTCAGGTTTCTTTGGAATTCATTTTGCTTCACTCACAAAGACTCCTCTTTTCTTTATTGCCACCAATTCTAAGTTGCCGTAGTCCGACAGTGTCTGCTTTGGACACACATGGTGTGAGATGTCTCTGGACCGTCTTCACGTCACATCTAGCAGACAATTGTATATTTGGGTCTGGAGGTCAGGAATGATGTCTGGCCCGACTGCAGAGATTTGCAGTCATCCAGGTCCAGCGGGTCTTTTGAGTCTGTGTGTATGTAAGTTACGGTGTTATCATTTAGTGGAATGCATCTACTCATTGGTCAAGACCCAACTCAAGTTTTCCATCCCATGTGAAAAGGACACATTTGATGATTATAGCTGAGACTGGCCTGTTTGTTTTTTCTGAGTCATTCTTTTGATGGTGGGTATCCTGCGTCTTACAGGCTGGTCTTCAACTAGAGTGAAAGCACCTTAAAGAAGGTCAGGAATCCTATGTTAAACTTTCTCTTTTACAGACGTGGGCACAGCGGGTAGCCATCCAACAAATCCTTGTTGGTTGAAATAATAAGTAGTTGCCTGATTAGGAATGTCTTTGAACCGCTAACCACAATAATTACTCCCTTTTATTGACTGCCTTTTATGTTTTTGTCACTGTGCTGTATGTTTTATTGATCTCTTTTAAATTTAACCACTCTCTGAAGTAGCTGTGACCGTCTTTGTTTTATAAATGAGGGAAGGGGCATTCGGAGGGGTGAACCAACCTGCCTGAGGTCACACAGTCAGGCAGTGAGGGAACCCAGATTCGAACCCAGCTGTGTGGGTGTCTTTCAGGCCTGTGCACATACCCACACACATAGGTGCCTCTGCCTACCCATCTGTATCTGTGGGATGGAACTTTCTACTCCATGCTGGTATCATTAGAAGGCAAAAAAATTCTGAGTCTTAGAGACGGGACAGTTCCTTTGGGGAAGTGAGTGTATGTGCATGCGTGCACGCCTGTGTGTTTGTGTACATGCATATGAAAGTGTTTTTGTGTGTGCATGCATGTTTGTGTACTTGTGTGTGTTTACTTCCTACGTTTTCTTCTCTTGTTCCCTTTTACCCCTTCCAACTCTACCAAAATTCCGCTACCAAAGGGGCAGTATCCTGAATTTGATTAACCCTTGCCTATTGAGACCTCCTAGTATATAGTGTAATATAGTTGAAATCCTCTTTAAAAGATACGGTATTTGGGGGGTGGGTAAAGCTCAGTAAAAATAAATACTGTAATATTATTAGGTTCAGGAAATGTCTTACCGTAAAGTTGATTTCACCTAGAGGCGTAACCAGGGAGAACTTCTTTGCTTAGGGCTTGTCCTCACCTGGCTGGGGGGTGGGAGAGTGATGGGAAATCCACATGGGGTCGGGGGTGGGGTGCCCTCTCTTTCAATATGTGAGGGTGATAATTCCTGAAGTATTTGTAGTTGAATGTTCATCCCACTTGCATGGGTTCCCTAGGTATGAAAAGCATGTCTGGGTCACTTAAAAGCCTTAATAAGAGCATTTTTCGTGGAGGTCAAGTGCACAGACTTGGAAATATGACTGAGTTATAATCCCAGCTTTGCCTCTTACAAACTCTGTGACCTTGGGCAAGTTATTTAACCTTTCTGTGCCTCAGTTTCCTCATATGTGAAACGGTGATATCGACTTCATAGAATCGTTGTGAAGAGTAAATCGATTATTCCCTGTGACCCGCAGAGACTAATATACCAGGCATTACTCTGAGACCTTCTCATGAATTAATGACATCTGGTCAATAAATGTTAGCTGTGATTATTTTGTAAAAGCTCCTTTACCGTACATACCCCTTATCCTTAAAATACCGTGCAAGATTTAACGACAGAATCTTCAGGAAAGTATCTACCCGAATGAAATGTGGGTACAACTATGTGCCTCACTCCAATATGGAAAACTCAAGGCTAAGGTAATGGGCATTCCCTTGTCCCCAGGTCAGCACAGAATTCCAGGGGACCGGCCTGAGACAGACACCAGGCTGTGGTGAGCGCCTGGGAAGGAACGTTCGCTTCCTAAGGCTCTTCCAGGACAGATCAGGAGGCTCACCTTTGGGATTCACCACAGCTTCCATATTGAGGAAGTCCAGCCGGGTGTCCTGAGGGCACAGGAGACTTTGGAAAGGCTGGTGGGATGGGACAGCTGCCCCCTGCTTCTAGTCTGCCGTAATCCATAGTCGTCAGTGTAACGTGTATTCTTACTTACTTGTAATGTGTATTCTAATCCATAGTCGTCAGTGTAATGTGTATTCTTACTTTTTCACCAGTTGAAATGATTATTTTCCCCACATAGTAAAATCGTCTTTTTGATGAAAAGGGCTGAATATTTAAAAAACCATATTTTAAAGTGTTTCTCAAAGGGAGGTCTTTGGAACTTGTTTAAAAATGTAGGTGGCTGGGCCGTATGCAGTGTTCCTGGTCTGAAGTCCTGGCTGCTTTCTATGAATTAATTCCCTCTGTTGAGAACCTCTAAGGTAGTAAGGAGAGTTTTGAAAGAGTGGGCATTGTTCAGCTGTGGCCTTGGCTGTAGAAAGCCTATGTCCTCAGTGGAGTTTTGATTTCTGAGACTTTCTGTGAAGCTGCTCCGGTGTGGAGCGTGACTGGGCCTCAGAAGCCAACCTTCGGTGAGGGGTAGAGGTTGGGAGTAGGGGGTGCAGCTGAGAGAGGGAAGAGGAAGCGCTGCCTCATCCTCCAGGTTGTGCTGGGGTCTGGGCATCAAATGACTCCATTTTCATCATTTCCTGCCTGTTATGAAAAGATGGAAATCTTAGAATAAATCTGGTGATTCAGACAGGGGTCTGGAATGTTCTTGGGGTAAAAGTGTCAGAAGTTGCAAGAGTGACATGTGGAAGCTTGTATAGGGCCTGCAACCCTACTTGCTTAAAGACCCCTGGTCTGGGCTTCCCTGGTGGCACAGTGGTTGAGAGTCTGCCTGCCGATGCAGGGGACACGGGTTCGTGCCCTGGTCTGGGAGGATCCCACATGCCGCGGAGCGGCTGGGCCCGTGAGCCATGGCCGCTGAGCCTGCACGTCCGGAGCCTGTGCTCCGCAATGGGAGAGGCCACAGCAGTGAGAGACCCACGTACCGC
>NW_020175079.1:2517420-2540040 GCF_003031525.2 Neophocaena asiaeorientalis asiaeorientalis
AAAAAAAAAAAAAAAAAGACCCCTGGTCTCTCCACACAGGTGGTTCTTGGGAAAGCCTGACATAGGTTCTCAGCCTTCACTGGGCACTGACATCACCTGGGAAGCTTTTATCTTTGGGAGCCCAGACTTCACCCCAGAGTGTATGCATGGATGTAGAACCCATGGGTACGGAGGGCCTACTGTAATTAAATCAGAATCCCTGGGAGCGGGGCTCAAGCATCAGTATTAATTTCTCGTTAATAGGAACTCCAGGTAACCCCAGTGTCTCAAAACATTGGGAACCTGTGGGCCTTCATGTTTCAGGAAGTGTGGTCTTTGCATTTGAATCACCAAGGCTGCTGGTTAAAAATGTCAAGTCTTGGCCCAGCTACAGAGCTAGTAGACTGGTAAATCTACACTATTTCACAAGATCCCTGAGTGATTCTTATTTTTAAATTTGGAGCATCCTAGGGCCCTACCATTTTCTGAGATTCTGTGGAAGTAGATGGAAGAGAAAATGAGGGGTGGAACGGGGCAGGGGTTCCCATGCTTGAGAAGTTCCTGTTCCTTGTTGATTTACCTTGTGTCCGTTCCATCTCTCTGCTTGTTCCTTTCCATCCCATATCCTTGAGTGCATCTGTTTATTTAGTGAATGAAAATGAATAGAAATCAGCCTCATTTTGAATGATTTTCCTTTTAGAAATTCATTATACCCCATAAAATGGTTGAAACTCTTGGCAGTGTTTCAAAGGTAGAGATACAGAGTAGAAAGATAAATATTTGAAGCGGAGATACTATTTGCACTACGAGGGGTGTCATTAATATGATGGGGGTCAAAGACTTAGCTAATTTTTAAGAAAGGATTCCCACATCTCCCCGAGGTAGTGCCAGCCTGGCTCTCCCCAATTTATGAATTGGCAAAGTTAATTTAACCTTTTATTGGGCCCTGAAAAGATTAGCATCGAAATGCATTAGTGTGAGGCTGCAGAAAAGATTCCCCTTTATTTCTGTTCTAGAGAGCTTTCTGGACAAGCTTCAATTTCTTGCATGGGGAACTTGGAATCAGTGGGTAGAAACCAATGTGAACCTTGTCCTGTCTACGTAAATGGATCTGCTCTGTGGTCTGTTTACAACCCGCAGGGTCATTGAATTCCAGATTTACTTTCCTCAGATGTAGATGTGACTATGGGAAATGGAATTCTTGATTTATAACCTTGAATCAAACCAATGTTGGGATTTACAGCAGCGGTGGTTCTTGCTTCTATAACCCTTTGATTACTTTATGTGAGGATTGTTGGCACTGGGGAACTGTAGGAGAACATCTCACCTCGTGTCATTCTCAGAAATTCCCATGATGGCCGTTACTGGGGACTCCAGACTTTGAACCTGCAATGTGTATGTTTCTAGAGGATTTTTCCTGTCTGCCCAGTTACTGTGTCTCTCACTCTATCAGTGCACTTTGAGATAACACACACACACACACACACACACACACACCCCTGCAAGAAAGCCCAAGCTAGCCTACGAGAGTCCCTCTTAGGCAACCTGCCTAATTCCACTCTGGTGGGTCCAGTGGATACTTATTTGAAATACTTTCCTGAAAACATTTGTTTCTCAGTCCTGAATATAATCAATAGAACAAATGTCTCTGCAATCACAACACTTTTTTATGTGTGGAGTTCGTTGTTTTTGCTCTGTGAGTCAAGTAAGCATCCCCCGAACTGGCAGCAGGGAAGTGCCACAACGCTTTGTAACAGGGTGAGATTTACAGTGCCGTAAGAGCTGGAGGGATGAATAAGGGAGTGGGCAAATGGGCTAGATGCAGATATTAATGGGAGTGTTTCCCGGGTATTGCAAATGGAGACAGGCTCACCAGTATTACAGATGGAATGTCCTCAGAGTTAATTTAGAAGAAATTCTGATCACTCAACAGAACCTTGAGGATGGATGCAGCAAAAAGGAGACTGTGGCATATGGAGAGAACATATTTGTTCTTGCAAAATCAGTAGAAAATGTTTAATGTTATCATAACCTCATTTGCATAAAAATAGTCATAAGCAGTAAACCAAATGAAAGCAAAGGAAGACGTGATGGAACCAATGCTGTTTGTGTTTCATTTCCTTATGAATAACATAAATAATTCAATTGAATAAATAAGTACAAAACTGCTTCGAGTCGATGTACTGCAAATTATCATCCCTGGACACTTCCTTTAATGGTACATGTCGTGATGATGAAGTAATGTGATATGCCTCCGTGGCTAGCACTTGCTGTATACTTGACCCCTGATAACACTGTCGAGCTCTCCATAACTCTCCAGTGTTGTGTGGCTACAGATTTTTTAGGAGCACAGTCCTGTTACATAACGTAACCTTGACGAAGTTAAATCAGCCATGGCTTATCATCACGGTAGATGCAGTTCCACTTCGCACATGGGAATGCTTAGGCAATTTCTGGTAATTGGCAGTTTGATGAGTCTGGGACTATGCTATGCTAGATACGTAATTCTTACTATTTGCAACCCGGGTGGCAGAATTGGAGCCACTGAGAATTCTTGTGTAAGTACACGTTGTGGCATGGAGAAAACCGATGGCATTTATCAGTTAGTTGATTTCAACCCACATTTTCAAGGGCTATGAAGGTAGCCTTGGGCAGGTGCTGTAGGAGTTCTAACAGATGTGTATGATGCAGTTCCTGTACGCATTTGAATTTATTCATCAACTCAGCAAATACTCATTGAATAGCTCCCATCTAACAGGTACTGCGTTGGATGCGGAGACGGTAATGGGAGATGTAATAAACTGGGAAAAAGCAAACACGAGATCATTACAGGTTGTGACAAGTACGTTGAAGTAAACAAACAGGGGGCTAATCTGTGGAGTAGCTGGAAACGAGGGTGTACTTTAAAGAAGGTCCACTGAGAAAGTAGGGGAGATGAGGATGAATCCAGTGATGCAAACATCTGGCAGAAAATCTCTCCTGAAGAAGGAACGGTCCTCAGAAAGGTCCTGAGTTTGGAACGGGCTTGGCTTTATTTAGGAACTGATAAGATATACTGGCAAATGATTTAAGGAGGATGGAGAGGTAGGTAGGAACCGGATTGTGCAGGATCATGAGCAACGATAAAGAGTTTGGGGTTTATTCCAGTGGGATTAAAAGTGGCATATTGGGTTGAAATTCTGTCTGGAATCTTAGAAGGTGACCTAACGTGGAGATAGGGTCTTTGCAAATGAAATTAGTTAAAATGAGGTCATACTAGATCAGGGTGTGCCCTAAATCCAAGATAACTGGTGTCCTCAGAAGGAGAGGAGGACACAGAGATGCAGACAGACACAGAGGGAAGGAGGCTGTGGGAAGACACAAGCAGAGATTGGAGTCATGCACCTAGAAGAGAGGGAACGCCGAGGATTGTCAGCAATGTCCAGAAGCTATGAAAAGGCAAGGATGGATTCTTCCCTAAAGCCTTCAGAGCCTGGCCCTGCCAAATACCATGGTTTCAGACTCCTGGCCTCCAAAATTGTGAGAGAATAAATTTCTCCTGTTTGAAGCCATCCAATTTGTGATACTTTGTTATGACAGCCCTAGGAAACTCATGTTGATAGTAATGGAAGCCACTGGGGATTTGATACGGGGAAGTGTCATGATCTGGTTTATATTTTTAAAGGGTCATTCTTTTTGCTGTTGGAGGATGGGCTGCAGAGAGCAAGAGTAAAGCAAGGAGACCAGTTGGGAGGATCGTTCAGGTAGGAGGTAATAGTGATTCCAATTAGGGTGAGCATAGTGAGATGGAGAAAGAGATTTTTGTTGGAG
This sequence comes from Neophocaena asiaeorientalis asiaeorientalis, assembly GCF_003031525.2. NCBI lineage: Eukaryota > Metazoa > Chordata > Mammalia > Artiodactyla > Phocoenidae > Neophocaena > Neophocaena asiaeorientalis. The sequence goes on from NW_020175079.1 coordinate 2,521,210, forward strand.
GTAATCAAGGAAGACCTCCAGGTTTTCAGATAGAAATGTATAGGTGGAGGTGGTGCCATTTACTGGGCTGAGGGAAACAAACAGATTTGGGGAGATATTTAAGAATTCTGCACTGAACATGTTAAGTTTGACTTGACTTTTGGTCATTCACTTGGAGATATCAAAGAGGTGACTGATTGATGAATCTGGAACTCAGGAGAGAGGTGGGAGTTGGAGGTACACCTTTGGAGCATCAGCATAGAGACGGCCGTCAAGGCTGAGATCATTAAGGAGAGCTAGAGATGCAGCTAGGGCACAGCATTGAGCGCTGTGTCACTCCAAAATTCAGATGTCACTCCTGAAAGAGGAGAGGAATTCAGCAAAAGGTGTGGAGAAGGAACAGCTAAGGAAGAAATCCGGGAGAACGCAGTGACGTGGAGGAGAGTGCTTCTAGAAGGAAGGAGAGGTCCGTAGCAGTGACTGGTACTGAGATGCCAGAAGTGGTCAGTGGATTTGGCAACAGGAAGTTCATTGATCATCTTGACGAAGGTATGTAACCCTGATTGGGGTTGGTTAAGGAAGGAACGCGAGGGAGGAAATGGAGAGAGCAAATGAACTAGGCTTGACAGATTTTAGCGTGAAGGGGAGAAGAGTCGTTGGGCTGCAGCTGAGGGCTTTGGGAATCAGAGGAGGTGGTTATTGTGATCATTATTGTTTATTTTTTTTATTTTTTATTTTTTTGCGGTATGCGGGCCTCTCACTGCTGTGGCCTCTCCCGTTGCGGAGCACAGGCTCCGGACGCGCAGGCTCGGCGGCCACGGCTCACGGGCCCAGCCGCTCCGCGGCATGTGGGATCCTCCCGGACCGGGGCACGAACCCGCGTCCCCTGCATCAGCAGGCGGACTCTCAACCACTGCGCCACCAGGGAAGCCCTATTGTTTATTTTTTGTTTCTATATAACTTCAGACTTACAAAAATGTTGCAAGAATAGTACAGAAACATTCTGCATACCCTTTACCCTGATTCCACAAAAATGTCAACATTTTACAATATTTGTATCTTTCTATATGCACGTATTTTTCTCTGAACCATTTGAGAGTACGTTGTGCACGTGATGTGCCTTTCCCTCTAACTAGTGTGTGTTTCCTAAGAGCAAGGGCATTTTCTTACATAACCACAGTACACTACGATAATATTATCATATCTACTATCTGTAGACCTTATTCGGATTTCACCAACTGTCTCAATAAGTCCTTTATAGAAGAAGAAAGTCCTAGATCAGGTATTACATTCAATTGTCGTGATTTTTTGTTTTGAAATGGTCCTTCAGTATTTATTTGTCTTTCATGACAGGAACAGTTTTGAAGACTGCAGTCCAGTTATTTTGAAAAATGCCTCTCGATTTGGATTTTTCTGTTTCTTTGGAATTAGATTCAGGCTATGCTGTGGTGCAGGAATGCTACAAAAGTGATGCGTTTATCTCAGTGCATCTTATGAGGACGCACATGGGATCTATTCGTCTAATTCCTGGGGGTGTTAATGTTGATGATTTGGTTAAAGGTGGTGTCTGCCTGGTAGTCGATTACATTTCCTGATTCCTGTAGTACAATCTTGAATTAGGAGAACAAGTTGGCACTCATGCCTTGTTCCTGACCGTAATAGACCTTAATAGAAGTGCCTCTAGTGTTTCCCCATTAAAATGCTGGCTTTATAACTATGGTATAGTTCTTTACCATGTTAAGAATATCCATCAATTCCTTTTTTTTTTTTTTCAGTTTTATTAGGAGGAGTTGAATTTTTTAAGGTTTTTAAAAGTACTTTCTGTATCTATACAAATAATCATAGATTATTTTCTCCCCATATCTATTAATATTGTGTATTAGACTATTGGATTTCCTAATATTGTACCAACTTTGCATTCCTGGAAAAAATTCCACTAGGTCATGATGGTTTTTTTTTCTTAATGTAATATTCACTAATATTTTACTTAGAAATTTTGCATCAATATTTGTAATTCTTTCTCTCTCTTTTTGTACTGTCCTTAAGAGGTTTAGATATCCAAAAATTACGAAAAGAATTAGGAGTTTTCTTTCCTTTTCAATGCTCTGGAACTATCTATGGAGCATTAGGACTATCTGCTCTTTGAAAGTTGGGTAGAATTCACCTGTGAAACCATCTGTTCCTGATGGTTTTTAAGCAGTAATTTCTTGATAGGTCTCTCTAATTCTCCTGGGAATAGGTCTGTTAAAGTTTTGTCTCTAATGGAGTCAACCTTGGCTAACTGCCTTTCCCTAGGAAAGTCTCCATTTCATCTAGGCTTTTAAATTTGTTTATAGACATCTGCAAATTAGTCTCTTTTCAAAAATTATTGTTTAAATGGTTATTTCTCTCTTTTTTCTTATTTTATATCTTTGTGCTTTCTCCCTTTTTTCCCCCAATTAAATTAGCTAAAGGTTGTCTTATTTTGATGATTACTTTTTAAAAACCAGAATTTTGATTTATTGATTACATTTTGTATTTTTCTATTCTCTAACTCATTGACTTCTGCTTTTATATTTTTTATTTCCTTCCTTGTATTTCCTTTTGGTTTCCTTTGTTGTTCTTTTCCTAGCTTTCTGAGCTGGTAATGAAATTCAAGTATTTTTATTGCTGAAAGTTTTTAAGGCTTTGAATATTCTTCTTATTGCTTGAAAGCGTCCCACTGATTCTTTTATGTGGTGTTTTCATTATCATTATTTTAGAAATTTAAAAGTTTTGGTTTGTATTTACCCTGGTCTCAAGATTTGTTTAGTAGTCCTTAAAAATTTCCAGGTGGATGGCTTTTAAAAATATTATTAAGAATTTAAAATTCTATTGCCTTCTGATCAGAGAGTATTGTTTGTAATGTTTCTATTTTAAGAAATGTACTGATGTTACCTTTGGGACTGTTTCTTATAACTTTCCCTGAGGTTGCAAAGAAGGGCATATTGTCTATTTTCTGAGAGTAAAGTTTGATGCATATCCATAAGTTCTAGCTTATTGATTATGTTATTTAGCCTATGTTTTTACTCATTGTCTCTTTGATTTGCTTGTACTTAGAGTGTTAATATCTACTGTTTTTGTGGGTTCTGCCCTATGTCTTCTTGCATCTACCTTATTGATTCATAAAGATAGTTGCTATATTTTTTGGTGCATAAATATGAAAACCTGTTATTTCTTCACTGTCAATTATGGCTTTTAGTATTAAAAAATGGCCTTCTTTGTCATATTTAATTTGTTGCATTTAATACGTTTTGGCTTGAATTTTACTTTTTGTGATATCAGGATAGCTACCCCTGCTTTCTTATTTTTCTACTTAAAGATAATTTGAAGTTTAGGGGGTTCTCTGTCTTATCGTAATGCTATGATTTTATTTGTCCTTTTAGCCGTTATTTATGACTTTTTTATGTTGTGCTATTTTTTTTTTTATGTTTGTAGATACTAGATTCAAAGTTTATACTGGTGGGAATGTTTACCTCCATCAGTGGAGCAACTGCATCAAAATCCCTTGGGGCTCTTGTTGAACTACAGATTCCTGGGCTCTACCCTGTATTGATTAAATTAGAATCTCTGGAACTGGGGCCCAGGAATTTGTATTTCAAGTGATACCTCAGACGGTTCTTTTAGTCTTTAAAGTTTGGGAATCACTGATACAGATGGTAAAAAATATAAAGTCCGGGCTTCCCTGGTGGCGCAGTGGTTGAGAATCCGCCTGCCAATGCAGGGGACACGGGTTCGTGCCCTGGTCTGGGAAGATCCCACATGCCGCGGAGCAACTAGGCCCGTGAGCCACAACTACTGAGCCTGAGCGTCAGGAGCGTGTGCTCCGCAACAAGAGAGGCCCATGCACTGCGATGAAGAGTGGCCCCCACTTGCCACAACTAGAGAAAGCCCTCGCGCAGAAACGAAGACCCAACACAGCCCAAAATAAATAAATAAATATAAAGTCCGATATAGAAAAGGCTACTGTTGGCCATGACACTGCAGACAGGAATTCGGGGGACTTTGGGTAACTCACACAATATTTATGGGCCCCATTGTGTCCTTCATTTATACATTCATTCAACAAGAACTTATTGCCACCAATAACTTCTGTCAGGATCATTTGTTTCTTTGTGTGAATTATAGCCATCAGAAAGTTAAAAAAAAAAATCTCTCCATATACGTATTTTACACCTTTTTATTAAGAGAGAACAAATGGCAATCTATTTAATATCTGAGAGTTAGTAAAAAACAAAGCATTTTCAGTGTCTGTCATTATAAACAGATCAGGCCAGTCTCACATGTCCTGTCTGCCAGCTGTATTTAGAGTTATAAATGATGCTTCACAACCGTGTTCCCGGGAATTTGGAAAATGACTTTTCCATCACAGACTAGCTCTTCCTTCTGGGTTCCTGCTTCAGTGATTCGTCTGAAGTGGAAATCACGTTTCTTCTTTTTCCTCATGAGCCGTGATGGTGGAGATCACATCTTATCTGAATTGGTCATCTTAATATCTGGATGATCAGATGAAATAAGTTTTAAACAAATGAGCTTAAGAGTCCTTATGAAATAGTAAACATGTCAAATTGTGTTCAGTAGATTTCCTTTAGTACTGTGTGTGTTTTCATCGTATTTGGTTGAGCCATGTGAAATTACTGGTTTTGACTAGAAATGACAGTAGTACATGATGCAGCCTAACACTTCAGTTCTTTGCAACCTGGCCTGTGTATGGTTTAGCTAAGTGGCTTCCCATTAATCAGAATAGTCAGGTAACCACACTGTGCCTTCTTTTTCGTCATGGGGAAATTATTTACTTAGCGACAACTTGTCAGAGTTTTTAAAAAGTTCTTCTTATGCACCGAGGGCTAAATGATTTATTTCACACTTGACTGGAAGACCTCAAATGGTTTCAGCGATATAAATGGAAATCATCCCAGGATTGGATTATCATTCAAAAGAAATGGAGTCTTGCCTTTTCCCTGTGATTTGGGAGCCAGCAAGCTTTATCACTGCCTTTCGTGGTAAGTTTCAGCACTTAAAACCCACTAACACCAGTTCCATGACCTAGAATGGCCTTGAAGGTCCCTTCCCCTTTTCATGTTCTTCTCTCTTCCTTCTCACTTTAATTCTGGGGTAGAATTCAGTTTAACAAATAGCGATTACCTATTTACTAAGGGGTAGACACAGAGCTGAGAGCTTGTGGAATGAAGAAATGAACAAGACATGCTACCTACCTGCAAGGAGTTTTTAATCTAGTAGAAGTGGGCGTGTGTGGTTGTTAATACTTGGCAACATGAAATAGCCATGACTTTGAGTTTCCGTTTGAGCCTTTACTTCTGTGGGGCAGATTGAATGTCTCCTGCCGCAGGTTGCAAATCCTCGTGACTGCAGCACAAATATATGTTATAAATAGCATGGCATCTTGACTGCAGGTGAACTCAGAGAGAGAACGGGCAGAGAGGAACAGGAAAGGTTCTGCACAATTTGGCCATTTGTTTATGAGATTGAACTGGGTCCTAGTGCTGTGAATGTCTGGAAGAGGCAGCCTCTTTGCCTGTATGAGAGAGACGTTGTCTCTGTGACTAAAACACTTCTGGTGAGCGTGTCTGTGTGCAAACTCGCATGCTGCCCGTGAGCATGTGTGTTCATGCTTAACTGATTCAACGACTACATTTCCCCAACATATTATACCAGATGATCTTAACAGCAGTTAGAATGTTTGCTGCCTGCTGTGTGCAAATCTCCCCAGTTTAAGTAATTCTGAAGATTAAAGCTGGTGATTTGCAGAACGCTTGGTTTGTTTGTTTCCTGCAAATATCAAGATTAACAAAGAAATTCATTGATCCCATTTTGCCTCCTTGAAGCTGGTGCATCGGCCTCAGGGAGTGCATCACGCGTGGCTCTGTGATTTGGATAAAGACTTGGCTGTTGCTTTCCTTCATGGCCAAGATGCTGATTTAGTGGCATTTCTCTTGGCAAAGGTGTCTCACGAAAACAAATCAGTTTCTGTACATTTTTAGAGGAAATACTCCACTCAACCCTTCCCTGGTAACAACCTTCTCAGTGGCTTGTGAAGGAAGCATGACCGATTTGTAGCTGTTGAAAGGTCAACTCAGGTCCCGACTCAAAGACCGTGCCCTGCTTGTGTGATGTTGGCTAGTCCCAGCTCCCTGGACACACTTTCCTCCAGCTGTGAACACTGGCCCTTAAACAAGATACTTCCATTTCTAAAGTGTTAATTTACTCAAGAACCAATATTTTTGGAGTATGGATGCTGTGCCCTGGATCGCACCAGGCGCTGGGAAATACAGTGGTGATTGTGAAGCAGAGTCCTTGCCCTCAGAGCAGAGAAATCTTTTCCAAACACATTATGTCCTGGTCACTCTTTATGTCCTGGTCACTCTTTCAGCCAAGTCAAGGAGCTGTGGAAAGGGGTTCCCAAAGGTACTGAATGATCATACACAGACGGGAGTCGAGGCAAAGTGCCCTGGCTTCTCCAGATCGACAAGTAACAATCCAGTACTTTCTTCAACCTGCAACGCATACAAATATTTTGCACCCTGCGCACTTCCCTGGGTACCAACAAGCCCACGGTCCACCCTGGCACTAGCCAGGACTGGAAGGGTCCACAGCCTGCCCAGGGGATCTGCAGAGCCCCTTTGAAGTTCAAGGTGTACAGTATGAGGTGGCTGCTAAACATTATCATCGGACATCAGTCAAAGAAGTTCCAGCTGGAGATGCCCTCCATAACTTTCCTTGACATATGTACTCATTTCCTTTGCCAACACTTAAGATGGCTACTTGGGGCTGTTGTCTCCAGAAACCCTCTGATGTTCCAGCCCTAGCAAACCCGTCCTTTTGCCAGAATTTCGCATCTTTTGCAGTTTTCCTTGCCACGCCCACTTGGACACAGAGATAGTAGGTGTAGGAAAAAGTCTTGCCATTCTCCAGTGCCAGCACCATCTCCTAGCCCTGGAGCAGTAGACAGTAAGGAAGACTTTGGAGCCAGCCTCCTGCTTCAGGAAGGCTTCTTATGTATCAGGAGAGACGAGACTGCTGAGGGACAGCTTCCCTGGGGCTAGAGTCTGCCTCAGGCTTGACCTTTTAAGCCAGGCTGTCTGCCCCCTCTCATATTGCATGCAAGCTCTTGGCTTAATATACTGATTTCTAACCCCTGAAGCAGATTTGGTGATTGGCCTTCTCGATTCCTGGCATTTTAGACCTTTGTGCTCCTACACAGTTTTTTCTTTTCTGACTCTGTCTTGAGGAAGCCTCTCACTCCTGCCCTAGACCTTACGGGATCAAAATCCCACCCAGGCGTAACCCGGCCCCTCTTCTGTGAGATGTTTGTGTAGGGGTGGAATTCCCAATAGAATTGTCCAATAACAGTGGCATTCCCATAAATATTCTTCGGACCAATGTGCAGACAGTTTGCTACATATTTTTTCATTAGAACTCATTTGTAATTACTCATTAAAGCAAATTTTAAACATCCACATGGACACAGTCAGGGAGTAAAATGTCTCAGGAAGAGAAGAGTTGGCTGTGCCAGGACACTCATTTTGAAAAAAGTCATTACTTTGCCTGCTAGACCTTAACATGCTTCCTGCCTGCAATCAGGCCTCCTGGCAAAATGAGGAAAAAGATTCTTCAAGGATGTAGGAGCACGGGACCAGAGGGACTCATTGGCTGGGGCTGAATTCCAAATGAAGTTTCCTCTTTCTAAACCTGCTTCTGTGCTCCTTCCTTTCCTTCCACTCCCAGGCTTCTGGGAGGAATCGCCTTGATTCACTGGATCTATCACCCCCTCCAGGACTCCTCATAGGAAACACTACAGGCAGACCTCAGAGATGTTGTGGGTTTGGTTCCAGATTCCTGCAATAAAGTCGATATCACAATAAAGTGAGTCACACAGCTTTCTGGTTTCCCAGTGCATAGAAAAGTTATGTTTACACTATAATGTAGCCCATTCAGTGTGCAATAACATTAGGTCTAAAAGAATGGACATACCTTAATTAAAAATACTTAACCGCTAAAAATGCTAACCAACATCGGAGCCTTCAGTGAGTCATAATCTTTTTGCAAGAGTAATGTCAGAGATCACTGATCACAGGTCATCGTAACAAATATAAAAATAATGAAAAAGTTTGGAATATTGTGAGAATGACCAAAATGTGACACAGAGACATGAAGTGAGCAAATGCTATTGGAAAAATGGCGCCGATAGACTTGTTGGACGTAGGGTTGCCGCAAGCCTTCAATTTGTAAAAAAATGTAATATCTGAGAAATGCAATAAAACAGGATATGCCTGTTATGTTGAACTGTACAGGTGTCTCTTATGATTTTCTAACTGCCATATCTATTTTTTGTCTTTTTTTTTTAATTTAAAGAAAGTATACAGATAACAGTTGAATGTATTATTTGTGAGTTATTTAGATGGAGAGAGAGCAAAAAAAATTCCTCTTAAAGGGCTTCCCTGGTGGCGCAGTGGTTGAGAGTCCGCCTGCCGATGCAGGGGACACGGGTTCATGCCCCGGTCCGGGAAGATCCAATATGCCGCGGAGCGGCTGGGCCCGTGAGCCATGGCCGCTGAGCCTGCGCATCCGGAGCCTGTGCTCCGCAACGGGAGAGGCCACAACAGTGAGAGGCCCACGTACCGCCAAAAAAAAAAAAATTCCTCTTAAAGCCTGAGCTCTAAACCTTACTCTTCTCAAAAAAGGTAACCACTATCAGCTGTTTGGTGTGTATCTGACATTTTCTCATGCCTGGGTATGCTGGGCATATTTTTAATTTTGAAAGATGCTGCTAACTTGATCTCAAATAGACTTTGCCTGTTTGTTTGGCCAACCTGAATTCAGGATACAAAACACGTTTTCTTAGAGCACTTGGATGCATATCTTTGATTACTATAGAGATTGATCATCTTTTCACATATTTATTGGATATTTTTATTTCTTTGAATTTCTGAGAGATGTGTTGGTATCTCTCACTGTGACTGATTGTAAATTTGTCTTTTACTTCTTGGCTTTTCAATACATTTTGCTTCATGTGTTTTCAAACTATGTTGCTAGGTGCATACATTCATGACCATTTAATTGTCCTAAGTCATACATTTTATCAATAAAAAACCTTGACCCTGAATTCTTTTGTGTCTCTTGTAAAACCACTCCAATTATCTTTTTAATGATCGTCCTCCTTTCCTGATGCCTCCTTTTCAAAATGTTTTCCTCGTTGCCTTCACAATATCTTTCTAAAGTGTAGATTCAGTCCTAGCTGGGTATTAGCATAAGGATAAGTTAATAAAAGGTATGGGGCCAAAAAGAGTATTGGTGGAAACTCAGAGTTCCAGTCCCCTGGGCAGGCGGGGGGGAAGATGTTCCTTGCTTAGCTACCATTGTAATGCATGGTCCAGTGGCCTTTGGTATAGGCAGGGCTACCCTTCTGTTTGACATGTTTGTTGGTGATTTCTGGATGGGCATCCCCAAGTAATGTGGGTTTGCCTTTAAGGGGTAGGGGCAGGTTAGGGTGAGGCCCCCTAATGTCTGAGGCTGCACAGAAATTGGGACTTCAGATCTGGCAAGTTGCCTGCTTCTTTGCCTGGTCTTACTAGTCATTGATGAGCCTACCAGCTCCGGCTAAGTTTAATTTCACAGGTCAGCCCCATTCCTTTTGGGGCTTTGCCTATGAGATAAAATGCCTTATCCACAGTCCTGATGACTTGAACTGAAAAACATCATTCTCTGCCAATAATGCAGTGAGCTGTAGGTTTATGTGATCAAGGAGGGACTTTTTGTCCCATGGGGTAGAGAGGACATGTCAAAGATGCACTCTGAGAACTTAGTGGGCAGGCCAGAGTTTTAGGACCTAGGAGAGGAATTGGAGCGTCTGATTCAGTTGTGGGTACCATTGGAGGATGTCTCCATGGAGTCCAAATGTCCCAGGGCCAATTGGGGCGGAATCCCTGAGGGCAGATGAGGAGAAGATGAACAGACACGGTGAGAAGCTAGGGTTGTAATCTGGGCAGTCTGAACCGAAAGAGCTCCTTGTACGGGGAACGTTTATCCCCATGTCCTTTTTTTTTTTAAATAAATTTATTTATTTTTGGCTGCGTTGGGTTTTCCTTGCTGCGCGCAGGCTTTCTCTAGTTGCGGTGAGCGGGGGCTACTGTTGGTTGGGGTGCACGGGCTTCTCTTTGTTGTGGAGCACGGGCTCTAGGCACACAGGCTCAGTAGTTGTGGCTCGCAGGATCTCGAGCACAGTCTCAGTAGTTGTGGCGCAAACATGTCCTTTTTGAGAGCCTGGAACTTTGCCTGGGAGGTTGTGTCTTGGGCCGACTTGAAGACAGGCCTTTCTTTGATTTAGACACGTGCCATGTGTTGTCATGTCACTTCCCTGGTCAATAATCCTTGATGTCCTGGCTTCCCACTGCTGGCGGATAGGGTCTGAATTTTATAAACGGGCTTCAGTGTAGCTGGTTGACTGCTCTTTTCTTTTCCTCACCCCAGACACACTCTGAAATACCTATTTCTGTTTGCTGGTGGTGCGATGTACATTTTCTCTCTTGTTTTTGCACATGCTACTCATTTCATTTTGCTTCTAGAGTTTCTCCCTTCTTCCTCTCTCTCCCTTCACAGGCCCTCACCTGGCAATTACCTATTCATGCTTCATAGCCCAGATCAAATTTTATCTCCTTTGCAAAACCTTCCCTGGGTGGGCCCCCATCTATCTCCTTGCAGGCAGAACTAAGTTCCCAGAGCGTCCCGAGTAAACCTCCCTTGTGACATTTATCATCCCGTAATCATAATTATTATTTGCCTGTCTTTTCCCCTTATGGAGCTGTGAGCTTTCCCAGGGTATTAGGGAGGTTTTAAAAAAACCTCTCTATCTTCAACACCTTGCTGGTCTGTAATTGATGTTCAGTGTATGCAAATTTCACAGATAAGCTCATGTTTCCAGGTGATACAGATACACTTGTCCTTTGGTGTGTTAAAAATAAAGGAACAGGTTTTCTGGGTGAACACAAGATCCATATTAAATCAAGGGATAGGCATTGCCTTCCATCTGTCATAAGCATTGAGGCATATTTGTACTGCTTAGGTTTCTAGGAGTTTTCCCTCTCCTGGATCTTGCTAGTAGGGAAAAAAAAGAATGTTTGGAATTAAATAAAGTCACCATCCTCAGCAAGGTGAGCTGCTTCTCCAGTGATCTGATGTGACAGCTTCAAATAGGCAAAGGAGGTACCCTGAGAGGGGACTCAGTTTTCCTATGATTATAGGCTCTTTGTTTAATCTTTGGAATTCCAGAACTGTGTGCTCCATATAACCCTTTTACGCCACAGGTGACTAGAATTTCTTTTGTCTATTTTATTTGTTCATGTATTTAACAAATATTTATTGAGCATCCGGGATGAGCCCAACCCATGTGCTGGAGATACATCAGTCAAAGAGATGTGGTCCCTGAGTTCATGGAATCTACAGACTAGTGATGAGAAGGGTTAGTGTTGGGGCCAAAGGCTGCATGGAAAGATTTATTCTGGTGCCTCTGCTTCACGTATCCACTGCCATTTCTGTATCTCTCTCACCAGCCCAAGATGTGAGGACTTGTGTCAACACGGAGGTCTCCAAGTTCGCTTCAGATTTTACCTGTGGGATTTTAGAAAAGAAGTCATTACCTGGAAAAGACTGAAAAGAATGAGAGCTATGTATTATTCACATATGGCTGTGGGATGGTACAAGTGGCAGAGAGAATTCTACAGCACGTTGAGAAATCAGTGGATTTGAGTTTTAAAGAGGGTTGAAGTTTCTTCTCAGGCCATTTTACTCCAGAGCAGAAGTACATCCTCGAGTTAGGAACTGGTCACATAAGTCATTAGATTGTTTTATACGTGGTTATTAACAGGTGAGACTAGATGCCTGGCAAGCTCAGTTGGATGGTTCAGTTTCTCTACAAAATGCCCAGGCTTGGGTTCCCATCCCGTGTAGCATTTATTATTATTGTAAATGGCAGTTCCCATAACTTTAAGAAATTGGCATATGGCTGGAGCTAACTGGGCTTTTATCAAATTACAGTCATTTTATGTTTAAGTTTCTCATGCCTTTTCAAAGCTACATGTTGGCTAACAGAGGAAGGTCTGTGAGTGATTGGTTTTATGTTTATTATACGAGGCCATCATGGAATAGCTTCTGGGTAGAGCAAAATATGTTTGTTTTCTAGAATAAATAACACGAGGTTGGGCCATGTCATCTTTCTCCCACATCTGCCTTTGAAAAGAGAATAGTTGTAATTTTGGTTTTGACTCAAAATTCTCTTTCCTATTATGGCCTCAGAGGGCATGTTGTGGGATGACATGGGGTGTCGATTATCTATGCCAGTTGATGTCACACACAAAAATCCAAGGGCGTGTAGCCAAGCACTGCTATTCCCTTTAATTTTGCAATATGGTTCTGTCATCATGCATTAATTTAAACTGATGTGTTTTTCTGTGTTATGTTCACTCACTATAAAAAATAAGAACAGAAAATGTGTAAAGAAGCAAGAAAAAATTATTGAGGATTTCACCACCTAGAGGCAAAATGACATTTCATTATTGTTTTACTTTGAATTTCTCTTATTACTCTTGAGGGTCCACCTCTTCTCATGTTTATTTGTTTCTTTTGTTCTCTGAATTTTGTGTTCATGTTTATTTACCTAATTGTGTGTTTGGGGTTTTCATTATCTTTTACTCTTTTGTAATTGCTGTAAAATTTTTTGGTACGTTGCTGTTGTCTTAATTTTATTACTTTTGATAATCAGAGGTTTGCAATTATTATCAAACTGTTGATTCTTTAATATCTGGAGTTGGTATGAATATTCATTTTCAATTTTATTTTACTTTCCTTGTATTTTGAGTTCTCAATTTAACTGTTTTATCTATCTAAAATTTATTTTGCGGTGTGTTTGGAGGGGACACTCTCACAGTTTTACCCAATAGGGAGACAGTAGTCCCAGCACATTTTGTGATTCTTCCCCTACCCTTTGGTGTGGTGCGTTCTTGGCATACATTCTCTAAGATCAGCTTTGTTTCTGGTCTCTTAGCTCTGTTTCACTTGTCAATCAACTTGTTATTGATTACATTATATTAGCTTTTAACATCATGTATGTCTCTGGGTTTAACATCATATTGGATTTTAACATCATGTATGTCTCTAGGTTTCCTTAGTACCCTTTTCCCCTCAACGGCTTTGTTGTTTATTCTTACCTGTTTACTCTTTCAGGTCAATGCTGAAATCATGTGTTAAGTGCTAAAATGATTTCCGTAAAAACCTTTCAAAAAGTAACATTCATAGTATTTTTTAAGTTATGTTTGGTGTGGAATATAAAGGAAGAAACAGAAGCCATCAAAATCCCTCCACCCAGACCCTCCTTGATAAGTCATTTCTTTTTGCAGAGGCTAAGACAGGGGGCTTTGCAGTCAGGTGGATCTGGGTTGAAAGCCTCGCTCTGTCTACCACTCACCTGCCTTTGGGCTTGTGACTCTGAGCCTCATTTTCCTCATCAGCAAAATGGGGATACCCACATGACTGGCTCGTGGTGAAAAGTGATTAGATAATGTATACCCTGGAAAGTTCTTGGTGTGGCGAGCAGCTGCATTGGCTGGGCTCACCCATGCATGACTGTCCTGTGCGGTATGTCACTTTCTTACCACCCAGCTTCCATCCTCATCTGGGACCAGAGAGCCAGCCCAGTGCTTCTCAGGTGATGAACAAAGGCATGAGACCCTCTCTTGAGGCTCATGCTTGGAGCTGGCACAAGCACTTCACCTTGTCCTGCTAGTCAAAACAGGTCATGGGGCTGAGCCCAGATCCAATGAGTGCGGAAATAGACTTTGCCTCTTTAGTGAGAACTTCAGACTCATGTGGCAAAGGACCTGCATACCTTGAGGGGTGAAGGACTGGGGATCTGCTGAATTGCTTTAGTGGTCCAGAGAGAGAGAAGGCATTTTCTGTCCAGGAAGACAGGCATGGCCAGGTTAGGACTAAGCGAGACCTGGAGGGGCTGGTGTGTCAGATTTGACTCAGAGTAAGGAGGGCCAGTCTTTGGGGAAGACGTTATGGATGGAGGTAACAACAACGGAAGCAACAACAATAATGAGTTAGGGGTTTGGGATGAACAGATACACACTCCCATATATACAATAGATAAATGACAAAACCTACTGTATAACACAGGGACTGTATTCAATATCTTATAATAACCTAAAATGGAAAAGAATCTAAAAATATATATATATAACCGAATCACTTTGCTGTATACCTGCAACTAGCCCAACATTATAAATCAACTACACTTCAATTTTTAAAATTGGGGGGGAAAAAGTAACAACAGTAATGCCAAGGACGGCCCAGATGCAGGAATAAACACAAGTGTTTTCAGGGTCAGCGTCTGTAAAAAGATAGGCGTGACTGGGCAGTTTGGCTTGAACATTAAAAGGAAAAATAGCTCGTTTGGTAATACGTTTCTCGTTGCTGTGCTGAAGTGACAGGGTAGCAACCTTTAGAACCAGATTGGCATTTTGTGAGGGGCTGGGGGTGGAGAGAGGGGGGACTGGCTGAGAACAGAGTGTTGTATGGCCTTCGATTTCTATAAAGAATCTTTTTGACCACATTTTGGATCCTCTGGGCTTTGGAACACCGCTATTTATTATTTCCAATCTGCGTCATTTCCTAATGTATGTATTTCTGTCCCTCCTGCAGCAGTCGGGGCTGTCCCTACTCACTTTAGAAAGCTTATAGGATAAATACTATGTATGAGTAACTTAGGCAGTATTTCCTGTGTCTTAAGTGCCCTGAGGCTTTCTTAGCTGTGGCCTGAAACTGTCTGCATTAATTTATCCTTAATTGTTTTTAGAAATTCTCCTGCGCCACTGCTTAATAGAACTCGAGGGTTTTCCTTTCCTTTTTCTGTTCCCTTCAGTTGAAGACAGCAAGATAAGCTACATCATACTCAGGCAAATTCACCTCTTAGGCTGAGAATCGGAAGGATGCCCCTGCCCCTGCCCCAGCCCTATATGTGTGTGGTTCCCCCTTCCTTTTAGGGAAAGCAGTGCTGCACAGAGCAGGAGACTGTGTTTGGAACTGAGGGTTAAAGATGGTGAATCAACCATTTTCACTTAATGAAAAAAAAAAAAAACTTCTGAAGATAGAGAGAGACAGGTAGGGTTTCTTTGCCCACGTCAGGACCTCCTACTGTGTCTTGAAACTGGCATAGTGACATCTGGCCAAGCAGTGCTGAGTCTCACGGATTTTCTGGCTAAAGACAATTGCCCTGTCCTTGGAAAAGCAACTCTTCACAACTCAGTGAAAGAGACTTCCCAGGAAGCCATGGAGCCAGTCGGTATTCGGTCCAAAAATCAAAGGTGGTTTGAGGACTATTCCAAAATAAAGGTTTACAGGAACCAGGCTGGCAGGGGAAGCATAGAGCTTTGTTTACCCCACGGTGCTTGAAAACAGGGTGTGAGTCTGGCACTGGTCTTGACCAGGGTGTGGGGCTGCAACTGACAATGGTCCTCGCTGGCTGTATGGCCTGGGTTCCTCCCCTCCCACGGCGCTCCTGTGGGAAGCCGATGGAGCCCCGAAAAAACAAATCCTCCTACACCCACAACATCTTGCATCCAATTTCTGGAGCTTTTCCTGGGGCTCCCTGGACCCCAAGATAGGAACCCATGCCATGCATGGAGCAGGCTGAATCTTGATTCATGAAAATTGCCCCAATACAACTGATAGGCAGGATGGGTGCAGACTCAATTGGTGGGGTAGACAGTTCATCTCGGAGACCGCTCTGTGTGGAAACTGAACTAATGAGGTGTGCTGCTTCTTCCTGGATGAACTGAGCTCAGCCAGAGGAAATTAAACCACTCAGAAAAGTGTGCATTTTCCCTAATGAGGAGAGATCCAAAAGAGGGGCCTCATACATCTCATTTATTCAGCCTCATGTCTCCTTTTGCAAGGTTTGCTGTTGCTAAAAATGATAGCACTCTTTCTTAGGACTATAGGCGAGGCTTGATAAGGAGGGAAGAAAAAAAGAGAGTTTGGGGCTGGTTAATGCACTTGACCCAAGCAGCCTTTAGAATTTGAGCTCTGATTAGTAAATCAAGGGAGACAGTTGTGTTCAGAATGGTATCTTTTAAGTGCTGAGATGCCATCACTGAAGTTATAATTGCGGGAGGAGATGCCTTTGATCATAAGAAGAGCGGAGGGAATAAGTTGGGAAGATAGGAGGACTTTGGCTTTTTATTTGTTCATTCAGTAACCATTTATCTGCCAAGTATTGTTCTGGGTTCTGGGGAAACAAAAAAGAAAGAAGACCCACTGGCTGCCCCGCACTGGGAGAGGACAGAGTGAAGAGTGTCAGGCTGACAGCGTGCAGAGGGAGAGAAAGTGACAAAGGACAGGGGCATGACATCCTGTTGGGGGTCTGGGAGAGCTGCCTGGAGCTGGGCTGAGGGAGGAGGACAGGTTACACAGAAGGAAGGGCACTTTAGACAGAGAGAAAGGTGTGTGAATTGAGAGGCAGCGTTTCCGGTTCTGGGAAATACAAATAGTTTACAGTTCCTGGGGGAAACAACAGGGAGGAGATGAGGTTGGAGAGATGAGCTGGGGCTGAACGTGGGTGCCAAGCAAAGAAGTCTGAAGCTAATTCTGAAAGCTACAGAGAGCCAAGGGGATAGTGGAAATGGAAGAGTGACATGATCACATTTGCATCTTAGAGAGATCACGCTAGCCGCAGTGAGGTGGATAGATACCAACCCACAGAGGGCTGCAGGTGGACAGACTGGAGGCCAGGGACCGGTTAGGTGGCTTTGGGTGTCATCTAGGGGGAATGATGTGGAGTGGAGGTGTGGCAGTAGAAATGGGGGTGGAGGGGAGTGTCCTAAAGAGATGCTAAAGATGGTAGAATCTTTAGGACTTCGTGACATGTTGAACGGGACATGATTTTGACTTGACTCTCAAAGAGAAAGAGTGGTGGCCTCCAATGAAGACAGGAAGGTGCAGAGGGAGCAGGTGTCGGTTTTAGGTATGCTGCATTTGAGATGCTGGTGAGACGTCCAAGTGGAGATGCCCAGTGGGAAGCAGAAGCGTGAAGCATCCAGACTAGAGATGGGGGTTTGGAAGTTGCTGGCATCGTGGTTGGAGTTGTAGAATTGGATGAGATCACCCAGAAAGAGTTGACCAGGTGAGAATAGGAGAGGGCAGAAGAAGGAGCCTTGAGGAATTTTGGAATTTGGAGGATTAGCACAAAAGGGCAACCTGTGAAATAAACAAGTGGCCAGGACAGATCTCCAGTGGGAGAAAAAGCAGAGGTGGGGATGAGGAGATGGCGAGGGTGCCAGGATCCAGGAGTAAATACTGTTTATGTAAGGAGAGAGGCAACCGTGTTGAACACTGCAGAAAGGATCGTCAGCTGGGATGAGGTTGGGAAGTTTCCATTGATCCGGGCCACGTAGATGTCACTGGAAACTAACGAGCAGTTTTAGCAGAATAAGGTAACTAGGAGGCAAATGATGGTCTAGTGAGGGATGAATGACAGATAAAGGGGGAAGTCAGGGAGGGCAGACAAGGAGAAGAGGCTGATTAAGGCTGTGGGGCAAGGGATTTTTTGGATGTAAATGGGAGAGACTTGAGTCCCTTCCTTGAGTGGAAAAAGTCAGTGGAAGAAGAGTGAAGCTGGAGGAGAGAGAATAATGGGTGAAGCAAGGCGTTTGGATGGGAGGAGGCTGGGGAATCCACAGCACAGAGGAGGGGGGGTTACCTTTGACCTCCTGAGGCTGCCTCCTTCAAGGCTGAGTTCTGAGGTTGATAAGCTTTTAGGTGGTGAGGGGGACTCGGGAAGTGCTTCTCACATCTCCACGTGGTGTGGAAAAGCCACCTGCAGAACTTGCTAAGGGACTCTGAGCCAGTGGGTCTGGGTGGACCAAGTTGGTGCATTTTTAACAGGCTGCTGGGGGATGCTGCTGCTACTGCTGCTGCTGCCACAGGCCCGAGACCACACTTGGAAGTTGCTGCTGGTGACCTTGATTCCCTCTGTGGAGTAGGAGGTACCTGTACCTGCAAGAGAGAGGTTGGCTCGAGGAAAACGGGAAGAGTAGGGAGTAGAGATCGGGGTGGGGATGGGGGAATTGAGAGTTCTGAAAAGCCTCGAAAAGGATGCGGGGCAGCTCCCAGGGCTTCACGGGGTCTGGGGACCTTGGATTTGTCTTGTCACCACTGCAGTGGTGGGACTTTTTCTTGCAGTGTCAGCAGTGTGTGTGAAGCGGAGGAAAGTTAGATGGACGAGTGAACCCCAGCTGGGGTTCTTCAGGGCTGGTGGGAAAGAAGGCCAAGGGAGAAAGGGTGGGACGAAGGCAAGGGTGAAGGGAAGATCTTGGCCAGGCGAGGGTAGAGCTGATACACTGAGTGGAAACAGAGTGGCCCAGGACCGGGAGGTCTCATTGAGGTTGAAGAGTGGCTGGTTTGGGGATGCAAGGTGGGGAGAACTGGAAGGAAGGGAGGCTGTGACTGTGGAAGGTAGAGATGTTTGAGGTGCAGCAGCTCTGGGCAGTGATGGGGTCCAGGAAAGGCCATGGGAGCTTTGGGCTAATTCCACTGCCAGACTAGGTGGTCCTTCTGGGCGTCTCTCGTTATGGGTCAGAAGCTCCCTGGCTGTCCTGGGTGGTGTCTGAGGCTGTGACCGGAAGGAGAGATTGGAATGACAGGGTTCTAATGAGACATGACACCTCAATTTGGTATAATCTTTTCTTCCAAACTACAGGGCAGTGTATCAGTGAGGGTCCTCCAGAGAAATGGAACTAATAGGATATCTATCTATCTATCTAT
>NW_020175079.1:2540072-2842463 GCF_003031525.2 Neophocaena asiaeorientalis asiaeorientalis
TATCTATCTATCTATCTATCTATCTATCTATCTATCTATCTATCTATCTATCTATCTATCTATCCAGCCATCCATCGATCCATCTATCCATCCATCTAGCTATCTATCTCTATCTATAGAGATAAGATAGGGTATCTAAGACATAAATGGGATATAGATAACATACAGATGGAAAGATATCTGTACATAAGATATAGATAGATGATAGATAGAGACATAGATAGATACATAGATGGAAAGCAGGAGAGATTTATTTTAAGGACTTTGGCTTACGTAATTGTGGAGGCTGACATGTCCAAAATCTGCAAGGCTCACCAGCAGCCATGAGACCCAGGGAGGAGTTAATGCTGCAGCTTGGGTCCAAAGGCAGTCTGCTGGCAGAGTTCCCTCTTCCTCAGGGGCTCTCTGTCTTTTTTCTCTTAAAGCTTTCAACTGATTGGATGAGGCTCCCCCACAGGTTGAAGGGTAATCTACTTTATTCCAAGCCTACTGATCTGAATGTTAATCTCATCTAAAAATACCTTCACAGAAAACACCTAGAATAACGTTTGACCAAATATCTGGGTACCATGGCTTAGCCAGTTGTCACATAAAATTAACCATCATGGGCAGTTAGACTTGCTTGGTGATCTGATTTCATAATCTGGCCCTGTGTCCACAGGGAGACAGAGAGAGGAGGGAGGAGTTTATTTCTTGGTTGAAGAAAAGGTGAGGTTGTTGGACGTGGTGCGCCCTAGAAAACGTTTGGTGTATCCTGCTGTTTTATGTCAGTCAGCACGCATGGGGTTAATGGTCATGACCATGTCCGAGCTCAAGAGTGGTGGCCTTCTGCGCTCTAGAGCCCGCGAGCCACAACTACTGAGCCCACGAGCCACAACTACTGGAGCCCGTGCGCCTAGAGCCCGCGCTCCGCTACAAGAGAAGCCACCGCAGTGAGAAGCTTGCGCACTGCAATGACGAGTAGCCCCCGCTCGCTGCAACTAGAGAAAGCCCGCGTAGCAATGAAGACCCAGTGCAGCCAAAAATAAATAAATAAAATAAATAAATGTATTAAAAAAAAGAATGGTGGCCTATCTGCATAGGGCTTCAAGGAGGAGCTCATTTCTATTCTTGGTAGGGCCTGACCCATGGCTTGGGATACCTTGGATTGACGTGTACCGTAGCCATGCCTGTGATTCAGCGTGTGCTCTCAGTGTCTGTGGCCACGTGGAATTCAGGCAGCAGCCAAGAGGCGACTCTTCCACACACTCGCCTTTCCTTTCTGGTTCCTTCTACCTGGCAACTGGATACCACTATTTGAAAAATGAATCCTCTTCGTCAGTGGCTGGGCCACACTAACGCTTTCTTGGGAACAGAGCCCTTTTGGCTCTCAGTTTGAGAGTGTGGGCTTTGGGCTATATGTGGAGTGTGACAGATGCTGACCAGTGAGGGTCTGGCCAAGCCAAGGAAGCATGTGCTGGCACAGCGGGGGGAGCTGGCAGGTTTGGAAGTGCAGGGGGGAACGGGGCTACTTTCCAGGTTTGCTCGCATATGTAGAGCACGATCAGTATTTAAAGGGTAGGTACCCAAGGACCTGGACCGTCCATTTAGAGGTGGATTGGATGTCGTGTGGATGTGATGCTGGGAATCCTTGCTCCCACATCTGCCCTCAGCAGTGGGAGGAGTAGAGGTGAAGATGTGTCCGTTGCGTGCCTGTCACAATTCTCAAGGGTTTTCTCATTAGAGCACAGCTGCTCTTGGGCTGGCAAGGTGGGGTTTGATGACTCAAAGTGCCTATTCTGTTTGACGCCCCACACCTCCCTCCCTCTCATTTTCCTCCACATTGCCTTCCCGAACTCAGAAAGGTTGGTGGAGAGGCCTGCCACTGAGGCAGCATGGACTCTGTAGAACCTTTATTAATGTTTTTTGATGACCTTACGCATGTTTTTGGAGCGCCTTGAAAATGAAAAAGGAATCAGCCTGGTAGGAATTTGCAGAGCCCCGTATGAGTCTCTGGTTGCACAGCTTGGCACTTTGGCGCCCCAGCTCTAAGCAAGCTTGGACAGTTCTCTTCTGGAAGGCGTTGGAAGAGAGGAAGGGAGCCCTAGTGCCTCTGTGTGCTCAGAAGTGCTGATCGCCTGCCTCTCCCTCTGTTCTTGACCAAGCAAGTGTCATCCGTCGATCCATCTTTCAAACCCAGCCCATAGCTCATCTTCTCTGCCCTCCTGACCCATCTCAACTTATCTGTCACATCTGGTGTAGGTCTAGTTGCCCCTCCGTGTCCACGGGTCCCACATCTGCAGAGTCAACCAGCGGTAGATTTGGATCCGCAGTTGGCTGAATCCGCGGATCCGGAGGGCCAGCGGTACTGCGCATTTACATAAGGGACTCGAGCATCTGCGGGGTTTGCTTTCTGCAGGGGTCCTGGGACCGATCCCCCGTGGATCCCGACGGATGACTGTATAGCGTTTGCCGCCTTGCGTTGCACTGCCTTGTCAGCGTGTTGAGTGCGTTTTAGCCATCAAACCCAAGACTCTCGTTACTGACAGCGGGATTAGTGCTCCGACAGTGCTTGGAGTTGGTCCCTTCACTAGGGTCGGGAAGACAGTGGGGCAGAGACTGAAGGGCATTGTTGCACTGGGGAGCCAGAGCTGAGGCGAGCAGCTAGGGAGGCCCTGCAGGTTGGCTGCACAGTGATGGGCCATGTGAGCCGAGTGACAGAGAAACCAGGTAGGCTCAGTGAAGGGGAGCCCTCACCTTAGGTGGGACCCCAGGAGCTGATGACCAGGAGGGGGACCAGGGGCAAGGACTGGAGCCTGGGCTCAGGCCCTCGGGACAGCGCCACCTGCCGTCCTGAGCACACACATGTGCACCCTGCACACCCAGCCTTATAGGTCCTGGGGTTCCCTGCCTCTGCCCTGAGGGCTGGTGGGGACCCACAGAGATGGGCCTGAGTGCATGAGGACAGAAGTCGTTCATAAGCAGCGGAACCTTGGCAATGTCCTGGTGTGGCTGAGAGCAGACGTGGCCTCCCTTTGCTTGGGGTCTTCAGTTAAAAGACTTTGATAACTCCTCGGAGACCAGCACTCAATTGGCCCCTTGCCCAGATTCGTAGCCAGAACACTAGGAGATTTGCCCACATTCCCACCAGCCTTATCAGCCCCCGGGGATGATGAAGCTGGCTTCTGCTCACCTGTCCCACTTGAAGGGACCTCTCCTGGTCTGCACTGTGTCCCCAGCAGCCCTTGGGTATGGTGCAGCTGGCCACGGAGGACCGCCACCTCGTTGGGGCTTTTAGGGCAGAGAAAAGGAAGCTGAGGCTCAGAGAGACCAAACAAGTTAGCCAAGGCCCCCCAGCTAGGAGGGGGCTGGCTGGAAATTGTGTACAGACTTGTCTCTTGTAGCTACCACACCCTGCCTTGGGCGCGGGGGCGTTTGCAAGAGTCTAAAAGTCAGATGGTGATGTTCACGTCCAGGCACCCCTGCAGCATTTCAGACTTGCTGTGTGACTTAGGGCAAGTGACTTCACCTCTCTGTGCCCCAGTTTCCTCAGCTGTGAAATGAGGATGAAAATACTGCCTACCTTATAGGATTGTTGTTCATGCTAAATGAGATAGTACAGCACAGGGAAGCTTCCAGCAGTTTTTGGCACCTGTACTATGAAGTGTTGGTTATTATTATCAACATTATTATCTGTGATCTTCTGAGTCTCCTAGAGGTTGCATCTAAATATTTTTACAATGATGGGGATCTTATGGGGTCCTCTTTTTTTGTGTTTTTTGTGGTACACAGGCCTCTCACTGTTGTGGCCTCTCCCGTTGCGGAGCACGGGCTCCGGACGCGCAGGCTCAGCGGCCATGGCTCACGGGCCCAGCCGCTCTGCGGCATGTGGGATCTTCCCGGACCAGGGCACAAACCCGTGTCCCCTGCATCGGCAGGTGAACTCGCAACCACTGCGCCACCAGGGAAGCCCTGGGGTCCTCTTTTTGTTTCCAGGTTGGCAGACTGGGTCACAAGTGTGTTTTGATACTTCTTACCTGTATCACATTGGGGTCATAGAACTTGTTTCCCAGAGGTGTTCGTGGGCAGGGCTCTGCTTCTGAGAGGACGTGGGCGTCTCTTTGGGCTTTGATTTCTTCCCTGCTGGAGACCTTGACCCTTGATCGTGGCACTTGACTCTAGTGCGTTCCCAGAGGCGGCCCAGTCTCCCAAACTCTTCTTACTCAGCATCAGTGAAGGCAGAGCACGGGCACTTTTGGTGCTAAGTGAAGTCAATGCCAGTGACTCTGGGGTGATCGGGATGAGGGAGGGGGGACAGTGGTTACTCTTAGGCAGTTCCGGAGTTCAAGAAAGAAGGCCTCCCGGACAGATAGACAGATGGACAGTGGTAAGGTGTCTAAGAGACGTCACGTGGTTGGTTATTGGTCTCTGCCGTCTTTTCTCTGTGAGGACAGCTTCACAGAATCTGGTCCCTTGTTAGCCCTTTGAGGAGAGGAACCTGGTCTTGAATTTCTTTGTAGCTCCCCTCCTGGCCTGGAGCTTTGATTGGAATTGACCCAGACCTTGAGATAGCTTTCCCGCCAACCATTATCTTTCAGACAAAAGATGGTTTATTTCTTTCCTTTCTTTTATAAATGTATTTATTTATGACTGCGTTGGGTCTTCATTGCTGCGCGTGGGCTTTCTCTAATTGTGGTGTGCGGGCTTCTCACTGTGGTGGCTTCTTTTATTGTGGAGCACGGACTCTAGGTGCACGGGCTTCAGTAGTTGTGGCACGCGGGCTCAGTAGTTGTGGCGCACGGGCTTAGTTGCTCTGTGGCATGTGGGATCTTCCCGGACCAGGGCTCGAATCCGTGTCGCCTGCATTGGCGGGTGGATTATTACCCACTGCGCCACCGGGGAAGTCCCAAGATTGTTTATTTCTTACTGACTAGTTATTGAAAGCAAATGTGTGATTTCTGGGACCCATCTCTGAGTCTGTGTTTCTAGAGAACGCACACAAAGCCCTGTGGATTTTTAGTTATTTTGCATTTTCTGTGGCCTGCCGGCCTCTCCCCAGGTATCTTTCAAATCTGGAACCTGTTCTTTTATCCACACGACCTTCCGGGTTTCTCTCATTCACCTGGATTTTGCAGTCGGGGAGGCAGGAAACCTATCTGATTCTGTATGTTCCGTGATATGAAGACAAGGCTGGATGCTGAGCTGAGCTGACGGCTCTCTTCCCCAAATCTGCCTGCCTGTGGGCCATTGCACAAGCACCTCGGCACTGAGCACCGTCCACCTGGTCAGCTCTGCAGGAACTCGGAAATGGTGGGAGGGATGCTTCTTTCACGTCAGCCCTAGTCTGCAGGGTGTGGGATACCCAGATCTGTGTGGTTTGGAAGCACCGTCTGAGCATCATCAGGCCACAGGGAGGATTGGTCCAGCATCAGCTCCAGGGGCAGGAGCCGTACCTGTTCTCTTCCTCTGTGCAGTCTCTAGTATTTCTAAGGCCTGTGTGGCCTCCCTGTTTCCTTTTCATCATCCATCCTTAATCTCCCTTCCCGCACTCACCTGCTGCCTTGGGCATTGGGTGTCTGATCGGAAGTAGTGTATGTTTCAGTCTATGTCTCCTCTTTACAGCAGGTGTTTACGGCCTCAGTTTTCTATCTGTCCAGCATACTGTGGCCGCTCCTGCATATCAAGCCATAAGCCAGGCTTAGAGATTTTTTAAAGATAGAGTCTGCCTCTCGAGAGCAACAAAACCATGTTGATTTTCATAATGACCGTATTCCTGTTGTCTGCCTATTGGGAACCCCTGTGATGTTGGGCACAGCTGTGAGCTGGGCGAGGTTGGAGCCCGAGCCCTTTTGGGGAGCAGAGTCCTGGGTGGGTCCTGCAGGGTCTGGGTTGAGTGAAAGCTCTGGAAGCCTGGCCCATGGTAATGGGAAATCTACAAAAGGGATCAGAGGAGGCAGGAGGGAGGATGGAGGGGCCGGGCAGGCAGGCTGGTCTTTCTGTCGGTTGGTACATTGCATTTTCCCAGGGCTCTCAAAGGCTGGTCTCACCTGATCCTTATGAGGACCTTAGCCAGGCACCTAGAACTAAATGCAGTGAGGAGTATTTTGACAGTTTTAGAGATGAAAAAACATGAGCACTGTGCCCAGGGTGACAGGTTCAATGTGTGGCAGAGAGCTTCTTGCTTTTGAGATTCCCCCATGATTTACTGAATGGCCACCTTGACCGTGAAGGGGCAGGACCGGGGGCCCATGATTGCCATCTCAGCAGAGGGAATTGCCTTCTCCGGCCAAGAGGCTTAACCCACCACTCAGCGTTAATGGCAGCCTGACCCCATTGCCTGTAGCTGGAGAAGACGGTGCTGGTACGATGCAGTTTGGCCTTTTTGTCTTCTTAATTTCAAGGGCCAGAATCTGTTTAAAAACAAAAGGCCCTGAGACTTCCTTGGTGCTCCAGTGGTTAAGACTCCCCGCTTCCAATACAGGGGGCACGGGTTCGATCCCTGGTCAGGGAACTAAGATCCCAAACGCCGAGTGGTGCAGCCAGAAAAGAAAGAAAGAAAGAAGGAAACCAGGCCCAGGAGTGCATGTCAGAGTAGGTACGTGTGTACGGGCGGGGTGCTCGCGTGTATGTTGAGGAGCAGCTGCTAGCCTGCCAGGTTCAGGATGGCTGCCGGCGCTGTCAGGGAGGCTCCGAGGGACCTTCCAGGATGCACCCTCCTCCCCCGGCTCACCACGCAGTAAATGAGATGATCCCCGCCAACTGCCCGTGAGCCCATCAATAACCATTCTAATCTCCTCGGCAGCCCCCAGAAGTGAATTTACAACATCGAGGTAAAAATGAGGCTGCATGATCAATGGATCCCTGGATGGTCTCCTCTAGGAGACACAAATGTATATTGTAACAAAACTTTATTTTCTTCTGAAAATTGCCTACATGATTAATACGGCCCAACACAGCCCAAGCTGTTCAGCATAAAAAAACAGCTGTATTTCTTGCTGTCTCTTCAGTGCTGCTTCCCTTTCACTCCATTCCCTCTGTTTTGCTCTGGAACGCATTGTGCCATATACCATACAGTCTCACACAGAGAGGCGGGGGATGCATTGAAATGCGCCAGCTCTGTATTCCATTCTGCTCTGTTGGCACTTGGTATTTCTGATGCGGCTCAGACCATGCATAAAACCACATTCCCCAGGCCAGAGTGCTGGTGCTTCCATCACTGAGTCATGCAGAGCCGGTTCCCTGGGTACCAGTCACCTCTTACATCACTGGGCGCCCCCAGGGAGGCCCAAGCCCTACGCCCCTGAGTCCAGCCTGGATGAAAAGCATTCTTCTCTTTCACCCTGTCTTCAGGTATGGGGGAGTTGCTGGATATTAGAAGGGAGGACCTCTTAGGCAGGTGGTCCCATTTCCAGTCCCCAGGGAGATTCTAGGAACGCTTGCAAGAAGAGTTAGGGTGTGTCAGGCAGCATGGTCCTAGCAGGTGGAGGCCCCTCTTCCTTGATGATGATACACTTCATGTGTGTTTCATGTCTTTTCCCAGAGTGTAAGCTCCGTGAGAGCAAAGGTCTCCTGTACAGTGCTGGGTACTGGGTAGGTCCGATAGATGTCTTAGTTTGGGTTCTCCCGGAAGCAGACCCTGAAACAAAGATTTGAGTGCATTCGTTTATATGGGCAGTGAAAAGGGCACCACTGAGGGGAGGTAGGACTGAGAAGGGAAGGTGTCCCCCAAAGAGGGTGCTATGCAGCTTGCTACCGTGGGTGATGGAGCTTAATCCCGCTGGGGGAAACTCTGGGAGCCGGTGTAAAACCCACCCCTCAGAGTCAACCACCTCAAGGGCTGAGGGAGCTGGGGTATTTATACATCATCTCCCAGCTGCCTCTGGATGAGAAGTGATGGGGGTGAGGCAGTTGCCCAGAAGGCAGCAAAGCGGGCTCCGAGGAGGGAAATGCGGGAGCCTGGAGTGGGAAGTCGGGCAGGTGTGCTCTGAAGTGAGACCGGGGGTGCGTGTGGGCGTGGCAGCCTGGGAGACTGGCGATGTGCGCCCAAGACTGATGCTCCTCCTTCCTGTGGGGTGGTACATCTGGGAGAAGTGGAGCTGGATTTCTTAACTGTCTCCTCCTTAGGTTTTATTCTCAGATATTAGCCCAGAGAGGCCAAGAGGGAACCAACGATCCTCACCTTGGGAGGACGTGTACCAGGATTGGGCTGACGGCCTTACCATGTGCAGCCGCAGTGTCTGTGCTTTGCTCCTTCCTCTGACTCTGCTGTCCTCTGCTGTCTTCCCCCAGGTGTAAGGAGCTGAAGTTCTCCGAGGAGCTGCCCCAGATATCCATCATATTTATCTTCGTGAACGAGGCCCTGTCGGTGATCCTGCGGTCAGTTCACAGCGCGGTCAACCACACACCGACCCACCTGCTGAAGGAAATCATCCTGGTGGATGACAACAGTGATGAAGGTATGGGGGCCGCCAACCTGCATGCAATTGTTGGAGAAGACAGTGCAAGCACACGATGTGAGCGGGGGGAAGGGTCACTTTCATTCCATCCTGAGCCCAAGTGACTTTGTCTCCTGTCCCTGGGGCATAGCTGGAGAATGGGGGGCTGTTTTGGGGGACGAAATCCAGGTAAACACTAGTTAATTAGTCCTTGAGTCCTCTAGGGCTCTGAAGAATAAACTACTGGTTATGTGTCTGGACTCATTTCCCCTCTTCCTGTTACCGAAAGCAGATGACATTGAAGAGCTGAATTCCTCTGCGATCCCCACCCCGCATCGCATCTCCTTGGTCCTTTCGCCAGAGGCAGAAGAAAAAGGGAAATTCTATCTTGTGATGGGAACTGTTGATCATACGTCAGAATTCCCCTCTGGGCCTCTGTGCCCAAAGTGACTGTCGGTAGAAATGCACAGGCTTTGCAGGTCTTTAGGAGTTCAGTTCTACTAGGAATGATGGCTCAATTAAAAAATATAACAAATACTTTTTGTATTTGTTATATGACAATATCAGAACTCCTTTGAAGTGCTTGGAGACGGAGGCCTAGTGTGAAAGTGGTGGCAGGGGGGTTGCTTTGGCCAATTGTACCTTTGTGTTGGATCCCAGCCTAAAAAATTCACTGCAGGGAGAAACCCACACAAGCCGATGACATCAAAGAAAGGCAGCCAGTGTGCGTGCTTAAGGCCAAGGAGGCTTATCTTCTGAGCAACTGAAAGATTAGGAGCAAGCTGAACCCCTTGCTCTCGGTGTGATCAGTAGAAGATTACCCCGTGCTCCCCGGTCAGGAGGGGGTGAGGAAGAGGCAGGACGGTGTCATGGGTCCTGTTGGAAACCTGAGTATCTTCAGCAGCTCCAATGAGCTCACGTTTCATCGGCCCAGGAGTTGAAGTCCCCCGGACCCTTCTGAACCAGTGAAGTGTGTGAGTGGGTCTGGACCCAGCATTACACCCATCAGGGCACCACCATCTCCCGGGCCTCCAAATTTTGAGGACTAATGGGTCATTTGCTGGATTTTTCACATCCTTATTTTAGAACTTACATGGAGAGTCTTCTTGGGAGAAGGAGGTTCTTTCAGTTCCCTGAAGCCTCTAAGTCAGCCGGCAAAGTCATGGCTCACAGTGGCCTTCTCTGCAGCCTCTCTGTGTGCCCCTGCAGACCTCTGGCTTCAGAAGTACTTCCAAACCCTCTGCAGGGAATCCTGACTCCTACTTCCCCCCCTCCGTTTGCTGGCTAAATCCCTCTCGTCCCCCGGGTGTCCCCTATGTGTCACTTCCTGGGAGATTCCTTTGCTGACATCCTAAAACCCTTGCTCTGTGCTGTCTCAGCTCCCTGTATCCTCCTGTAGCACATAGCACGTGAGATCGCTGTGCCTTTCATAGCTGGACTCCCAGTACCGGGCAGGACTTGGTTTCACAGGGCCTGGCTGGTAGCCAGCCCTCTGTGAGTCTCACCCTATTACCGAACACAAGTTTGTGTGCCCGACACACAGTGAGCCCAAACAACCCAAAATGTCAGGGTTTGGAGCAGAGAAAGGTTTATTGCAGGGCCATTCAAGGAGACGGGTGGCTCATGCCAAAAAAACCCCCAAACTCCTTGAAGGATTTCAGCAAAGCACTTAAAAGGCCATGATTACTTGTTGCAAACTTCTCGGTGTCAGAATCCTTTGTTCTTGTAGTTGTCCACGTAGGCCAGGTCAGGATGTTCCTCTAAACCTCCAAGACAAATGTTATTCTGTTCTGCAACTCTTTATCACTACATGAGTGGAAAAGTGTTATACCCTTAAAGGTCAGAGCCTTGAAAATAGGCTATCCTGTATATCAGGCTAAAGGCAACATTCTTTTACAAAAGGTGAAGAGCCAGCATGACTAAACACAGGCAACAGAGCACAAAGGTTAAAGTAAAAGGAACAGATCTAATATGGAGTCAGATTTGTTCTTCCCTGTTACAGCCTAGCCAGGGAGTAAATGATGAAGCTGAATAGGGCTGGGAAAGGGCTAGCAGGGGGCAAGCAACGAAGTGACCAGAGGTGGTGCAGAGAAGAGCTAGCAGACCCAGAGAAGAAAGCAAACAGTAGGTGCTGGACTGAACTGGGGTAAGGACTCACTACCAGTGGGGCTTCTTCCCCCGAGGAAATCTCAGCAGACCCAGCCCAAGAGAAAGAAATGGAAGAATAGGTCAGTCTCAACCAGAACACAAGCTCTGTGAGAATGGGGGTCTCCAGTAGATGTCTTAGTGTGGGTTCCCCCAGAACAGCCCCTGAAACTAAGATTTGAGTGCATTAGTTTATTTGGGAGGTAAAGTGCATCATTAGAGGAGTGGGGAAGTAGGATAAGGAAGGGAAGGCAAAGCCAGTGTAAAACCCACCCCAAGAGAGTTGACCTGCTCAAGGGTGAGGGAGCTGGAGTATTTATATACACCTTTAGCATCAGATGCTTTCACATCAGAACCTCCTGGAACCCTGACCTGGAAGAAGTTCTGCATCAAGAGGTCTGGGGTGGGTCTGAGAAGGTGCATTTCTCACAAGTTCTCCAGTGATGCTGCTGGTGTAGGGACCACACTTTGAGACCCACTGGGTTAAGTACCATTTCAGTGGTTCACACTTCAGGTCTAAATGAAGATGTTTAATGGGTGAGAAAAAGTAGGGAAGAGGTATTTGTTTTGGTCTGATCATAAAGTTAATCCCCATTCATCCTCCCCTGTCCCCCGAGATACCTGGGGAACCCAGAGTTGTCTACATTAATATTGTTTCCCTGTTTTCTTTCCCCAGCTCTAGCCTCTATATTTTCTTCAGGCTAGAAGTGCCTTCTCTTTAACTGGAAGAGGAAGTTAACATTTTTTTTCTTTGTGACTAGTATTAACAAATTTTGTATATGTTCTATACACATTTGAAAAGATACCCCTACTCTATAATCATGAAATTGAATTCCTGCCAGACATCAACTTTGTGTGTTTAGCTAGACTATGAGTTTATTTTTTTAAGTCTTTTTGATAATGGTGTTTTAACATCTCCTCCTACAATGACTACTCCTTCCTGTGTTCCTAATAATGTTTGATTTCTGTATCTTGTTGTCAGTTTCTTTGGCAACTGTAGATTTGTATCTAAATGGCTTCACTACTAGCAGTGGTTGTTACCATTATGTAATGCTCCCTTTATCTTAAAAGCATACTTTTTTCCCCCTGCCTTGAATTTAGTTTGTCTAAGATTAATATTGTTATCCCTGCTTACCTTCTGTTTGAATTTGATTAAAACAATTTTTTCCAGCCTTACCAATTTTTTTTTCTGATCTTAAAAGTAATGCACGCTCTTTGTAGGGACATTTGAATTTATCAAAAAGCACATATAATTGGACAAAAACAAATACTGAAGAGACTAACCAGAAGCAACTGCTCATTTGCCTGTGTTCTCACCCTCTTTTTTTCAATGTGTGTTTTACATTAAGATCCTATAGTAAAAACAAGTTAATGTTATTGTTTTTTCTCCTCTGAACTGTGAAGCATAATATCTCCCTTTTTATTAAGAAAAAGTTCTGCAACCATCATTTTAATGAGGGTACAATGGTCCATTCTCAGACTAGTCAAGAATGGCTCAGGTGGAAACTGCAGGTGGAAACTGCAGCCCTCCACTTCCATGTTATCACATACATTCAAGGAAAAAGAGGCTTTTCAGAGGGCAGACAGCAGAAGCAAGAAGAACTACAATCCTGCAGCCTGTGGAACGAAAACCACATTCACAGAAAGATAGACAAAATGAAAAGGCAGAAGACTATGTACCCAGACGAAGGAACAAGATAAAACCCCAGAAAAACAACTAAATGAGGTGGAGATAGGCAACCTTCCAGAAAAAGAATTCAGAGTAATAATAGTGAAGATGATCCAGGACCTTGGGAAATGATTGGAGGCAAAGATCAAGAAGATGCAAGAAACGTTTAACAAAGACCTAGAAGAATTAAAGAGCAAACAAACAGAGATGAACAATACAATAACTTAAATGAAAAATACACTAGAAGGAATCAGTTAGCAGAATAACTGAGGCAGATGAATGGATAAGTGACCTGGAAGACAGAATGGTGGAAATCACTGCCACAGAACAGAATAAAGAAAAAAGAATGAAAAGAAATGCAGGCAGCCTAAGAAACCTCTGGGACAACATTAAGCGCACCAACGCTTGCATTACAGGGGTCCCAGAAGAAGAGAGAGGGAAAGGACCCGAGAAAATATTTGAAGAGATTATAGTCGAAAACTTCCCTAACATGGGAGAGGAAATAGCCATCCAAGTCCAGGAAGCGCAGAGAGTCCCAGGCAGGATAAACCCAAGGAGAAACACGCCAAGACACACAGTAAGCAAATTGACAACAATTAAAGACAAAGAAAAATTATTAAAAGCAACAAGCGAAAAATGACAAATAACATGCAAGGGAACTCCCATAAGGTTAACCACTGATTTCTCAGCAGAAACTCTACAAGCCATAAGGGAGTGGCACGATATATTTAAAGTGATGAAAGGGAAGAAACTACAACCAAGATTACTCTACCTGGTAAGGATCTTATTCAGATTAAACAGAGAAATCAAAAGCTTTAAAGACAAGCAAAAGCTAAGAGAATTCAGCACCACCAAACCAGCTCTACAACAAATGCTAAAGGAACTTCTCTAATGGAAACACAAGAGAAGAAAAGCACCTACAAAAACACCCAAAACAATTAAGAAAGTGGTAATAGGAACATACATATTGATAACTACCTTAAATGTGAATGGATTAAATGCTCCAACCAAAAGACACAGGCTTGCTGAATGGAGACAAGAACAAGACCCATATATATGCTGTCTACAAGAGACCCACTTCAGACCTAGGGACACATACAGACTGAAAGTGAGGGGATGGAAAAAGATATTCCATGTGAGTGGAAATCAAAAGAAAGCTGGAGTAACAATACTCATGTCAGATAAAATTGACTTTAAAATAAAGAATTTACAAGAGACAAGGAAGGACACTACATAATGATCAAGGGATTAATCCAGGAAGATATAACAATTATAAATATATATGCACCCAACATAGGGGC
Source organism: Neophocaena asiaeorientalis asiaeorientalis (assembly GCF_003031525.2). Classification (NCBI taxonomy): domain Eukaryota; kingdom Metazoa; phylum Chordata; class Mammalia; order Artiodactyla; family Phocoenidae; genus Neophocaena; species Neophocaena asiaeorientalis. The sequence goes on from NW_020175079.1 coordinate 2,553,602, forward strand.
ACCTAAATACATAAGGCAAATGCTAACAATTATAAAAGAGGAAATTGAAAGTAACACAATAATAGTGGGGGACTTTTAACACCTCACTTACACCAATGGACAGATCATCCAGACAGAAAATTAATAAGGAAACACAAGCTTTAAATGACACAATAGACCAGATAGATTTAATTGATATTTATAGGACATTCCATCCAAAAACAGCAGATTACACTTTCTTCTCAAGTGCACATGGAACATGCTCCAGGATAGATCACATCTTGGGTCACAAATCAAGCCTCAGTAAATTTAAGAAAATAGAAATCATATCAAGCATCTTTTCCGACCACAACACTGTGAGATTAGAAATCAATTACAGGAAAGAAAACCATAAAAAACACAAACATGTGGAGGCTAAACAATACATTCCTAAATAACCAAGAGATAACTGAGGAAATCAAAAAATACCTGGAGACAAATGAAAATGAAAACACGATGATCCAAACCCTATGGGATGCAGCAAAAGCAGTTCTAATAGGGAAGTTTATAGCAATACAAGCCTACCTCAAGAAACAAGAAAAATCTCAAATAAACAATCTAACCTTACACCTAAAGGAACTAGAGAAAGAAGAACAAACAAGAAACTCAACGTCCATTTATAATAAAAACTCTCTAGAAAGGGGACACAGAGGGAACCTACCTCAACATAATAAAGGCCATATACAACAGACCCACAGCAAACATCATAGTCAATGGTGAAAAACTGAAAGCATTTCCTCTAAGATCAGGAACAAGACAAGAATGTACACTCTCGCCACTATTATTCAACATAGTTTTGGAAGTTTGAGCCATGGCAATCAGAGAAGAAAAAGAAATAAAAAGAATCCAAATTGGAAAAGAAGAAATAAAACTGTAACTGTTTGTAGATGACATGATACTATACATAGAAAATCCTAAAGATGCCACCAGAAATCTACTAGAGCTAATCAATAAAGTTGCAGGGTACAAAATTAATGCACAGAAATCTCTTGCATTCCTATACACTAACAACAAAAGATCAGAAAGAGAAATTAAGGAAACAGTCCCATTCACCATTGCAACAAAAAGAATAAAATACCTAGGAATAAACCTACATAAGTAGGTAAAAGACCTGTATGCAGAAAACTATAAGACACTGATGAAAGAAGTCAAAGAAGACACAAACAGATGGAGAGATATACCATGTTCTTGCATTGGAAGAATCAGTATTGTGAAATGACTGTACTACCCAAAGCAATCTACAGATTCAGTGCAATCCCTATCAAATTACCAATGGCATTTTTTACAGAACTAGACAAAAAAAACCTTAAAATTTGTATCAAGACACAAAAGACCCCAAATAGCCAAAGCAGTTTTGAGGGAAAAAAACGAAGCTGGAGAAATCAGACTCCCTGATTTCAGACTATACTACAAAGCTACAGTAATCAAGACAATATGGTACTGGCACAAAAACAGAAATATATATCAATTGAACAGGATAGAAAGCCCAGAGATAAACCCACACACCTATGGTCAACTAATCTGTGACAAAGGAGGCAAGGATATACAATGGAGAAAAGACAGTCTCTTCAGTAAGTGATGCTGGGAAAACTGGACAGGTACATGTGAAAGAATAAAATTAGAACACTCCCTAACACCATACACAAAAATAAACACAAACTGGATTAACAACCTAAATGTAAGACCGGACACTATAAACTCTTAGCGGCAAGCATAGGAAGAACACTCTTTGACATAAATGACAGCAAGATCTTTTTTGACCCACCTCCTAGAGTAATGGAAATAAAAGTAAACAAATGGGACCTTATGAAACTTAAAGCCTTTTTCACAGCAAAGGAAACTATAAACCAGATGAAAATACAACCCTCAGAATGGGAGAAAATATTTGAAAACGAATCAACGGACAAAGGATTAATCTCCAAAATATATAAACAGCTCATGCAGCTTAATATTAAAAAAACAAACAACCCAATCCAAAAATGGGCAGAAGACCTAAATAGTCATTTCTCCAAAGAAGACACACAGATGGCCAAGAAGCACATGAAAAGCTGCTCAACATCACTAAGTATTAGAGAAATGCAAATCAAAACTACAATGAGGCATCTCCTCACATCAGTTAGAATGGACATCGTCAGAAAATCTACAAATAACAAATGCTGGGGAGGGTGTGGAGAAAAGGGAACCTTCTTGCAGTGTTGGTGGGAATGTAAATTGGTGCAGCCACTATGGAGAACAGTATGGAGGTTCCTTAAAAAACTAAAAATAGAATTACCATATGACCCAGCAATCCCACTACTGGGCATATACCCAGAGGAAAACATAGTTCAGAAAGACATGTGCACCCCAGTGTTCACTGCAGCACTGTTTACAATAGCCAGGTCATGGAAGCAACCTAAATGCCCATCAACAGACGAATGGATAAAGAAGATGTGGTACATATATACAATGGAATATTACTCAGCCATAAAAAGGAGTGAAATTGGGTCATTTGTAGAGACGTGGATGGATCTAGAGACTGTCATACAGAGTGAAGTAAGTCAGAAAGAGGAAAACAAATATCGTATGTTAACATATATATGTGTAACCTAGAAAAATGGTACAAGTGAACCAGTTTGCAGGGCAGAAATAGAGACACAGATATAGAGAACAAATGTATGGACACCAAGGGGGGAAAGCGTGGTCGGGGGGTGGTGGTGGGATGAATTAGGAGATTGGGATTGACATGTATACACTAATATGTATAAAATAGATAACTAATAAGAACCTGCTGTATAAAAAAATAAATTAAAAAAAAAGAAAGAAGGTTTTTAAAGAACTTACAAAAAAAAAAAGACTGGCTTGGGGAAAGTGTGAATAAAGCCAGGTAACTCTGGATCTGGGTACACAGGCAAGTCAGGGATTTTCCCTTTTAGTTTTTGTTTTTTCAAGTCATTTGTTTCATTCAGCTTGAATATTGACATTGGCCTAAATTAATCCCAAGTAAGAGCCAATTCTTTGTACCTTTGTGCATTACTACACTGAAATCAGTCAGGCAAAATCACTGCTCACCACATCCAGTGGGCACGTTCCTTCTCCAGTCTGGCCACATCTGACATTGCTGGCAGCTTCCTTCTTGGCATCTTTCTCCTCTGGAGGCCGGGGCACCACTGTCTTCTGATTGTCCTTCAGTCGTCCTTTTCCTCGGCTTTGTGCTTCAGTTGGGGTCACTCATGGTTCTCACCATCAGGATACACTGGGCAACCTCCTCCACTGTGCACATTCTGGTGACCTCCAAAGCCATCCCCCAAGCTCCACACCTGTGTGTCTTCTGTCCCCTAGGTGGCTACCCAGCGTCCCTCTGAGACCATAAACTCAGTCAGTCCAGGGACTAACTTACCGTTCTCCTTTCATATCCTCTTCAAATAGTGATGATTTTATTTCTTGCTTTCCAATCTGGATACCTTTTTTTTTTCTTGCTTAGTTTTCCTGACTCCTTTATTTGATTTAAATTTTTTTTTCTTTTTTTAAATAGAAGTATAGTCGATTTGCAAGATTGTGTTAATTTCTTCTGTACAGCAAAGTGATTCAGTTGTACATATATATACGTTTTTAAAATATTCTTTTCCATTATGGTTTATCATAGGATACTGAATGTAGTTCTCTGTGCTGTACAGTAGGACCTTGTTGTTTATCCTTTCTCTATACAACAGCTTCCATCTGCTAACCCCAACCTCCCACTCCATCCTTCCCCTAGCCCCTCCCCGTTGGCAACCACAAGTCTGTTCTCTATGTCCGTGAGTCTGTTTCTGTTTCATAAATAGATTCATTTGTCTGACTCCTTTATTTAAAAAAAAAACAAGTACTTACTAATAAATACTCATTATCCTACCACGTCAAGAACAAGAAATTGACCTTTGTGCTTTCCTAAGAGTTAAAAAAGCCTCTTCTGGGGGAGACAGCTAGGTCATCAATGACCCCAGGGAAATACAAGGCTTACCCCAGTGGGGGCACCTGGCAGGGCTATCGTGTGAACCAGGTACTGGGTATAAGGCAAAAATCTGGACAGATGGAATGACATGTCCTCTATTTTCTGGTTCTGACCTCATCAAGGCGTACTGCCTATGTTCAGGAGGAGGTCAGAGCATAAGGATGAAAGGAATGACCTCAGCTGGTCCAAGCCGCAGGCAGTCTCTGGTCAGAACATCTAATTATAGGGAAGAATGGGGACCAGACTTACTCAGATGATCTACCCTCAGCTTTAAGTGTGGTCAGGTTGCAGGAGAGATGGTAATGATAACCCTCAACGCGTCTGCCTCAAGCCACACTGCTCCCATGTGGATGGTTGGCCATGGTGGATCTATCTCCCTTCCCCATCCTCCTGGAGATCTCCTTTGCCCCCCCTACCTATGTTGGACCCCATGCCTCTCTCTTTCTTGGTTTACATACTGATTTTGGTGAAACTCAACATCTAGAAGTTTCTTGAGAAATATTACAAGGAAGATAAAATCTTTTGAGATTATCCATGTCTGAAGAAAGCTTTTTCCTAAATCTTCTGTGTGAATGATGGCCTGATTGAGTTAGACATCACCTTCTTTCAGAATATTGATGGGTTTGCTCCATTATCTTCTGTCTTTCAGTGTTTTTTAGAAGAAACAAAAGAGTCCTGATTCCTGATCTTTTGCGTGTTTCTTTCCTTTCTGGAAGCTTGAATCTTCATTTTGTTTGCAGAGTTTGGAAATTCACGATGATGAGCCTTGGTGTAGGTCATCCAGTGGCTTCAATCTGGAATCTAATGTCAGTTTTCAGAAAATTTCTTGGAATATTTAATTGACAGTGCCTCCCCATTTTTTCTCAGTTATCTCTTTCAGCATCTCCCACTGTATCCCATTATTAAACCTCCTAAACTGAACCCCCAATTTTCTTATCTTTTCTCTGCTTCCTTACCTTTCCTTATCTTTTTGCTCTGATATATTTGCTTTCTTCAGTTTTATCTCCCTTCCATTCTATTCAGTTTTTCATATCTGCTATCATGATTCTGCTTCCAGGTCCTCATTTTTATTCTCTGAGAGTTCCTTTTTATAGCGTATTGTTTTTATTTAATGGGAGCAATATGTTTTCTGGTCCCTTGGAGGATATTAATAATGTTTTGTTTTTCAGTTTTTTCCCTGTGTGTTCTGTTTCCAGAAGGTGGTTTTTTTCTTTGTTATTTAGTTTCTATCTCCCACCTTGGAGGCTTTCTCTCCCCTCCCGCGAGCCTGTTGTCAGCTCCTGATTACTTTTTAAGAGGTGATTAGGCAGCCGGGGGCTGGGGGAGGGAAAATGGGGAGTTAGTGTTTAATGGATACAGAGTTTCAGTTTGGGAAGATGAAAACGTTCTGGAGATGGATGGTGGTAACGTGATCGTACTTATTATCACTGAACTGTAAAGTAAAATGGAATATTTCACGTTGTTATATATATGTACACACACACACACACACACTCACACACACTCACACACACACACTCTCTGAGTGCTTGGACTTCCAGGGTTTGACAGCAGAGGGGTCGGACGCATCTGTCGATCTGTGAATCCACTTTCCAGCCTCCCCAGCTTCATGGTTGATGTCTCGTCTTGTGTCTTCTCTGCCCTTGGAAGGTTATGGGTTTATTTTATTTTTTTTAATCCCTTTATTGTAGTTTTCAGTGACTTTTGTCCAATTCACGAGTCAAATTTATTATCTTATCCCAGAAGTTCCATACTCATTTTTAAGAACTTTTAATAGGAATTGATAACTTGTTCTCCAGATATGTGTACCGTCCCATGAAAAGTATACGAAACTATCTGTTTCTCTGTATCCTCACCAACACCAAGTCTTATTAATCTTTGTCATCTTTGCTGTTCTGATGAGTGAAAAATGGCATATCATTTTTAGATCTGCATTTTTGGAATATTAGTGATATTGAACAGTTTTTCATACATTTGACCATATTTCTTTTTTAGGGATTTGCCCATTAATAATGACACTCATTTTTTTTTCTATTGGAATATTTATCTTATTAATTTCTAAGAACTTTGTATATATTTTTAAACTTTTTACGTTCATTTCATAGATGTTTCTCTCAATTTGAGCTTTCACTTTAATTTGTTTACAGTATTTTTAGACAAGCATAATTTTTACATTTTTATATAGTCAAATCCATCAGTCTTTTCCTTTAGTAACATCCTAAGAAAGTTATTCATGATCCCTAGAAGGTACAAATATTCATGCATATTTTCTTATAGGTAAATATTTCTTTTCAAAATAAATTCCAGCAGATTACATATTTTTGTATCAGGTGTGAGAAAGTTTTAACCTAGAGACCCCTGTCTCAAAGTATGGTTATCTCAATGTATTTAATAATTCATCCTCACCACTTATTTGAAATATCCTGTTTTCGTATGCTAAAATATTTTACGTTTGGAAACATTGCGGCTGAATCATATGAGGACTGATTGGTTATGAAGGAGGGTAAAGAGGAGGGAGGGGTCAAAGAGGACTCCCAGGGTCCTGGCTCCGGTGACAGGACAGGTTGGTGCCATCCACTAAGATAAGGAGTACGGTAAGATAGGTTTGGGAGAGGGATTGAGTTCACCTTTTGGATATGTCAAGTCCAGATTCCCATGGAATTTTACTGTGCCTTCCAAACTGAGGGGTAACTTTAGCCATCAAGTTGAAATAATATTAGAAGCTTCTTCGTTTCCAGTGTTACAATCTTTAATACATAAGATTATATATATAATGCATGTCTTGTCAATAGTTTTTAACTACTTTTGAAAAACTTTCTTCCTCTTTTCCTTAAGCAATAGTATGTGGAGGTCTTGGCCAAGTCACCTACCTTTTCTGAGCTTGAGTAAACTGGGGATGATAGTGGCTTTTATGCAGGGTTTAAATTACAAGCTTTCGAGGTAATACTTGTAAAGCATGTAGCACAGGTCCTGGCAGTATAATAAAGGGCATAACTGTTGAGTGCACTTGTGGTGTTATTTGATTTGCCAGCTCCAGCTTATTCCTCAACATTCTACTTCTGTGTCACTCCTGCTGGGAAGCCCTCCTGGATTTCCCAGGTGTGGCTGCGTTGGGGGCCTCTGCTCCCAGGCATCAGTGTGTACTTTGGCACAACACTTGGCTTGCTGAATTGCCTCAGTGCACTTGCCCATCTTTAAACTATAAGACCCTTGAGAGCAAGAACCATAGTTCCTTCTGTGCTACGTTCCCAGTGCCTTGCACACCAAGTTATAGGGATCGCTGAATATGTTCCTTTAAACTGCATGTGTGCAAAGTGTTTCTTTCTACTTCCACTGGCATCATCTTGGGAGTTTTTGTATTTGGCATTGTTGTACGTATCTTGGCTTCAGTACTCCAGTTGTTTTGATTTAGGTCCCCCAAACCACCTATCTCCAATCATCATGATTTGTGTCTGTCGGTGCTCTTGGTGGCTGTAGACCTTGTCACTAATATTTCCCCGTGGGGCAAGAACACCTGGTCAAGCTCTTCTCTTGGTTGGTGTGTTTAACGGTTGAAAGAAGGATGGCTCAAGTTAGAACTTTTTTCAGTGGAAGGTTCAACCCTCTGGGCTTTCAAAAGGGATTTTGGAGAAGGCATACTGACACTGTTTGCTTTTCTTCTTGGTTTATAATTGCAGAGATAGGAGAGGTCTTGTGTTTCAGGAAGATAACACTTTTCCTGTGTTGTCGAGGCTCTGAGTAAAGTAGCCAAGAGACAGCTTGTTATCACACAGCTCCACGCTGGGCCAGGCTTCCTTACTGGAGCAGCGTCTGCCTGCCTCTCCCCCGCTTGTAAAGAGCCTTCCTGATTGCAAATAATACTTGTTTTTGTCCCCAACCAGATCACTGCAATGTGACGGCATTTGCTCTGTGGGTCTGTAACCACAATTAGGTTGTGCATTTACATTCCTTCCTGTGTATTTTAGGCCATGGGGAGGAGAGGAGAAGAAGGAGTGTGTATATTTTTACACAAGAGATAGTGTGAGAACCCCGGCTAAAGCTTCGTATGCTAACTGGCTTAAAAAAAGTGATGCCAACAAAAAACCTTGTTATTTTGAAATAATTCTAGATTCACAAGAAATTGCACAAACGTACAAGGGGTCTTATGTGCCCTTCACTTAGTTCCCCCCACTGGTAACATCTTGCTAAACTCTAGTGCATTAATCACAACCTATAAATTGACTCTGGTACAATCCACAAATTGTATGATCAGAACTTATTCTGATTTCACCAGTTTAACGTGTGTGTGTGTGTGTGTGTGTGTTTCTATACAATTTGATCACAGGTGAGATTCCCCACAGTTCAGATACAGAACTGTCCCATCACCGCAAAGCTCCCCCATGCTGCCCCTTTATTACCACCCAACTCCCCATACCTCACCCCTAACACCCACTAGTCTGTTGTTCATCATCCCTATAATTTTGTTATTTCAAGAATATTCTGTAAGTTGAACCATAACCTTTGTGATTGGCTTCTTCCTTCTGCACAGTGTTCCATGGTGTGGGTTTACCAAGTTTGTTTAACCCTCCACCTGTTGAAGGACATTTGGGTTGTTTCAGTTTGGGGTTTTTACACATAACGGTGCTATGAACATTGGTGTACAGATGTTGGTGTGAAAATAAATTTTCACTTCCTTGGGATAAATGCCCAAGAGCCCCATTACTTGAGTTATGGTAGACACATGTTCAAGCAAACTTCTTTGGTCATTTAGTCCATTTATGTGACACTGTGTCTTTAAAAATCTGATTGATTTTTTTACCTTCCAGCCCAGCCTCCAGTGGAGGAAAAGTTTCTGTGTTAGTCTTGGTGACCTTGACTATGATACTAAGGGGAATGGGTTGCATTCCTGCAGAATCAGGAGTAATCCAAAAACTGTGTTGAAAGTGTTGCCCTGGGATCAGATTTTGAGCTCCCATTAGGTAACACCCAACAATATAAGGTCCTGGAGGGGCTGATACACCCCAGGGATGGGCATGAGGCTGACCCAAGGGAAAGTGAGACCCAGGCACTCAGACATTGCCAGGTTTCTCTGTCCCGGGTCTCCACGGTCTCTGAGCCCCTCTGTTCCCCTGTCGGCTTGGGAAGGCTGGCCACCTCCAGTTTTCCAGGCCATCTGGAGGGAAATATGGCTGCAAAGATAGCCCAAAGTTGACATTGTAGTTACAGCTTCAGCCACTTTAGGGAGACAGCACCACCTCTCCAGGGGAATCCCAGGGAAGGGAACTGGTGCTCTAGTTTGGGTCACATACCCTTCGTTGGACCTGTCAACTGTGGCCAGGAGGGCAGGGTCATGCATAGAACCACCACACACCAGTAACCATGGAGGAAGTCTTCAGAAATGGAGGGGGCAGGGTGGACAGGCAGACGATGGACCCCAAATGTTGTAACAACATCCATGAGATTCACACTTGGAGTTCCCACAAGTTGGGGGGAATAAATGAGGCCTTTGAGAAGGATGTGGCACCTGAGTTGGACCATGAGAGACAGTTAGGACTTGGACATGTGGATGGGAGGAAACAGCAGTGGGGGGAAGTAGACAAACCCGGATCTCAAGGCACAGATGCCTGGGGCATAGAGAGGGAGGCGTGCAATGGGATTTGACATGGAAGAATTGACGGGTGGATTGGAGTTTCAGAGAGAGAGTCCCAGTCAGAGATGGAGGATCTTGCTGGGCCACAGGATCGAGGAGGGACAGCTTGACCACGTCCTGTGACAATGCTGAGCAGCCGAAGAGCAGGAGGGATGAAAAAAAGGCTCCTTGAACAGCCTGGCCCAGGCTGGAGATCAGAGAAGCTGATAGATGAGACAGAGGGAAAGGTGGATCAAGACCTAGAGTCTGTCATACAGAGTGAAGTAAGTCAGAAAGAGAAAGACAAATACCGTATGCTAACACATATATATGGAACTTAAGAAAAAAAAATGTCATGAAGAACCTAGGGGTAAGACAGGAATAAAGACACAGACCTACTAGAGAATGGACTTGAGGATACGGGGAGGGGGAAGGGTGAGCTGTGACAAAGCGAGAGAGAGGCATGGACATATATACACTACCAAACGTAAGGTAGATAGCTAGTGGGAAGCAGCCGCATAGCACAGGGAGATCGGCTCTGCTTTGTGACCATCTAGAGGGGTGGGATAGGGAGGGTGGGAGGGAGATGGAAGAGGGAGGAGATGTGGGGATATATGTATATGCATAGCTGATGCACTTTGTTATAAAGCAGAAACTAACACACCATTGTAAAGCAATTATACTCCAATAAAGATGTAAAAAAAAAGAAAGGTAAAAATAAATAAAAATTTTAAAAAATCAAAGAAAAGAAAGCCCAGGGGTTGGTGGAATTATTGTCAGGAAGGCCAGCCGTGGCCATTTTCACCTTTGTTCCCCAAAAAGTGGTGTTGGAGCTTTAATGTTATTTTCTTCGAAAAGTGAGGTGGATCCTTGAGTTGGCATTGCTAAGAGTACCTTTAGGTCACTTCAGCCGTGAGCTCTGTGCTGCTTGCGGGGCAGAGGCTCTGTGGCCTCAGGCTGTGCTGTAGGGTCTGGGAGGGACTGTGCCCGGCACCTGCACGCAGTTTGGAACAAATCTTTTCCTTTCCTCTTACCCTTAGGGCAGGATGGCTGCCTTCTGAATCCTCAGGGCCAGGTCCTGCCTGGCCGCTAGCTTCCTTGTCTTACACATCAGATGTCTGGTCTCAAGGGGGCCTGTGAGTGAATGACCCCTGTAGGATGTCAAGAAACCCCGGATTGGGTAGCACAAATGCAGAGGGGCCCTGACACTCCCTTTCCCCTCCCGGGCACGACTCCATGGTGCTAACTGAGCACGCATCTCCTGGAGTCTTGACCACGCCCTTTCACACTGGGAGATGGTCATTGCTATCCATTTTAAAAAAGAAGTTCAAGTTCAGAGAGGGCAAGTGCTTTAATCCACGGCAGCGCAGCCAGAATTTGCAGGAGCCAGGGCTCCAACTCAGCCGTCCTCGTCCCGGAACCAGGACTCTGGGGCCTCCTCCCTGGGAACTGTCACCTCCCTCTGTGCTCTTCCGCTTCCTTCCGGTTTAAGACTCACTCCCCCGCAGCCCTCCTGTCCCCTTACCAGATTCATCTCATTGTTTCCCAAGACGTGTCCACTCTCCCTTCAGTATACAGCGACACACGCCATAAAAAGTGAGTAATAATTTTAACATCTATCGAGTGCTTCTATGTTCCTGGCACTGAGCTAAGCGCTTTGCATGCATCCACTTATTTAATACCCCAAACAGCCCTCTCGGGTAGGGACCAGTATTATCCCTATTAACTGTTTACCCTGACATCGTGCAGCAGCTCACGATGAATGCTCCTGACCAGGTGTGTCACCGCCTCTCAGGTGCCCCCAGGCTCACTGTAGGAGCACAATGATACACGAATGCACGTGGCCCCAAGGTACCCTCCCTCCCAGAGACCTTTCCGTTTTCATTCTTTTTCCACCTCAGAACATCCCTGCTCTGTGCACCCTGGGAGTACCTAATCAGTAGGACCTTTTGGAGTCTAAAGTCCAAATGAGTGCCCCGTGTGTGACCGTCAGGTGCGGTGATGGTTTGGGATCTGCAGAGCTGCTGTTCAGCCAGCACGTCCTGGCGTGGCCTTCCAGCTCGCATCTGTTCTGACCGGTCATTGCCTGTCTTTAGCTGTTACATATCTTGATCGTCTCCCCTGGGCTAGAAGAGACATGTTAGGTTCTGCAAACCTCTTGGACCCTAATAAAAGCTGCTATTTATGGAGCATTTTCGTGCTACCTGACACCTTCACCTGCACCGTTTTTTTGGTGAGCGCGCATAAGCATTTTTTTCTTTGCACAGGACCCATACTGCCTTTGACCTTGGAGAATTCAGGGCTCTGAATACAGAGGTCCCCAAAATACTGGAGAAGGGGAAACTGACCAGATGCTGTACTCTACTTATTCCATTCCTGGCTGCCAGCTGCACTTAAAGAAAACTCCAAGAAGTGACCAAGCGCCACGCCTGTGACCCTGTTCTCTCCAGGGTTTCCTGTTTCCTGTGTGCCGTTTTGCTCCCCCCTGAGCCCCCTTAATGACGGTGACTTTGGTTATTTAAAGGAAGAGGATTGTCAGCTTCAGAGCGTTCAGAATCAATATTGCAGTAAATAAGAAACATAATGAAAGAAAAACACACTCCAGGCTGCAGACAAATTTTATCGCTTAAATTCACATGTTATTATTAGAATCAGCTGCAAGTACCGGACTTTCAACTGCCTTTTGATGGGGTGAGATAGGGGAACGCTCTTAATTTGGGGGAGCAATCTGGAGGCACCCCTAGAGGCATTGTGGTGTTTTCCTGTTGGTTTGGGCTCCTTGTATTTATGTTTTTTTAAAGATGAAATTTAAATGGAAGAAGCGGTGGAGAGGAATTTCTTAACAAAGGAGTTGAAAGCAGAGATGGCTTTCCTTTTCAAAGCCCCTCTCCTGAATGCACAACTCCGTGTGATATATTTAGTTTAACACCTCGGTATTTTGCACCTCACATCTTTTTTCTTGCTTCTTTTTGTCTTTCGCTTTCTTTTCTCCTTGCTTTGATCTCACTATGGAATCGCCTTTAAAATGCTTTCATACACAGCAAAAACATCCCTTTTTAATCTCCCCCATTCTTCCCCAAATTTCTGGCTCTCGCCTCACCTCTTTTTCACTCCTGTAGTCAGAAAATGCATTATTTAAGTCCACAAAGCTGAGCGGTGCCCAGAGAATGAAACATACAGTATAGACGCCTTCTGGGTTATTTCGTCTTGGGTTTTTACACACTCGCCAGGTCCATGCAATGGAGCGGTGGGCGTGGCAGCGGAGGGGAGGGGCGTGGCTCTTACGTCACTGCTGTCCCTTCAGAGTTTAGTGGGGTTGTTTGGAGGAGTTTGAAGTTCAGCCGGTTCTCCTTGTTACCCCCTCCCTTGGAGCCTCTCAATCAGCCAGGGGGGGCTTCTTCTCTGGAGAGGGCCAACCACTGTCAGTGGATGGCTGGCTGGAAAAGTGTGCCCAGAGCAGAAGCATGGGGGCTTCAGAGTTACAGAGAGAGCCAGTTCCTGGCCAAGCCTGAGTCAGGCCTCGACTTCCCACGTTCGAGGCTGAGTTCTGCACGAGCAGACGAACGACTTCAGTTTTCACGGCCTCGCATCCGCAGGAATCAGGCAGAATGACAAGGAGGGCAGGCGTGCCGCTTATGAACTGTGTGACTTTCAGCCGAGTGCTTACCCTCTCTGGGCCTCAGTTTCTTTCTCCATACAATGGGGATCATAATACCCCTTACCTCACAGAGTGCTGATGAGGGTAGAAAGAGTTGCCAGAGGTAAAGCAGTTGCAACAGAATATCCTTAATTAGAATTCAGTAAATGTGAAAGCAAAACTCGAGGATTGTTACGGGTTTGCAAGAGAGATCATTCTCGAGTTAAATACGAGAGGGGAACTCATCTGAGTAGTATTTTGGAGCATTTCATGATGAGCTGACATTTTTAGTCAGCTTTGGCTAGCAATTAGGGGATATCAGTATTTTATTATAGATACAGACAAACATAGTATTTGAAATGTTTGAAAAGTAGTGATTGTCAGCCAAAAAGCAATTTTGCATCCAAGAAGCCCGCCTCACAGGGTGTACTCACCTAGAAGCTAAGGAAGATCATGGTTGGGGCCCCTCACTTGTGTGGAGGCGGCAGTGGGTAGGGAGCCTAACAGTGGTTCACAGGCCTGTGGGTTTTTGTAAAATTTACAAAAGGGATTTTTTTTGTTGTTTTCTTAAAGGGGATCCTTCAGATTATATAAACTTCAGGTCCTTCAAAGTCCAGATTCGTTTCTGGGACTTAACTAACTCCATCTGACAGATAGAAACCCACATATTGCATGAGGTTTCTCCCCCTTCCCTTTTTAAATTAAAAAAACATTAATTAAAAAAATGCATTATTGATCTTTGGCCACTTTTATGCCTTTAGTTTTGGTTAGTTATTTCAGGCATAAAGGTATTCTCAGGCGTGCCTGAAAATCCAGGTGTTCTAAATCTATTTTTTGTTTTCTTTCAGTGGCATCATGGCTGATTCACATATTTAAAAAAAAAAAAAGAAATCTCAAAGAAAAGGCACTGCAGAAATGTAGGGCATCATGCCTAACGGCTGTGCTGAATCTGTGTTAAGGACCATGTTTTTCCCTCTGCTGACTTAAAAGTCCCCAAGTATGGTGAGCTGGAAGTTTCCATCAGGGATGGGGAGAAAGGCTGGTGTCAGGGGGACACTGGGGCTGTGAACACAGACCCATGGGTTGGATCCTCCCCTCTGAGAGGCTAGAACCCCCTTTAATGAGTCTGGAGGGGCTTTGCAAATAAGCTTCCAGTGAACCAAATTACCAGAATGGGGATCAGAAAAGCTAATGGGCAGCAGAACAAGAATGAGACCTTCAGTAAGGCCTAGGGATTTAAATTCACACTCAAAAAAAATACTTCAGCCCCTGCCCCTTCAAAATCGACCAGGGCTTACAGATACAAAAGGCCACATCTTGTATGATTCTATTTTTATGAGTTATCCAGAAGAGGCCAAGATGGAGAGCAGCTTAGTGGTCGCCAGGGGCTGCGGGGAGGGCAGGACACGGAGAGTGACTGCTTAATGGGTGTGAAGTTTCCTTTGGGGGTCATGAGAAGTTCTGAAACTAGATAGCAGTGAAGGTTGTACCACATTGTGAATGCACTTAACGCCATTGTACACTTTAAAATGGTCAAAAAGGTTAACTTTATGTGTATCTAACCACGGTAAAAACAATGAAAGAAAAATCAGGCAGTGCTTTTGAGAAGTTCTGGGTTTGTGGGAGAATCATCTGGAGTGCTGGTCAACCCCACCGAAGCCCACTAAATTAGAACTGCCTAGGGCAGCCCGGGAACCTGCGTCACCTGCCAGGTGATTTCCTAGGTAGAGCGGAATCTCACATTCTGAGGAACACTGGCTTTGAGGCAGGCGGGGTTTTTTTTTTGTTTTTAATTGGAACGTGCCATATGTGCTGTTTTCTCATCCCAGCTGTCACAACCCATGCATTCCCAGCGAGCAGCATGCCCACACCTCAGCAGCTGCTGGCAGGGAGAAGTGTTGGTTCTAAGTGGCTGTGATGGTGATGGTGGCACGGATGGCAGCAGAAGCAGTGTTGGTAGAATTGTACCACTTGTCATTGTAATAGATTGTGGGAGTGAGAGCAGAAGCCAGGAACATCAGGGGTCCTTGTCAAGGGACTAATGGTGAGGTTGCTGTATTGGGGCAACCTCAAGGGGTTGAGGTCGTCTCCAAGGGGTTCCATCTTACAGACAAGGCGGAACAAGAAGGCCCAGGCAGTGGGAAAAGCAGAGACAGGCGGTGGCCAACACTGGGATCCTGGAACGTCTGCTCAGTTCGGATGAGACCTAGTCTGTGCACAGGGGTTAATTCATCACAGGTGGGGTTGGATAGGGGGTCAGCTCTAAGTCAGAGCTACTCCAAGTGCGTTCACCAGAGCAGCAGTGGCAGCCTCATGGAGCTCGTTGGAAATGCAAGTTCTTGGGCCACACCCCAGACCTACCGGTGATTTTCACGCAGGTTAAAGTTTGAGAAACACCATCTAAACTTAGACTGATTCTCTTGGGTCTTCATATCTTGAGGAGAATTACAACGTTCAGTGAGTCTCATCAGTAAGACTTGATAACTCGCGAGTTAAGAGGTACAGATGGGGCCCAGCCCCGGACGGTGTGGCCACTTCCAAGCCCACGTCTGTGTGGTACCCAGGTTCATGCACTAGTTTTGGGAGCAGGTGGAGATGCCTTCTATGTCCGCACTTTTTTCTGAGCAGGGTTTAGAGACAAGAGACTAGGCTGATGTTTTATTCTCTAATATCACTGCAGTTGTGGGATCTGGATATAATTCTGTAATAATGTTTTTTGCTTTAGTTCTCACTGTTTGTCACTTTCTTGCTGTCAACGTCTACTCCTTAAGCCTGGATGACAGGCGGTCCTTTTATTGTTAAGGAGCAGATATATCTCCCGTCTGGTCCCCTCCGATCACGGGCAGTGGTTGCCTTTCCCCCTCTTGACCCTCAAGTGCTACTTACCAAAACCTTAAGAAACACAAGCATTCCCAAACGGCTCTAGACCAATTTAGTATTGGATTTCATAACATTGGTAGGTAAACATTTATTTTTGCAGAAGTGAGTTTTTATTTTCTTCTCTGAGTCTGCCGGTGAGAAAAATCGTATGTAAAATGTTTTTCTTAACTGTCATTATAATGTCCAGGAATGGTTTCATCTGTTACGGATGATAAAGGATCTTGGGTGATGGGTGTGACATTTCTTACCGCTGTCAGGTTGAGAATTTGTTTCCTTCCATGGTGAGCCTGGAGGCCTTGTTTTTATTCAGTTAACTCACGGGCTTTCTCACTTTAAAGCAACTTTGAAATCTCAACACCCCAATGCCCTCAGGCTGTCACAACTCTGTTCCACCAGGACCAGCCTTTCTGGAAATCTCTCCTGAGCTGTCCTACTCATCCACTTCTCCCTAAGCTAACCTTGTCCCCGAAGGGCCCAGCTGCGTCCAGAAGGGAATTCTTTTTTCTCACTGTTCCCATCAGGAAGCTACTGTTTGTCTAGATCAGCGGCCTGTTCTCAGCTCTCATTTTCTCTAACTCATTTGATTTCCCTGACATTGGATGTTGAATAACTCTTTGAGAACAGGGATTGTGTCATTTTCAACCACGTAGGCGCTCTATAAATATTTATGAAATGAATGCACAGATTCTTCTTCTGGAAACTCTACGCTTGATAGGATTCTGCCCCTGTGATGCTGTTTCTAGCCCGTCTTGTCCTCTAGCTCTGCTTCCTGCCTCCTGAATGCACACATTTCCCAAAGTGGGGTTCTAAGTCTTCTTCTGGAACTCTCACTCCCTCCTGTGCCATCGTCTCTCCCCACCATGTCCCTGACACTCTGTGCCCTGCCTTCTCACTCTGGACCATTATCCTGGTTCAGCACTCAGCCCCCAAAGGTCTGCTAGCCGCTCAACCTGTCCCCAGGTGAACCCACCAACTTCTGCTTCTCTTCTTTTCCTCTTTTCTGATTAATGGCATTTTCCCGGTCTCCCAGACACTAGTGACTCCGTCGCCTCAGCAGATCCAGTTCCACGCCTGTGTTTTGCTGTGTGCTTGTGTATTCTGGAGTAGTGAGAGCACACGTTCAAACCTGCTGATTAACTCAGATACGACCTTCTCCTTGGACACCCCCAGGCAAAAGCATTTCTCCCTTTGTGACCCTCCTCCCGACCCTCCATCACACTTTCCCTCTACGACCATTTTTCTTTGGCCCTTAGCTCCTCAATATTGGAATTTTTTGAACATGTCTCATCTCCTTGCCCAGATTGTAAGCATCTCAAGGGAGTGCTTGTGTCCGAATTGATTTTAAATCCAAGCCGGAGCACAACTCAATACATTATTGGGTCCAGAATCACATACAGGGATTGGGAAATGAAGCCTTCTCAGTGTCTCTTGTTCTCCAGCCCTGCTAGTCGGATGCTGACATCTCCCTTCGTGTTCCCATGAAAGACCCCAGGGCGTCACTTCAATTGTGTCTGGAACAATGCGTCACTGAATCTTGAAAGATGGAGGCTGGTGACTACGGCTATAAAATGATGGTTCCTGGAGTTTAAAATGATATTGACTAGCTAGAAGGATGTGCTCTTGTTCATGGGGTATTATAAAATGGATCCATGTGAATAATATTAATAGACCAATTAGTATTAGAAATAAGATTTTGAATGCATGTCAAGGGCTTTATATATAAATCTTATTTATTCGTAGCAACCATAGGCTAGTACCAAATGATGAGGCATTATCCTTTTATCCCCTTAAACTTTTCAAAGCACTTTAATATTCATATCCCGCTAGCCTGGAGATGTTGAAGGGCAGTGGTAGCAAACCTCACTCTTTTTTGCCAAACTTGTAAATGCCTGTTTATCTCTCTCCTCTAAAGGCTCAGTCACAACCGCTGAACAAATGTGGAGAGCACTTGATACTTAGACATGGTGACCGGCGTGGCTGGGAGCCGACATCCAGTTACAGGGCAGAGCACCTCAGGGTCCCAGGTCGCCTGGCAGCTGAAGGTCAACCATGCCTGCAGGTCCCTGTCGTGGCACCTGGCTCTCAGCGCCCAGAATGTTCTCCCTGAACGTACAGAGATTCTTGAGATTCCTGCCATCCCAGGCCAACCCTAGAGGGTGAGCAGGATAGCAGGATTCCCACCGTATTATTCTGTGGGTCCATTGCCCAGTCCATTGCCTTCCATGGTGTGTCCCTCATCCCCTGCCCACCCACCCAGCACTCGAGGGGAGTAAATGAAAAACCAGGCAAGCATGACGGGTCCAGCCTTCTTGCTAGCATTTTTGTTCCAAGAAATTTAATGAACAGACGGGAAAATGCAGCCAACATTCAGTCAGGAGATGGTCTCTAAAAGCTGAAAATTCTTTGGGTCACCCCAGTCCCATGTACCTGGCTGAGTGAAGAATTCAACGGTCCCCACAGCCTGGCTTCTGCACCAGGCCCCTCACCGGCTCTGGGATGATGGCAAAGATGATAGCAAACCCGGCAAAAAGACAAACAATAGATAACTTACTGAGGGTGTAATGCTACCTGCCAAACATTCAAACTCAGTGGTTCTCAAAGTGTGGTTCCCCATACCCAGAGCATGGGTGCCCCAGCCTAGACCTTCTGAAAATGAACTCTGTGGCCGAGGGACCCAGCAATCCATTTCAGCCCCTCCAGTTGACGCTGTTGGTGGCCTCCAGTTTGAGAACCAGAGTTCTGGTTTACAGGCCTGTTTTTCCATCTTGGACATGGCTTCCTCAGGCTCCCTGGGCTGCTTTGCCCTAAACTTATATTGAGGGAAAGAGGGAAGTTAATTACTAGTATCAGCTACTCCGTGTTGAGCATTTACACTGTGTTAGGGATAATTCTGAGCATTCTTGAACTTATTAACATCTGTAATCCTCACCACAACCCCGTGGTGTCCATACTGTTGCTGTCAGCCCTCAGTATCCCTGGATGTGAAGCCTGCAGGTACAGATGATCAACTGTCAGGGACTTGAGCATCTGTGGATTCGGTATCCCTGGGGGTCCCGGAACCTGCAAATACTGAGGGATGACTGTATTATCACCCCCCTTAGGTAGATGAGGGAACTGAGGCACACTGGCTAAATTGCTCAAGGTCACTCAGGTAGTAAACGGTAGCACAGAGTTTTGAACCCAAGGCAGTCTGAGTCCAGTCTGAACACCCAAGCACCTTGTGCCTCCTTAGAGTTTCTGCCCCTTCTCCACCCAGGTTCTAGTTTTTTCTCCTTTCCAAACTAATTCCTCCCTGTATTAGTTTGCTAGGGCTGCTATAGCAAAGTACCACAGACTGGGTGACTTAAACAACAAAATTTATTTTCTCACTTTTCTGGAGGCTGCAAGTCCAAGATCAAGGTGTTGGCAGGGTTGGTTTTTCCTGAGGCCTCTGTTCTTGGTTTGCAGTCGGCCACCATCTCCCTGTGTCCTTGTATGGTCCTTCCTCTGTGTGCGTGCCCCTGGGGGCTGTGCGTGTGTTCAGATCTCTTCTTCTTAAGGACAGTGCTCAGATTGGATTAAGACCTACCCTGAGGACCTCATTTTAACTTAATCATCTCTTTAAAGGTCCTATATCCAAATATGGTCACATTCTGAGTTACTGGGTATTAGGGCTTTAACAGATGAATTTGGGGGGGGGTTACACAATTCAGCCCATAGCACTCCTGTTCCCCCACCATCCATGCCTTTGGCTGACAGGAGCTACATCACGTCTCTGTACCCCTGGGGACTCTTTCACTCCCATCCATCTAAACCCCCCATTTTCTGTACTTGTTCCTGGGTCACAGGGCTGTATCGTTCCCAGGGAAAACAGCCATGTCCTAGAGAGGGCAGCCTCTACATGTGCTGCAAATCTATGGCTTTAATTTGTCAAACATTGCTGTGTATAACTAGGAAGTGAGGGGTCTGCACAATGTCTGTAAATACAGCCTTGTGGGTTTTTCTAGAGCAAGGTCAGAGGTGACGATGTCTCCAAAAGTATCGTCTGTGGACCACTCACATCTGAGTCAGCTGGGCTGCTTCTGGACCCCTGAGGCTCTCCAAGGGCACATCCTTGGAGTGTGAATATCTCAATCCCCTCTCTGTCAGCCTTTCCCTGTCCATCCTTTGACACCTGCTGATTTCCCCCCATTTTTACTGAGATATAATTGACATACAGCACTGCCTAAGTTTAGGGAGTGCAGCATAATGATTGACTGACATATCCTGTGAAGTGATTACCATAATCGGTTTAGTTAATATCCTCATCTCATATAGATGTAAAAAAATGAAAAGTAATGTTTTCTTCCTTGTGATGAGACAGTGATTCTCAAGTACACAAAGGTATCCCTTTACGTCTGTGGAATTAGACACATGTGACCCATGTTTCAGCTCTTCTGTTCCTAGGTTGTGACTTTGGGACAGGTTAGTCTCCCTAAGACTGTTCTTAATTTGCAGTGTGGAATTCATCTAGTTACTTAACGGGATTAATCTAGCAACCGCCTAGGGTGGCTGTAAGGATTAAATTAGATCATATAGATCACGCACTTTGTACCACCTGCTGGTGGCAAGAGGGAGTGTTCAAGCCCTGATGGCCTTCCTTTCACCATCACGGTAGCGTTTCTACCGCTGAGCAAGGATTTCTTTCACATCCTGTGACCAAAGCACAAACCCTGTTAATGTTGCATCTAGGGTGTGACTCTGGGTCTGGACCTCCCAGAACACATTCTGTGAGAACCAGCGTATGTGCAGATGGAAAAACCCATATAAAGTTGATAAACAAGACCCAGGGGACAGTGGGGGCACAGGAATGCTGGCCAAGGAAGGAGGGAGGGTCAGAAAGAAATCCCAGAGGACATCAGTCAGAGATGTCTCCTGAATCACTGGGACCAAGTCGAGTTTTCTACTAAAATGACTAACATGCAAAATTTTCTGCAATCTCTGGACTAACTGAAGATCTGTCGGCCTCACAGTGGGTTGCACGCACATTTGACACGTTTACGGACCTTCCTGTGTTTTGTCATTTGTAGAGGAGCTGAAGGCCCCTTTGGAGGAGTATGTCCACAAACGCTACCCTGGGCTGGTGAAGGTGGTGAGAAATCGAAAAAGAGAGGGCCTGATCCGAGCTCGCATCGAGGGTTGGAAGGTGGCCACCGGCCAGGTCACCGGCTTCTTTGATGCCCACGTGGAGTTCACCGCTGGCTGGTAGGTCACAAGCTGAAGCCTAGAAGTGCTCGGGATTTGCAGCATGGTCAGCAGGGCTGGAGTCTGGGAGGTGGGGCGCTGGCAAGAATGAAGAATCTTTTGCTACTTTGCTCGTTTCCATTTCTGGGGAGGATGGTTGACTGTTGAAAAAAAGATTCAGTTATAATTTTACCTACTCAGGCAAAGCTTCCTAGAATTTATGGGATCGTGACTTCCCCGGCAGTCCAGTGGTTAAGACTCTGCGCTTCCAATGCAAGGGGTGAGGGCATGATCCCTGGTTGGGGAACTAAGATCCCGCATGTCGTGTGGCCAAAAAAAAAAAAAAAAAAAAAAAAAATTCTGGGATCATCTTTAACAGCATTTGGAGGAAGGGAAGGGTTTCTCTCTGCCGATGTGGCCCCTCATATGTTTCTCCAGGTGAAAAGAATATGAGAGAAATCGATGGGTATACAGGGAGTAGATTTTGGATGTACGAGAGTGAAGCGTCAAAAATGCCCAAATCAGGGCTTCCCTGGTGGCGCAGTGGTTGAGAGTCTGCCTGCTGGTGCAGGGGACACGGGTTCGTGCCCCAGTCCAGGAAGATCCCACATGCCGCGGAGCGGCTGGGCCCGTGAGCCATGGCCGCTGAGCCTGCACGTCCGGAGCCTGTGCTCCGCAACGGGAGAGGCCACAACAGTGAGAGGCCCGCGTACCGCAAAAAAAAAAAAACAAAAAAAACCCCAAATCAGTCAATAAGCGTGTTAAAATTAGGTTAGAGCTTTACAGTTTTATGATTATTTCTAACTAACCAATGATAAAATCAAGTCAGAGGTTAAACCCTTATGCCAAGATTGCTTAATTAGTAAAAAGCAGAGTCTTTGATTTCATTAATAATGTTTATTTACACTCAATGGTACCATCTTGAATAAGTTCATGGTACCATATTTGAAGAGCCAATATCCCATCACTAATTACGCCTTAAAATGTCTGTTCTTCATTTGAAGCAAACTGTAGAATCCTTTTAATGGCCAGAGAAAAGGATGGTCATGCCCATGACCACACAAAGGTTCGGAACGTGGGGTCACCGTTAACACTGGTCCTTTCACTTGCACACGGGCACCTGTTGCCATCTCAGACCCCAGTTTTCTTCCTTGCTTTTTCTGCCACCATCAGACCCTGATACACACAGCTGTAGGTGTGCAGCCCTGACCTCCTCTGAGCCTCACCGCTGTTTATCTCTCATAATCATTCTCAAAGTGTGGTCCCCAGACCAGCAGCATCAGCATCACCTGGGAACTTGTTAGAAATGCAGATTCTTGGGCTCCACCCAGACCTATGACATTAGAAGCTCTGGGGATGGGGCCCAGTAAGCTGCTTTAACCAGCACCCCCCTCACCAGGGCACTCTGCTGCTCACTCAAGTTTGGGAACCCTTGAGCTAGAAGCCTTCTGAACAGAAGCCCTTGAGTGTTCCGTTGGAGCCTCAGCCTTGCCCTGTCTCACCTTTCCCTCCATATCATTCCCTCCTCATTTCTTTCCTGTCAAAACGGGCGGTACCACCCATGTCCCCCTCACTTGATTCTTCTCTCCCCATCGTGTTACTCATCCAAGCCACCTCCAGCTTTAGCTGGTTTTTCCTCTGTTTCTCATGTCTACCTTTTCCTCTCCGTTTTGACCTCCACGTTCCCCGCTCAGACCTTCAATATCTTTCACTTAAACTAACCGACAAATATTTGCTGGATGATGAGACCATGTCCCAAAGACCGCTCTAGGCTGTGATTTAGGTGACTGCCTGATCGGGTTTGCCCAGTGCTGAGGGATTTCCCAAAATGCAAGACTTTCAGTAGTAAAATCAGAATGGTCTTGGGCAAAGAGGACAGTTGGTCACTCAGCTGGGGTTCAGAATCTGGTGAGATTTGGTATCTGCCCTCCAGGAGCCTATAGTCTAATTTTGACTGATGTCTGTGATCCAGTTTTAGCCCTTCAGACTCATTTTCCAGACCTCCAACAGAGGGGTGTGTGTCCTCATGGCAGATAGACAGTGCGTCGCAACTCTCACTAGGTCGCACTGCAGTAACGATCTCCGTCCTGTCCACGTGGCAGATCCGCTGCGGGTTGTCTGTCTGTGGCTCTGCTCCATACGGCCTCTGCGTCCCAGGACCCAAGGAGAACCCCTGCCTAGGATGTACCATTTTTGTAGCTCAGGGAAAAGGATAACAGTTTCTGCTCAGATGTGACATGGTCACACCTTCTGTTGGCCAAAGTAGGTCACATGTCCAAGCTAAACATTTCTTGGGGTTGAGGGAGAGCGTGCCCCTCAGCAGGGAAACACCGCAGGCCTCGGGGTCATCAGCAGGATGTCCCGAGGCAGGGGAGCAAATCGCTGGGAACAGTTGTACGCTCTGTCACAGACTGGGAGACTGAACTCCTCAGCTTCAGAAGCATGATTTGAACCAAGGTCTTCTGCCCGACACTCAGTAACTTCCCCCACACAGTGACAGCCGAGCTGAATGCTTCTACCTGCAGGGCACCAGACCAGCCTAGGGGAAGGGTGGCCCATCCCAGGAGGCTGTGGAGCTTAGGGGTTGGGCCTGAAGCCAGACCATCCGGGTTAGAGACCTGGTTCTACTTCCAGCTGGCTGTGTGGGCTGGGGCATAACCTCCGTGGGCCTCAGTTTCCTCATGTGTAAAATGGTGAGTGTAGTATTTGCCTCATGTGATTGTTGCGAGATTTATATTAGTCAGCTCATACAGAAGGTTGGGAATGGTGCCTGGCAAGTAGTAAGTGCTTGATAAACATCTGCTATCATGGGCTTATAAGGAAGAAAAATGTGTGTTCAAAGATCAGCAAAGACAGCGTGTTATCAGGGTGACTTGAATATGATGGAGAAGATGCTCTAAGAGTTGAGAGGATGGAGAGAGTCTTCTACTGGGGGAAATAAAGGCAGGCTTCCTGGAAGAGGTGGCACTTGATTAGAGAAGTTTGTGTGGGTGGCTAGATTTCCTGCCTGGGCACAAGGGCATTCCTGGAGGAGAACAACAAGAGTGAGGACTTGGAGGGGGCGGAGCTCTGAAGCACGTCTAGAAACCAGGGAAAGTCAGTCCCATTTGGTTATCAGTCTCTAAGGTGTGTGCAAAAGTATCAGAGGCAGTAAATGGCCCAGGGTATATTTTATTGCTCATTTTAAATAGAAACACGAGATGTGCCAACAGGTAATTCAGTAGATGCAAATGAAAAGAGATGGAATGGAGGCCGAGCGTTCTCATCATTCTTCGAAATAATGCAGAGGAATGGGATTTTCATTTGATTCCTTTCCAAAGCCTGCGCCCTGTTCTAAGCAGGGAGATTAATGCCCTGGTTTGTGAGAGCCATCTTTTCGTTCTCGAATATGGGAAATGATCCCTTCCTACATCTACGACAGAGACGCACTCTGGCAGGGGTGCCCGACCGTCTGCTTTCTCCTAAGCTGGCAGGGCTATACCTTCAACCCGGAGCCAGGTCCCTGCCTGTCGCCTGCTGTAGCCCTGAGCGGGCGGGCTAGCTGAGAGGCAGGATCCTGCCTGCCCTTGCATTCAGTTAGTTCCTGCCTGCCATCCCTAACCCATCCAATTAGATCCCTTTTAAGAAATCAATTAAATAATCAATTAAAACAACTGAAATAGGCACACGCACAAAGAAGCTAGTGAAAGGCTTATTGAAACCAGGCCATCAAGGGCAGAAGTGACCTATTTGGGGAAAAGGCAGTTCAACTCCCGCAGAAAAAAAAAAACCAGAGGCATTGGCCAGTGCCTGAGGGGAAACTGAAAACACTGTACAAAACTGTGGGGAGATGCAAACCTTATCAGGAGGGCCTTGATAGGACAGCTCACACTTTTTTATTCTTCCTCGTATCTGCCTAAGCTTTGGCTTAGACACTGTTGGTATAAAAGACAGGCCATACTTTCTGGGGCAGAAGCCCTCGTGTTCTGAGTCCCTGCTTCAGGCCTCTCGTGCCAACGCAGACAGCACTCTGGGAACCCCGCAGGGGCGAGGGCATGAGCTGCACGGCACAGGGCTCCTTTAAAGCCACCTGATCCAGGGCTTCCCTGGTGGCGCAGTGGTTGAGAGTCCGCCTGCTGATGCAGGGGACACGGGTTCGTGCCCCGGTCCGGGAGGATCCCACATGCCGCGGAGCGGCGTGGCCGCTGAGCGTGCGCGTCCAGAGCCTGTGCTCCGCAACGGGAGAGGCCACAACGGTGAGAGGCCCACATACCACCAAAAAAAAAACCAGTTTCCCTCTGAGTTCCAGCCTGCCCAGCCTTTAGCTACGACACTTCTATTCATTGTCTGTGGTCTTGGGGTCTGGGCCGGTGGAGGTGTGGGTGAGCCTCAGGTAAAAGATTTTATTTCTGCTTCTCTGTGTTTCAGGGCTGAGCCAGTTCTCTCGCGGATACAGGAGAACCGGAAGCGGGTGATCCTCCCGTCCATCGACAACATCAAACAGGACACCTTCGAGGTGCAGCGGTATGAGAACTCGGCCCACGGGTACAGCTGGGAGCTGTGGTGCATGTACATCAGCCCCCCGAAAGACTGGTGGGACGCCGGAGACCCTTCCCTTCCCATCAGGTCTGTGCCAAGCACGCGCTCCAGTGGCTTTTTTGTCCCCAGATCCCAGGGGAGAGAGGACCCCACCCACCCAGGGAGAGGGGGGAGGGAGGGAGGCTGGAAGGGACCACTTGAGGATGCAGTGTGGAAATAGCTGCTTTAGGAATTTGGGGTGTCTTTCCACTGAAGTTTTCTTGCTGAGAGAGGACGCTGCATTTTGCTTCTTTCACTAAAAATTCTCCAGTGCAGCTTATCAAATAGCAGTCCTGAAGGATGGAAATTGATAGGACGGCTCACACTTTTTTTTTATTCTTCCTCGTATCTGTTGAACTGTGTTCAGGTGCTTTTAAGTGTTGAAGTTTGAAAGGTATGAATTCCTGGGACTTTTTCATACTTGGATGCTTCACGATCGCCGTGACGCAGGAGCACGTAGAAAAGGACAGTATTTCTATGGTAGCTGGGGTAACCCAGGGCCTTTGGGCAGCTCTGTATGATTTTTGCCCCAGGCCCCACCCAGCATCCCCTGGAGGCAAGGAGATAGATCCCTCGTGTTGTACCAGTTGGGAAGCTCAAATATAAAGGATGGGGAATGAAGTAGGTGGATTTTGATGTCGTATTCGTTTCCTGTGGCCTCCGTGACAAATGACCACCAATTCAGGGGCTTAAAGCACAGAAATTTACTCTCTTACTTTCTAAAGGTACTGCAGTGATCTGAAGTGAGCCTTAGAGAGCTAAACGTGGGGTGTCTACAGGGCTGGGTCCTTCTGGAGGCTGGAGGGGAGAATCCATTTCCTTGCCTGTTCCAGCTTCGGGAGGCTGTTCTCATTTCTCCGCTCACAGCTACATCCCCTCCCTTTCTCCCCCTGCTTCCTTCATCACGTGGCTGCCTTCTTTCCTCGACGTTCCTGCCTCCCCTCACATAAGGGCCTTTGTGATGGCATTTGGGGTCCACATGAATAACCCACGATAGTCTCCCTCTTCTCAAGATCCTTTACTTAATCATATCTGTGAAGTCCTTTTTCCAGATAAGGTAACATTTGCCGTTTCCAGAGGTTAGGATGTGGGTTTTTGCGTGGGCGGGGGGGTGAATAGGGAATATTGTTCAGCCGACAACAAACGCTTTGATTTTCAGCGAAGATGATACCCCAGTTACAGTTCAATACTTTCTGTGAGTCCTACGTGAGGATCAAAACTGGCTTAGTATCTTCGTGGTTCCGTGTTAGAAGAGGTGGAAGGGGCCGTCTTACTTTGCCCTCGTTTTAGGACAGTGTTTGTTGGTATAAAGGGGGCAGTTGTAGAACAGGAGTGAGGACTTTTTGCAAGTACCCATAAAGTTCTTTCTCAGTTTATAAATTTTTAATCAACCAGAGGAGGATTTTGAGATGGACAGACCCCCCCGTTGCATATTCTCTTATTTTCTGGCACAAATTGAAAGCTGACAGATTGCATTAGGGTAGAGCTACTCACGGGCAAATTTATGCAACGAAGAAGGTAATCTTGGGCTAATAACTTGCTCAGCTGGAGATGTCTCGTGGCTCAGTTCCCAGCCCGGCCTAGATGTTCAGTATCTTCGTGTACTGCTGCAGGGCTGTGCTCTCAGATTTCTGCAAATAATAATGTAGACTCATCACCAAGGTGTTATCTGAGAACCAAAGCATAACCTTCAGAGATATTTAAAATGTAATGGTTGAGATTACACCCATGAGGATGGCTACTGTATAAAAACAAGCAAAATAACAGGTGTTGGCAAGAATGTGGAGAAATTGGAATCCTTGAGCATTGCTGGTGGGAATATAAAGTGGTACAGCTGCTATGGAAAACAGTATGACAGTTCCTAAAAAATTAAAAATAGAATTACCATATGGTCCAGCGATTCTGCCTGTGGGTATATACCCCAAAGAGTTGAAAGCAGGGTCTCAAAGAAATGTTTGTTTGTACACCCGTATTCATAGCAGCATTTATTCACAATAGCCAAGAGGTGGAGGTAACCCAAATGTCCATCAACAGATGAATGGAGAAACAAAATGTGACATGTACATACAATGAAATATTATTCAGCCTTAAGAAAAAGAAAGAAATGTTGACTCATGCTACAACATGGATGAGCCTTGGGGACGTTACACTGAGTGAAATAAGGCAGTCACCAAAGACAGGCACTACATGACTCCACTCATATGAAGTGGCTAGAATAGCCAAATTCACAGAGACAGGGAGTAGAATGGCGGTTTCCAGGGGCTGGGGAGAAGGGAGGAATGGGGAATTATTTGTTGGTGTAGAGGTTCAGTTATGCAAGATGAAAAGAGTTCTGGAATTTGGTTGCACAGTCCTGCAAATGTACTTAACGCTACTGACGTGTACGTGTAAAAATGGTTAAGACAGTACATTTTACGTTATGTGTATTGTACCACGATTAACACAGAATTAATGGGGTGTGCTTAAAGACCCCGTGGCCTTCAGATCTTGAAGCGATGGCTTGACAGTGAGTTTCGTATTTTTGTCCAAGCACTGCTTCGTCCCTGACACACAGGGAGGCTGACCTCCAGCCGTGACGGGTAAGGGAGTGAAAGTGTAACAGTGGTGTTAGTGACAGAGGAAAAGGAATGGACATAGTGCAGTGCTTTGGGATGCCCAGAACACAGAGCTATCCCCGAGTATGTGAGGCACTAGGCGAAAACTGAGCGTATACTTTAGGTAACGTTAACAGAGGATTAATACGTGTTTTAAAAAAGACTGAAGAAAATGGAGTCGTGATCATGAGTCATTAATATCTCTGATGTACACGACAGAATCAGATGATCTCTTTTTAATGTAGTATAACTTATGCAATTCTTAATTTGTTAATAGTTGATGGAGATATTTAATTGTAGGAAGGACTTTTTATGGCCCTTCTGATGTTATTAAGCAGATACAATACTCTTTCTTTTGTTTTTAATTAACCATTTTATTTTGTTTATTTATTTTTGGCTGCATTGGGTCTTCGCTGCTGCACATGGGCTTTCTCTAGTTGTGAGTGGGGCTACTCTTCGCTGCGGTGTGTGGGCTTCTCATTACAGTGGCTTCTCTTCTTGCAGAGCACGGGCTCTAGGCACGCGGGCTTCAGTAGTTGTGGCTCGTGGGCTCAGTAGTTGTGGCTCATGGGCTGTAGAGCACAGGCTCAGTAGTTGTGGAACACGGGCTTAGTTGCTCCGCGGCACGTGGGATCTTCCCGGACCAGGGCTTGAACCCGTGTCCCCTGCATTGGCAGGCGGATTCTTAACCTCTGCGCCTCCAGGGAAGTCCCAACAATACTCTTTCTTAAATGTCAGGATGTGATGGTTCCCCCTCCTCCTTGTGATCTCAGTATTTTAAAAGTAATGATTATTCTGGTAAAGGGTAGGATGAAGAGAACTCTTTCACCATCCAAATGACATTAGACTAGATGAATCTTTAGATACTGAGTCTTCCCAGTAGGCCATACGATATAGGAGATGTTGCATTAAGGGAATGTATATCCTTTCTGTTTTACTTCTTTTTCTCTTTCTTCCTTTGTAACGCTTTTTTCTTCCTGTTTGGTAAACAGCTATTTCCCAAGGTTTTTCCTCTGCTCTTCTTTGTCTACACCAGAGGTTCGGGCATTGAGAGTAGACAGGTGCCATTAAAGAGGGGAGAGCCAAGTGTGAGGGGTGGCAGTGGGGACTGAAGAACACATGCCCCGCCCAAGGAGCCAGCTGCTGCCAGCCCCCCGTGATGGTGACGAGGGCACAGAAGGCCGGCGTTGTCAAGTCCTCAGACTTTTAAGAAAAGACACAAATTCAGATCATTTTGTGAAATCTCCTGATTTCTAAATAATGGCAATAAATCCCTCTCCTTCAAAACTGTGAGGGCCAAACATGTTGCTAGAGTGGATTTGACCAGCCGGACCCCCAGAATTTGGTCTGTGCTCTACACTTGCTCCGTGAAGACCTCGGTCATTCCCAAGGGCAGCCTTAGTCCGTGGTTCTCATGCTGGGAGCTGTGGCACCTGCGGTCTGTGGCATTATGGTGGGGCTGAGGGGTTTGGGGAAAGTGTCACTCAAAGCCGTGGAAGAAACATGGCTGGACTTCCTGGAGCTTGAGTTAAGCCATCAGAGGTCCCCTGCCGCCTCTGTTGTGCGTCACGGTCCTCTGCTGCTGAGACTCTTAAGTCAAAGACTCTGGGAAGCGCTGACCCCGCTCTCACCTCTGTGCAGAGAAGGCTCTCAAATCTATGTCTTAAGCCCCGATTTTTCTCCAAAGTGACATCCTCTCTAATGTCACGTCAACAGCCTATCATTAGACCAGTGGAGTTTAAACTTTTTTGAGTCAAGGACCTCTTCGATAATCTAATGAAAGCCATAGATCACCTCACTCCTGAGCATGTATGAGTGAACAGAGCTTCACATATAATTTCATGAATTTTATAGATGCCTGGAAGCCAACCTGCTTATGATTCACAGGGCTTATATTAGGAGCCACCGCAAGGGAATTCCCTGACAGTCCAGTGGTTAGGACCCCGCACTCTCACTGCTGAGGGCCCAGTGTGAATCCTTGGTTGGGGAGCTAAGATCCCGTGAGCCGTGTGGCCAAACCACTGCTAGACATTCGACCTGGTTCTCCCAGTGGAAGAGCCTTTCTTTACCATTCTTTATCAGCTACTAGTCTATATGCTTTATGCAGCCAGGCCTGTGGTTTTTTTCTACTGTAACCCCAGTGACTAATGAGTACTTAGCACTTAGTAGGGATGCGGAAAACATTTAGTGAACAAACGAATGGTTGAGTGGAGTGACATCCGAGGCTCAGAAGAGAAGTCAGGGTTCGTGCACGATTCGGAAGAGGATGAGATTGCCTCACCCGTTATGCATTCCTATGCCTCCCTCCCCGCAGCCCCTGACAGCTCCCAGTCTTTCTGTCTTTATGGGTTTGCCTATTCTGGACAATTCATGTAAGTGGAATCATACAGTATGTGGCTTTTTGGGTCATCCATGTTGCGGCAGGTGTCAGTACTTCATTCCTTTTTCTAGTGAGTTTTTATAGTGAGCACCTTAACGTGGTCACAGATCAACATCCTTTCTGGCTTCCGTATCTGGTTTCCAAGACTCACACACCTTTGTCCTGCATGGGAGGGGAGAGGTGCCTTCTCACACACAGGGCCCCCATCTGCTCCACTGGCCACTTTTCACTTGCTTAGCGTGAGTCAGGCACCAGTGAGTATGTTTCTCCACTGCCAGGAGTGCTGACCACCAGGCTTGGGGTGAGATGGTAGGATGCCCACCCTCTCCCCTTGGGGAAGGGGATTCAGGGTACACCTCGCTCCGGGGAATCTCTCCCTGACACACTCCTCTCCCAAACTCCACTTACTCATCCTCATCAGGCAGCTAGCTGCTTTTTGGTTATCTGCTTTGAACTTTTTGCATGATCTCTTTGAGTATAGCATCTATTGCCTGAACATCCTCAGCCCAGATGTGGACATGAAAGGTCTCATTTTAACCCAGTGCATACAGCTGAGGGCATGAAGCAAGGAGAGAGGGAGGGTCTGAAGACACAGAAAGGAGGGAAGGTGCTGATTGGGAAAGAAGGACCCTGAAGAGGCAGTAGCGGATGGGGTCAAGAACGTGAATTGTAGTCTGGTCTTGAAGAGCAGGAAGAGAGAGCTCATGCTGTGTGACCCACATTATGAATTCAGAGACGAAATCACTGCTGAGAGAGAGAGAGAGGAATTTTGGATCAGGGGCTACAGAAAAAATGATAAATAAAGGTCTGGCATAATTGCCAAGAGGGATGGGAATGGGTGAGCTGACCTAGAACCCAAAAACTAATCGCTGGCTATCTTGGGGGCCCAGAAATATAAAATCAATAGATTGTCCATGAAGATTTCTTGACAAAAAACTACTATGAATTCCGTCACGCTTCGATACCAACTTAAATTGTATTATTCATAGTATTATGTCCATATATGTGAAAAATAGTAGCAAAGGTAAGAAAGAGGGATATACTATCTTTAGCCTGAAGGCACCATGACGTCACGGGAACCTGCCTTAGCCCAGCAGCCTTCAGAGCTCTGTAGCTCACAAGTTGGGAACCGCTGATCTTCACAGTTCTTTCCAGCTGTAATATCCCGTGACTTCTACCAGGGGAGGGAAGGGTCTGTGGAGTCGTCAGAGATGGGAAGGTTTACAGCATGTTGCTTTCAGGGCACTGGCTGAAGCTGAGTCAGGCATCTTCTGTGACGTGCCAGCGGTGCCTGCCTGCTCTGTGTTAGGTGACCCTGTAATTAGCGACATTACTCATTAATAACTAATTCAAGCCGATGATTAACAATTAGCAATCTTTAATCCAACATATAATTTGATAATAAATTATAAGGTACAGGAGCCATTAGAGCCTGTTAGACTCTGGGAGTTGAAAGGGCTGTCGTGGATATGTATAGTTGCTGGAATCTCAAATTCTGTGCACAGATGTATATAAAAGAAGAAGGTTATTTTTTTTCCTCCCTAGAGGAAGATGACTGGCTTGCTGAGAGGAAATCTTTAAGTGAAGAATCAGATTGTCTCAGACTTGGAAATAGAGCTATCGTCCCTGTGCATCAGCAAATATATTTTAGGAACCAACTGTGTGCTCAGCCTTGTGGTGGGAACTTCTGGGGGGACAGTATTGGTAAATTACATGATCTTCTTGGGGGAGTTACTGGACTAGTTGGAGACACAGGGCTCAACTGTACGTAATCACACTTTAGTGCAGGTAAGTGTGGATTTGTAGGAGGAGGGAAGCTTTGTGAGTGGAGTGGATAGGAAAGCTTATAAAAATCATAACTAACACTGGAATTTTCTACGTGCCCGGCACGTTTCTCTTGCTTTACGCAGTACAGATCCATGTATACCTCATACTAGCCCTACGAGATAAGTATTGCGGTCATCCCCATTTCACAGGCGTGGCTACTGAGGCGCAGGGCCGGCACTTTACCCAAGGTCACACTCCCAGTAAGAGCTGAAGCTGGGATTCGGAGCTAGTGGGTCCAGAGTCTGTGCCCTTCCCCCCCTGTGCTGTCCCTCCTGAAAAAGCGGTGACTTGTGGGCCTTGCAAGCTGCAGGGGATTTTCACTGGCAGAGTATGTGGGAGATGACACAATTAGAGGTACAGTAGGGAAAATGAGTGTGTTTGGCGTTGCCAAGACCACCCTCAGGTTTGATGATCCACTAGAAGGACTCATACAACTCAGAAGAGCTGTTATGCTCGTGTTTATCGTTTATCACAGTGAAAGGATACAGATTAGAACCAGCAAAGAAAAAAGAGGCATGGGACTGAGTCCAGGAGAAGCCGAGCGTGAGCTTCTGGTTGCCCTCTCCCTGTGGAGTTGCACGGACAGAGCTTCAGTCTCCCAGAAATGATTTATAACAACGTGATGAAGTGTTGCCAACCAGGGAAGCTCGCCGGAGCCTTAGTGTTCCTGGTTTTTACTGGGGGTCAGTCCCGTAGGTGTGGAGCAAACATGTGAGCAACCTTGGCTCCTTGGTCTCCAGCTCCTCCCCACCTCCCCCTGCAGAGGTTAAGCCAATACAGCATGGCCCAGGGCCTCATGGACACTCTTACCGGGCAGGATGTTCCAAGGGTTTAGTGGTTATCTTCCAGGAGCCTGGCAAGGGTGAGTTCTTTCTTTGGGATGTGCAGGGTTTGGGCAACTCAAGTCCACTGAGTTACCCGTCTACTGACGGCACAATGAGGATGGGGTGTTTAGCATCTCTTGAGGAGATGAAGGTAGAGAATGTGCATTAAAAAGTGGAGGGGAAAAAGAATAGAGGAAAGATGGAAGACTAAGTAGATTGAAACAGGAGGTCCACTTTGTGGAGAGCTCTAGAAGCCAAAAGGAGGAACCCGGACTCAATCCACTGTTCCAATGAGCTGGAATGAAAATGAATAAAAAGCTAATTGGGAGAGATAAAAAAGTAGAATAATGGTTGCCTAGGGCTAAGGGAGGATTGGGAGAGAGGAATGATTGTTAATGAGTACAGGGTTTTGGGGGGGCATGATGAAAATGTTCCAAAATTGATTTGGGTGATGATTGCACAGCTCTGTGAACATGTTAGAATCTATTGAATTGTAGACTTTAAACGGATGAATTGTATGGAATGTGAATTCTACCTTAGGAGCTGGTGGCCATCAGTAGATGGCAGGTGGCCAATCTTGCAACAAGATGAAGACACTCGGGTATTAATCCTTGGCTCAGAGCCTTGTGTGGACCTCCCTCTTCGGGGACGCGGCAGGACAGCACAGAGAACACACCAGGAGATCAAACTGGGGTCCAATCCCAGAGCAGCAGAATTTGTCATGGTAGAATCGCAAGCAAGGATTCGGAAACCAAGGAGCATCCTGGGCAGAAGTTGAATGTCTCACAGAGACAGACCCACCGATTCTGTGGACCAGCCTGGGCTGTGTATATGGTGCTGGCCAAGTGTAGCACATTGTGGGTAGAGGACAGGGTTAGAGACCACAGTGGTTAGGACTTCCCTTTGGGTCTAGGAAAGGAGAGTCAGAAAAGGAATCTAGCTCAGGGGCCAAGGGAAGCCTGTCACAATTCAGGAAGAGAAAAATCATAAGAGAAAAGCTAGCCATCCTCCACCATCTTTTCCTGCCCTCAGAGTCTACCAGTAACAGGAATGACCTGTTCCATTGTGCCACCAACAGGGTCTGTGTCATTAGGTGGGTCACTCACCATCTGTGTAAATGCGCTTTAAATTTTCTTATCCATAAAACCTACCCAGCATTTAAAGGTGTATTGTTCCAGTAGTGGAAAATTTCCATAACAAAGCTTTGGGTCCCTCAGTTGAAAAGCTCTAATTGTAAACTCTCTGAGTTTATGGCGTGAGGTGTTGTAGATAATTAAATGTTTCGGTTAATAGAGTTCTACAGAAGCAAGTCACGGGGGAAATTAACAGTTAAAAACCTCTACAAAACTCTACATGCTTCCTTCTGGGAACAATCCTGGAGGAGCCCGGTTGATGGAAGGTGTTGGTTCCGTCAGTACTGGTCAACCGTGGGGTTTCATGCTCCTCCAGAAGAAGCATCGTTATAAAATGGGATCAGGAATAGGGGGTGGCTTTGCGGTGCTCCGTCTGTTCCCTCCTTGGCTTGACGAGCATTGATTGATTCCTGTTGTGTATAAACCTCTGTTCTAAGCAGAATGGGGGATACTCTCCTTCTGCCACAGTCCTTGTCAAATTTATCCACGTCGACATATTTTTGAGACCCCAGTGAGAACTCAGTGGATGACAATGACTGCTGAAGAAGCAACGAGTAGGGGTTGCCCTTCTGTAAGACTGTCTAATGGAAGACATATCATTTCTTTAAAACATTGGTCATGTAGTCAGACAATTAGCTGGAAAGAACGCCTCATCAAGAACACAGTTGATTGAGACGTTGAAGGAGCATCGACCTCAACTTTGTCACTTCCTGGGAAAGCATCAGGTACAGTCCACGTGGAAACACAGGGTGTCACTGCCCAGCTGTCTGCTCTGCATAGCCCTCCATAGCTGACTGCTGTCTTCTCTTGGTGCTCAAAGAATACCTGACCCCAACAGCTGGGAGCACAGTTGTTCTCAAATGACTTGAAGTGTCCACAGCATGATGGGGTGGAGAGAACATGCCCAGGTCCCAAGACTTGTTTTCTAGGCTGGACTTGGCACCTGGCTTTGAGCCTCAGCTTACTCCTCTGTATAAAAACTAGATGTGCTACAGACCCATTCTATGAAAACTTGGTCAAGCTACTTAATTCTCTGGGCGTCAGATTCTTCATCTGTAAGTAGGGATGATAATCTATCTTACAGGGTGGTTGTGATGCTTAAATGAGGTACTGCGTGTAAGATGCCTGAAAATGCTAGCTATTATTATGGGTGCTATTGTTATTATTGTTACCCTGTAGCCTACAAGAGCAAACCTTGCGCCTCACTGTGGGAATCCTATAACCCTTTTCTTGTTATCTGGGCATTCATACAGCTGGATGATTATGACAGATAACCTAAACATTGTATTATCCTTGAGTTAGTATCCTACGTAAGGAGCAAAACCCTGGGTGCTAGCAGGGAGAGGCATTTTTAAAATTAATTTTTATTGTAGTCTAGTCGCTTTACAATGTTGTGTTAGTTTCTGCTGTCCAGCAAAGTGAATCAGTTATACATATACACATATCCACTCTTTTTTAGATTCTTTTCCCGTGTAGGTCATTACAGGGTATTGAGTAGAGTCCCGTGTGCTATACAGCAGGTTCTTAGTAGTTATCTATTTTATATGTAGCAGTGTGTATATGTCAATCCCAGTCTCCCAATTTATCACCCCCTTCCCCCCTTGGTAACTGTAAGTTCGTTTTCTACATCTGTGGCTCTATTTCTGTTTTGTAAATAAGTTCATTTCTACCCTTTTTTTTAGATTCCACATATAAACGATATCATGTATTTGTCTCTGTCTGACTGAACTTCACTCAGTATGATAATCTCTAGGTCCGTCCATGTCACTGCAAATGGCATTATTTTGTTCTTTTTGAGTAATATTCCATTGTATATATGTACCTCATCTTCTTTATCCATTCATCTGTCGATGGACATTTAGGTTGTTTCCATGTCCTGGCTATTGTAAATAGTGCTGCAGTGAACACTGGGGTGCATATATCTTTTTGAATTATGGTTTTCTCTGGATATATGCCCGGGTGTGGGATTGCTGGATCATATGGTAGCCTTATTGTTAGTTTTTTAAGGAACCTCCATACTGTTCTCCATAGTGGCTGCACCAATTTACACTCCCAAAGGAGAGACATTTTTAATGCCAGGGGATTTGCACACGAAAATAAGGGGCCCACATTTCCCAAGTCAATCCCTTGAGGGAGGCAGTTCATTATAAAATGAAATACTTTTATTCAATGGTGAACACACTGCTTTTGGGTGAAATTGATGGTATTTTTTGACATCACCTCTGTACCTTCAACACCAGCCTGGGTACATCAATTTTTCTTTTTTTCATGACACATTGATAGCGCTGCTAGATACCTTTCCTTTGGAAGCAGAATTCCCAGGCAGCGCCCTGGAGCGAGAGCAAAGCTTGCAGGGTAACCGTTCTCGGCCTTGACGAGCGTCATCCTGCCTCTGTCAAGCGACATGTGTCGTGACAGCTCACAGCAGCCAAGTAGGTGAATCGGAATAATGTTGGGAAGGTTTTCCTCCTCGCCCACAGAGAGGTTCAGTGTGGTGGGCTGAAGAGCAGGTAAGTTTCACTTTAAATTTAAGGATTTTTAAAAATGGAAGACACTGGGCTTCCCTGGTGGCGCAGTGGTTGAGAGTCCACCTGCCGATGCAGGGGACACAGGTTCGTGCCCCGGTCCGGGAAGATCCCACATGCCGCGGAGTGGCTAGGCCCGTGAGCCATGGCCTCTGAGCCTGCGCGTCCAGAGCCTGTGCTCCGCGACGGGAGAGGCCCACGTACTAAGCAAAAAAAAAAAAAAAAATGGAAGACACTTTAGCTCTGAGTTAAATGTCCGGCTCCTGAGTTATTCCTGGACATAAATAGGGGAGCAGCAGTACCATGAATTGTAGCAAGTTGATCCAGTGGGGGAAGAACAATAAAGTTCAGATCCCTCTTTGGATGGAGCTGAATGGGTATGACTGCGGAGAGGGGTAGGCTCCAGCCATTAATTTTGATAGCTTTAATCCTTCCTTTCTAGATGATACGAGAATGTGCTGTCAGTTGGGCCCTTTAATATTCCTTTTTTCTCCTGCCCTGTCTTCCCATTTCTTTTTTTCTATTCCACCCTCATAGCCCAAAAAGTAACTAGAGGAGAGTGCAAAATTTATTACTCCTTCGTCGTTTTTAGCGGATCCTTTGGACGCGATGGCTAAGCTACAGATTATAACTTGTTCTCAAACCCAAACAGCCTTTTCCATTTACGCAACTGTCCAGAGTAGCACTTGGAAGACTTTCCATCCTCCGAGACTGGTTAGTTCTTATCAGGCCTCACCAGTTGGCACAGTGTTTGTTATGTTCAAGGCTCCATTGGGAGCCTAACGCCTATCCATTTTCTCCTCTCTTGTATGGAAATTCAGGAACACATGACTCTTTCACTTCTCTTAGATTGGAGAGAAAGCAAATAGAATTTTCTTTCCGAGCTCGGGAAATTCATCATAAGCACTGATTCCAGAGCCTGTAGTGACCTTCTTTGCCAAATAATGAACGGTCAGCTGCCCCGCCGACACAAGTGACCATTTGCTGTTACTTTCCTGGCCACTGAGACATTCTTCTGCCCGGGACCCGGCACTGTTTCTAAGGCTGCAGGAGTTTTTACCCAGACTTTCCCAAAGTAGGGAAATTTGGGCTGACATTTTGCAGTCTCTCTGGAGTTTAAGGTCACAGTCTTCACTCTTTTTGCTGCCAACGTGGCTCTAAAAATAGCTTCTGCAACCAAGCACACAAGAAGCAATGAGTTTCATTTTCTGAACTCCAGGCTCCTGTGTCTTAAACTGCGCTGGTAGCACATCCTCATAGCGGCAGAGAGGTTTGTTTTACTGGTTTAAACAATGTAACTACCTGTTCTGAATGATGGAGCGGTGGCCCCTTCAAAACATTTTGAGAACCGGGCAGTGTGAAAAGCCTGGGAAAACTCACCCACCGAGGATGCCCTTTATAGACTTGGTAGGATGCCCAAGTCAGTATTTTGGAGTCTGACTTCCGTGCATGAAGTTCAGTGGACCCCAGGCTCCTAAGAAGTTTAACATAAAGGAAAGAGGAGAAAAACGTTCCCTTGAGTGTCTTTGATTAACACTGAATTTCCGAGTGTGATGTGCTTGGTAGCTGCGGGCGGTTTCCAAGACAGAACCAGCTGTGGGGTGAGCAATTCCCATGCTCCAGCCATACCTGAAGTTTCAGGTGGAGGGAAGGGCTCTGAGAATGACTCCTGGCAAGTGGCAGCTTTTTACTTTAGAGGTCGATCCCATCTCCAATCCAAATTCAATTTATCGTAAGCCAGTAGTGTGGTATCTATTTATTTATTAATGAGTTCATTCATCATTCATGTATTCATTTATTTCGCCATCCCTCAGTAAAGGTTTGTAGCAAGTTGCTTTCATCTG
This sequence comes from Neophocaena asiaeorientalis asiaeorientalis, assembly GCF_003031525.2. Classification (NCBI taxonomy): domain Eukaryota; kingdom Metazoa; phylum Chordata; class Mammalia; order Artiodactyla; family Phocoenidae; genus Neophocaena; species Neophocaena asiaeorientalis. Next base: position 2,592,598 of record NW_020175079.1, read on the forward strand.
TACTGAAAAACAAACTGACAATAACTCTTAACCCAGACATTGCTCTTAATTCTGTATATACCACCCCGTTCCCCTGATGTATGTGATGATGAAGTAAATGGAAGCAAAAAGGCAATGAGGCCAAAGAAAGGTTGTGAACATGAACTTTTTCACCTGGCCTCTGGTACCCTCGTCTCAATTAAATGCTCTGATGTGGAGATGAATGATAAAATATCACATCTGCCGTTAGGTTGTTAGCAAATTTCTTCAGTTTCTTTTTTTTAATAAATTTGTCTTATTTATTTATTTATTTTTGGCTGTGTTGGGTCTTTGTTGCTGCACGCAGGCTTTCTCTAGTTTCTAGGCGTGCAGGCTTCAGTAGCTGTGGCACATGGGCTAAGTAGTTGTGCCTCGCGGGCTGTAGAGCACAGGCTCAGTAGTTGTGGCGCATGGGCTTGGTTGCTCTGTGGCATGTGGGATCTTCCCGGATCAGGGCTTGAACCCGTGTCCCCTGCATTGGCAGGCGGATTCTTAACCACTGTGCCACCAGGGAAGCCCCAATTTCTTTACTTTTAAATTGAATGTCTTGGACAGGAAAGAGCAGAATATTCAATCATTCATTCACTCACTGGCAAATATGGATTGAGCCCGTACTATACGCCAGACTCAGCCAATTCAGAAATCTAGGGACTGCTGGTTACCGACAATAGGTCATTTCTTTGGAAATGCACGGCCTCTTCAGGAAAGAATACTCGTCTCAGATGGTTTCTGGGTGTGTGCGGACAGATAGGCTTATTCCCCCTAAATGGCTGAGCAGAAGCCTCAGGGTCTTTGTGTGTCTCCTCTTCCCTTGGGCAGTGTCCTTGGCCCTCCTGGCTGCTGCTGGCTCTACTGCTGTCACTGGCAAATGTCTGCAGCTGGCCTAACTTGTGATCTGACTTCTTGGCTTGATGAGGGCCCGTCTGCCTTGGGTCCCTGTAGCCCATGCTTGCTGCAGACACCTGAGCTTAGGTGATGTTTCCCCCCACCCATCCCAGCAGGCTCATCTCACTGGGAGAGGGACCCTCAGCTGTTCCTCTGGCTTTCAACTCGGCCTCCCCCTTCTCTCCATGGGAACTGAACCTCCCGCCACACGGCCCCACTGCGCCATCATGGTCACTTGGATGAGATGGGCCCCAGATGGATGTGAGGCCACCTGTGAGGCAGGCTTCTTCCACAGTCCCCATGGAAAATGGGAGCAAAAGTCCCCCCCTCCACCCTCTGTGCCAACTTCACTATCAAACACATCTCTCCATGTCTCTGGACCAAACCTGGGCACATGTCCCCTCTCCCCACCTTCCTGTCCCTTGTCCCCCCCCATGAGATCTGAGGTGGGAAAACCATGGGCTTTTGTTTAAAACGCTTCTTAATTCTTCCCTGCACCAGCCCCAGTACTTGGCTTTCTCTCCAGTTATAGAGCCCATGGTCTGCTTCCTCTGAGCTTTACATCACCTCCTGAAGGCTTTACCTCTTGCAGAGCAAAGAAAAGGGGATTTCTGAAGGAGAGCTGCTCCCCAGGCCCTGCATCACCCAGGGTTTGGAGGACGAGTGGGGACAGCAGTGAGGACCCGTGTCTTTGGTCAGCCCCGCCCTTCGTCCCCTAGCTTGTTCTCTCCCCGGCTCCTCCGAGACCCCTGCCCTACCTTCTTGTTCACACACCCAGCCCCACTCTAGGTCGTGGGCCAGGATGTCTGACGTGGGGGTCAAGGCTCAAAACCAGCAGCTGCGCTGTGAGCTGAGAAGCTGGGTTCACATCTTGAACCGTGAACCTCCAGGCATCCTTGCCAGAATCCCCTTCATCCCATTCACCAGTGCTGCTCCCACGGGCCCTTGTTCTGATCATGAGGCTCTGGATTGACGTCCCCACATTGACATGCTCCAGTCCACGAGTATGCCCTGTTCATAGACTCCTGGCTTCCAGAGAGCCGGGGCCTTTCTGACTCTGGCCAGTCTGTCTCTCGGGATACCAGCCATCCACTCGGAGTCCTAGGTGTCTAGAAATGTTTGCAGTGCCTGCCTGCCCTGGAATCACACCTCTGAATCCTGCTTCTTTGTTGGCCTGCTGCGCCCCTGCCCCCAGCCCCAAGATCACCCTTTGGATTCCTGGTGTCCCGATGGATCACTGAGCTCTGGTTGTAAATTGCTGGGACCCTCAAATGCAGTGATTGTGTTTGAAGGGCTGAACTGGGACTTCCCTGGTGGTCCAGTGGAAGTCCGAGCTTCCACTGCAGGGGGCATGGGTTTGATCCCTGGTCGGGGAACTAAGATCCCGCATGTCGTGCTTGGCGTGACCAAAAAAGCAAATAAAAAAATAAAAATGAAGGGCTGCACTTTTTCAGGCCACCTCTGTGCCTCTGTGGCTGGTATAAAACCTTCCTTGACTCCAAATGGCCACCTTGACCTTTCTAACGCCAGTCTTGATGTATCCCCTTGTATATACTCTCATGCCTCTAAGTTGTGAAGGAGGGTGGTCTCATTGATTGTAAATTTTTATGTGACCAGGACTTCCATACTCTCCTCTCCCAAACCCTATAGTAGTTTCTTAAAGGTAACTGTGCCCAGAAAAAAAAAAAAAGAAAACTTAAATCTTGTTATCTCTGGAAAACTGGAATATTGGCATGAAGAAACTTGAAATTGCAGAGACTTCAAATCCCAAAGAATATGAGGAAGGAAGAGCTGAGGCTGACAGCCATGAAATTAGAGCTCTATAATTCGTCTATAGGCTTTCAGGAACGGAAGAAATAAGAATAATTTTCTGCCCTGCTTCTAATCCAGATGTTGTCTTCCAGCCCAGCAGAGAAGAACAAGGGGCAGGGACGAGGACACTGGAGAATTTAAAAATCACATTATAACAATACTTTTTAAATTATTCATGGTAAAATTTATTATGTATGCATTGTAAGTTTAATATTCATTGGAAAAATTTAAAAATAAAAAAAGGCTTAGATAATTGCTCATAATCACACCACCTAGTGATACCACTATTAATATTTCATTAGTTTTTTACATGTTTTAAGTTATTTTGTAGTTTTATAAAAATTATATATGGATGTGTTTAAAAAGTCAAACATATATTCTGCAAGGCTTTATTCACTCTCTAGAGGCACCACTCTCCACTCTTGTAAATGATCCTTTTGTTTACCTCTCGATCGCCACACACTCACAGTTCTACTTCTTGTTTTTTGAGATGTAGGTGTGTTTCTTAACCTCCTACTACGAAAGATGACGTAATAACTCTCTATCACTCACCCACACCCACAACCATATTTACACATCCTTCTCATTCCTTCCCCCATCCTCCATTATAATTATATTGTAATTTTGTTTAGATCATTTTTTAATATTTACGTTATTATAACTACTTACAGCTGATTCACACAAGGTTATTTCCCTTTTCCGGCACAGCTTTTTGTTTTCTGTATGCTTAGTTACTGCCTTTGTGTCTGTTTGCTTACTTCGTTCTCTATATACTTTTCACTAACTCAACCCCAGACCCTCTGCCTCTTGTCTGAATTCGCTCTCAATCCTCTCAGCCACATTAGATATTCTGTCCAGTTCATCTTTTTTGAAGAAGACTTTCCAGAGTGCTCTGACCCTTTCCATCAGGACTGGCTGCCCAGTGGAACACAGATTCTGGGGTTCCCTTCAGTTCTTTCCAGTGTTGGATCCCCTGTGTCCTGATCCCATGTCTTTCTTTTCTCGACTTACTCCTTCATTTTAGTGATGAATCCTCCTCAAGTAAATTTTTTAGTCCTTGCATACCTAAAAATATCTGGATTCCCACTTCCCACTTGGAATGATTTTCCCTCCTGTGTTCCATTGTCTCCACACTTCCAATATAGCTATTTGGGAGTCCAGGGCCATCCTGACTCCTGGTTTTTTGAAAGTAACTTTTCTTTATCTTTTTAGAAATCCTTTTATCCCAGGTGTTCTGAAATTTCACGATGATGTGCTTTGGGAGAGATTTACATTTATCCATGATGCTGAACCCTCGTTAGAACTTTCCAACGGAAACCCATGTTCGTGGTTGATATTCTTCGTGTGTGTGTGTGTGTGTGTGTGTGTGTGTGTGTGTGTGTGTGAGTGTTCTCCATTTTTTGGAACTCCTTTTGTTTGGGTGTTGAACCTCCTGGACTGGTTCTCTAATTTTCTTATCTTTTACTTTCTTATTTTTCATTTTTTGTGTTTTGACTGTACTTTCTGGGAAATTTCCTTAACTTTATTTTCTAAACTTTCTTTTTCTGCTTTTGCGTTACAATTTTCCAGAGCTCTTATTGGTTCTTCAGTTGAAGTTTTGTTACAGCACCCAGTTCTTGTTTTATGAATGTGGTATATTCTCTAATTATCTGAGGTTCAAAACAAAAAGCATGCCCATCTCTCAAACATACTATTAAATCAAAGAATCTAGATCCCAAAGAGTCGATATACAGTTTTATTCTTTTTACGTAAATTTCAAAATCAAGCACAACTAATCTGCAGTGTTGGAACTCAGAATGGGGGAGGTAACAAGAGGGTCGTGACTGAGCGAGCACACAGGAGGATTCTGGGACAATGGTCACCTTCTGTTTCTTGACCTGATAATGGTTAAATGGGTGTGTTCCATTTGTGAAAATTGACAGAAGCCAAACACTTGAGATTTGCACGCTTTTCTGTAGCTCTGCTCTACTTTAATAAAAAGCTTTCATTAGAAATAACAACTGACAACACTTCTGAAGTCTTCATAATTCTAATAAATTTTGCTGATTTTCTTTTTATTTTTCAAGGTGAAGCATCCCATTAGGAACAAATAAATATAATGTTGCCTCTTTCTTTCCTTTCATTATATTTAACTTTTGTATTGTCTCAAGTGAAATCTACCAAACAATACTGAATATGAATGGTGGTCTTTATGTCAGCAGGTCTTATTTCATTCCTGACAATGAAATCCTTTGAGTGTTTCACCAGTATGCCTAATATTGGATATTTGTTTTAAAGAGATATCAAGTTAGGGAAATTTTCTTTCTAAGTGAGTAGGAGTTTTTCTTAGGAATACATACTGAATATTTTCACATGGCTTTTTGACATTTATGAAGGCAATTATATGTTTTTTCTCTTGGTTTATTAATATTTTAAATTATATTAATAAATTATCTAAAATAAGGCCATATTTGTATCCCTGAGATAAACTCTACTTGGTCCTAGTGTGTTAGGTGCTAGTATTTTAGTTAACAATTTCAGTCCTCAACTGATTAGTGAAACTTGTATGTAGCCTTCTCTTTTGTGTGTGTTGTCTTTTGGTTTTTTTTTTTTTTTTTTTTTTTTTTTTTTTTTTGCGGTCCGAGGGCCTCTCACTGTTGTGGCCTCTCCCGCTGCGGAGCACAGGCTCCGGACGCGCAGGCTCAGCGGCCACGGCTCACGGGCCCAGCCGCTCCGTGGCACGCGGGATCCCCCCGGACCGGGGCACAAACCCGCGTCCCCTGCATCGGCAGGCGGACTCTCAACCACTGCGCCACCAGGGAAGCCCTGTCTTTTGTTTTTTAAATAACAGCATTGTTGAGATATAATTCACATCATATGTTTTACCCATTTAAAGTGTATGATTAAATGTTTTTTAGTATATCCAACAAGTTGTGCAACCATCACCATGATTTTAGTACATACTCATCACCTTAAAGAAATCTGTTACTCATTTGCCCTGACCCACACAGTCCTTAATTTACTAATCTTTCTGTCTTTATGGATTTGCCTACTTTGGACATTTCATGTAAATGGAAAAAGTGGTATTCTGGGGACCGGCTTCTTTCACTTAGCATAATGTTTCCAAGATGTATGTGATGGATTTACTGCTTTTATCATGAGCATTATACATGCTTGGAGAAAATTACAAACTTTTGCATTTTCTTTTATGTTCTGGGCTACTTCAGATTTTGTGCCATTTTCTCTTCCTCAAAAAATAAACAGAATGTACTTGTACAGTCTGGGTCTAGTGCCTTTTTGGACAGTAATTCTTGATGACTTTTCCAGGCTTTTCAATGAATAGTTTATGCCAGTTTTCTCCTGTCTCAGAAAGCTTTCTGGAGTGACATTTTTGCCATTCATTTGTCATTAAGACATTTAAAACCTTCTTTATATTTGTGGTCAAAGCCCCTTCTCAGTCCTCATGGCATTTATATGTTTTTTCTTTCCTTTTAAAATTAGATTTAATTTTAAAATCGATTTCATTTCCCTTTTCGAAGAACCAACTCCTTATTTATCAATTCCTGTTCTTCTCTGGATATGAATTCTACAATTTGGTTTGTCTTTTCTTCTTTTACCCTTGGTTTCTTGCTTTTTATGCCTCTGAGTTGAAAAAATCAGTTCATTTATTTTCCTCTTGTCTTGCTTAATAGCAAAAGCCTTTAGTGTTATGTGTTTTTCTCTTGAGCACAGATCTTCCCACAGCTCATAAGTTGTTTTTTTTTTTTTGGCGGTACGCGGGCCTCTCACTGTTGTGGCCTCTCCCATTGCGGAGCACAGGCTCCGGATGCGCAGGCTCACGGCCATGGCTTATGGGCCCAGCCGCTCCGCGGCATGTGGGATCTTCCCGGACCGGGGCACGAACCCGTGTCCCCTGCATTGGCAGGGGGGGTCTCCACCCCCTCGCCCCCCCGGGAAGCCCCAGCTCATAAGTTTTTATATGTAGTGCTAGAGTTGTCACTATTTTGTAAATAGTGTAAAATTTCAATTTTTATTTCCTCTTTGATCTAAGAAATATTTAGAAGTATTTTTCATAACCAATGTTTAAATGTTAGGGTTTTTTTTTAATCTGTTAAGCCTTCATTCTTAATTTCTTGCTTAAACTGCATTGTGATGATTTTTTAATTATTATTAAGATTTTTTGGATCAACTTTTATAATGGTTATTGGAAAAGAAATTGTGTTCTCATTGTATTGTCCATTGAAAGAAAATACCATTTTTACTGATTGGCATTTGCTTCTGGTTTGTCCCTGAGGGGCGGTACAAGCTGAGCTGAGCAGAGGTGACCCTCTGTCTACTTTCTAGTTCAGTGTCTCATGGGAATGGGAATCTCCAGTGGGTACAGGCTCAGGGGCTCTGGAGCAAAAGTAAATTATATTGCTTTTTTTTTTTTTTCCTGGCAAGTTCTGTTTCATGAAGTATAGTCATAATATTTGCTCTGCTCAATCCTGGGTAGCTTTTTTTCAGTTTTCCTTCATATGCCTTAAAAAGGTTGTCAATTCTGCCTAGAACCTGGCCCTGATTCTCCATCAGTCTTAGTATTCTTACTTGTCTCATCCATCATTTTCTCTGTTCTCATTGGTGGCTCAGTGAGTCCCAGACTCTGAACTCTAGGAGGAGTCATGCTTACCTTAGTTATTGTTATCTTTCTAAGGTATAGTCCCCAGCCTGAAACATAGTATTTTTTTGCATGAATGCAAGTTGAGAGTGGCTGGCTGAGGTGGGGGGTGTTGCTAACTGATTTCATGTTTTTTTAATTGAGGTCTAGTTGATTTACAATGTTGTGTTAATTACTGCTGTACAGCAAAGTGATTCAGTTATACATATATATGTGTGTGTATATATATATATATATATATATACATTCTTTTTTTCAATATTCTTTACTGTTATGGTTTATCCTAGGATATTGAATATAGTTCTCTGTGCTATACAGTAGGACCTTGTTGTTTATCCATTCTGTATATAATAGCTTACATCTACTAACCCCAACCTCCCACTCCATCTCTCCCCCAACCCCCTCCCCCTTGGCAACCACCAGTCTGTTCTCTATGTCTGTGATTCTGTTTCTGTTTCATAGATAAAACCAGTTTCATTTTGAACATCATTCATAATTGTATTCTAGATATTTGTCTAGCATAGTAACCTGGGTAATCAGCAAACTTGATTCTAAAATATTCACTATGGGCATTCTTTAATATCTATCCTTTCCATGTAAGATAGTGTGGAAAGGGCAGATGCGGAAAGGCTGGGAAGTGAGCAACATGGGAGGATGTTCTCCCATCCTCCTCCTTTGGACCACTTCATGTTTTTTTCAGCAGCCTTCTCCTTCTCATCAGGTCCTCACTGGATGCTGAGTGCCTTCATCCGGCTCCTTTTGTCCACATCAGCAGACACACTGATTGACCCACATCCCCCTTGAAAGAACTTTCTCTGTCTGGCCCCGGCTCGGTAACTGACTTGCTAATCCCTTATAAACCCTTGCATATTACAATTCAAAAATATTATATAATAACTCAATATGTCCCATGAGTATTAATACTTTTCAGGTTTCTTTTGGGGAGGGGGTTGGTTTTTTAATCAGAGTCTTTACTCATCTCCTTGTTTGTTGATTCAGCAGACATTTCTTGAACAGCACCGTGAATCAGGCACTGTACCAGACCCTGGGGGACAGCAAGAGTTAATACTCACAGAGAAGACAGCTGTCTTGCAGTTCAGGCTCCCCAGCCTGGGTCGGGGAAGGGTGTTCCATCTGGAACCTCAGATCCCACTGGGCAAACACCACACTGGGTAGGCCATGACTTTTCTTTAAAAGATAGTCCTGTTTGCCTAAGAGAACAAGTCAGACTTTTAAAACCAAGTAGACCTGGATCAAACCTCGGCCTCAGGACTTGTTAGCTGTCTGTTACCTGAAAACTCTGTTTACCTCTTGGTGGGTGTCAAGCCAGAAGACACAACCAAGCCAAAGATCAGAAGAAGGAAGGATTCATTACTAGCAGCAGGGAAGGAGAACACCAGGCATCTTTCCCAAAGCAGTGTCTCCCTCCACAGCAAAGATGGGGAAGCTTTAAGCTCAGGGTACCTGCATATTCCTGAAGGGGCTTGGGCGGTCGAGTTCGAGCTTTAGTTGATTGAAGTCACGAGGGTCAGAAAAAGTCAACATCATCATCCCTTAGGTTCCCGTAGATCTGGTGGTTGAGCTTCAGGCTAATCTTTACCATTAAAACAGAACTGGATAGAGGGGTGGGATAGGGAGGGTGGGAGGGAGGGAGACGCAAGAGGGAAGAGATATGGGGATATATGTATGTGTATAGCTGATTCACTTTGTTATACAGCAGAAACTAACACACCACTGTAAAGCAATTATACTCCAATAAAGATGTTTAAAAAAAAGCCAAAATAAACAGAACTGGAGTCTTTACAACTGATACATTATCTTTGCTATTGCCTGATAATAGGCAATGTTTCTGCATTCTTTTGTTACCTTGTAATCATTTACTACTAAGACCTGTTCAAGGAGAAGCACTGTGTAGCCAGGCTAAGATCACAAAATGGCTTAGGCCAAAAATGGCTTCTCTCATGTCAAGAAAGCCATGCCTGATTCTCTTTCTCTGGGGATCCCCTACCCTATCTGCTTACATGTCTTGGTTCATTTCAGTGAGCCTCAGGTCCCATGAGAAGTCTCAGCAGAGATTGTTACCTCTCGGGGCTCCTGTGAAGCTTAAGGGAGGTGGCACGTACAATGCCATTTACCTGAGTTAGTTCTTTCCTACAGTTCTTAAGGGAGGTGGCATGTACAATGCCATTTACCTGAGTTAGTTCTTTCCTACAGTCTCGAAAATCAAGTGCGAGGCCTGGCAAGGGGGGAATGTTGGTGCTATAGCATTTACATCTTAAAATAAGCCTCTTTGGAGAAAGGAGCTAATGACACTTTATCCCAAACAGTGGGCGTCAGTGGGAGGTAGGGCACACAGCCACCCCCTGCCCCCACTCTGTGAAGCCATGCTGTGTTCCCCAGTAGGGCCTCTGTTATCACCTACCCCATCCTGCCATGGAGTAACCACAGCAAAGCTCAGTGTGCGAGGTCGTCCAGACCTGCTGCCAGGTTTAGCGGCTGGCTGGTCCGTTTTCCACCACAGGTGTAGTGGGACTCTATTCTGTGTATCAGAAGACTAACCTCTGACTCATCTTTGATTGCTCCAGGACCAAAGAAAGTAGAACTCTTTCCCATTGAATTAAAAGCTGCATAGAGCAATAGGTGAGCACCTCAGATACACAGGTGGACGTAGAGCTTTCCATCAAATAGACAAGGATGGCAGTGTTGGACCACAGGACTGGGGGGGATAGTGAAATATCACGAGGTCCCTGTTTCTTAAGTAGTTTTGATCACACATGACAGAAAAAAATAAACAGAAGCTGTACGAGAGGAAAAGTTTTCTCTTCTACTCTTCTAGGTTCTTGACTGGTACCCAGTAACGAAAGACAGATAAACAAAAGAAAAGCAGACAGAAACGTATTGACATGTATATGTCATATATACCTGGGAGAAACTCAGGGATGAGTCAACTCAGAGGTGGCTTAGAATTGGGACTTATCATCGTCTGCTAAAACAAAGGAAGAGTATGTGAAGGAGAACACTTAGGGGAAGAAGACCAGGAAAAGTACAGTAAACAAGGAAGGATAAGGTTTGTTATGCAGATTTAAGTCCGTATCTTCTCCAAGAGTCCCTTGTGATTTAGAGACATCCTCTCTTCCTGGTACAGAGGGGGAAACACCCTTTCAAGTGGAAATTTCTTTATAAATGTTCATTTCCCTTACAAAAAGATAACTTGTACTCTGTTTGCAGAGCTTCCTCTGTGTCCACTGTTTCTCAAAATAATCCTCATGCCAAAGAGGCATATTTGGGGTGACATACTTTGGTTTCCTACAGTCATATTTTGAGGTGGCATATTAGGGCTGGCTACACAACTAAATTACCACCGTTAGCAACTCCAAGCAGAGCTGTTATTTGCAAAGCCACTGTCCACCTGTTACTCGTATACGTGACCAGACCTTTTTGAAGGCTAAGGGGCAAAGTAGATCTCACACCAAGGACTGGGTTTAGGACTAAAATTAAAAGGAGGGGGGAAGTTAGAGAGATATAAAACTTCACATTCCTGAAAACCTTTGTTGCTGAACGCAGGTTCGTGTGCCCAACGCAAAGTGAGCCCAAACAAACGGAAATATTGGAGTTTGGAGCAAAGAAAGGTTTATTGCAGGGCCATGCAAGGAGAATGGGTGGCTCGCGCTCAAAAAGCCCAACCCGTCCCCCACCATGGTTTTCATGGAAGAGTTTTTATAGGCAAAACTTGGAGTGAGGGCTGCAGGGTGTGTGCCTTTCTTCTGATTGGTCAGTGGTGAGGTTACAGGGCAGTGTTCCAGGAATCCTGTGCTCAGCCCTTAAGTTACCATCCCTCCCCCGCCTTCCCCCGTGGGAGCCTTATTTCCTTCAGAAGAACTCAAAGGTATATTGTTACGTGTATCCCTTGAGGAGGACCAGGACCGGCCCCTCAGCTGCACTATTGCTTCTTGACTGCTCTTCCTTTATTTCTGCATTCCCTCGCTTTTCTAATTAGTGACTGTTTGAATCTGTCCTTTGGTATTCAGGGAAGGTCTAGGAGGCAGAAACCTCTTTCCTACAAAGAAAATGGAGACACAGAAAGGCTTTTGTACCCGGGAGGGTCCTGCTCCATTTCACTTTTTCATGCTCATGATGGAAACCCAGGCATTCAAGAATGTATTAGTCAGGACTTCCCTGGCGGTCCAGTGGTTAAGACTCCGCCTTTCCAATGCAGGGGACCCAGGTTCGATCCCTGGTCGGGGAACTAAGATCCCAAAGGCCACGTGGCACGGCCAAAAAAAGAAAACATGTATTAGTCAAAATCTCACCATCCTGTATCTCTAGGTCTTACAGATGGCCTCGCAGGCTTGTCAAAGGAAGGCCAAATCCAAACTTTACTGAGAACATTGGAAATACATGTCATGGATGTTAGACAAACACTTTAAAAAAACAAGTTGTGTAAAAAATGGAGACAGAATGTAAGAATGGGCCTTTCATTTTTCTTAAGCAGGAGGTGTTGAAATAAATCGTTGACCTACTACACTCTCTTCTCATTAAGAAACCAAGTATTTAATGACTTCTAAGTATTCAAAACAGGGAGGTGATAATAGAAGGATTTCTTAGAAGTAAAGCAGTCCATCATCCAAAAGGCTTTAGAAGAGTATTTGGACAGTGATTGCTGAGGGCTATGGTTTTCTTTCATGTGTGTATTAATTCACTGTCCTTTTTACTCAATAGGGCATAGATATAACATCATTTAACATAAAAAGTCAGAAATGGGACCTCCATTAACATATCCTCAGGAGGGAAGGGAGTGCTTCCTACATGATTGCCTGTTGCCATTGCCGCCCTGGAGCAAGACCTCCCGCTGATGCCTTCCTGGTTCTTTGCCTTTTGCTGTCCATTTCCAGCAAGTTCTTCATCTTAGCACTCTGTCCTACAGATGCCCCAGTGGGGCTGAGTTAGTTATTATGCAACTGTTATGAACTTGCTGCCCTCTTGGGCAAGAAATGATGCATGTCTTTAGTTTGGGGATCAATTGAAAACTGGCTTAATTAGCTAGATGTGCAGGAAATGCCTTTATTCAGTTCTCCTGTTCCCATCTATTTCATCAAGGACACAAAAGTCCTGGGAAGGCACAGCAGACCCTTGTGCTCAGTGATGGTGGGGATAAGAGCTGCTCCAGGTTACAGACCCACCTTCGTGTAGATCTGGAGGACGCTTCCTGCTGCCCAGCCTTCCGAAGGCATCCGTGCAGCCATTCCAGGTCGGGGCATTGAGGCGACCAGGGCAAAGTTCTCCCCCGTAGTAATGCTCATCCTCACCCCAGCCATTCATCCCCTCCGTTCAACGGGCGCTAAAAAGCTTTATGATGCTTGTTTAATGGTAAGGAAGACTGTATTCAAGACTATGGCAGTAGGGGTTGACTCTGTTTTAATAGGGGAGAGAGATCAAGCTCAATTTTGAATACAAGGACTTATAGCCAAGGATCAGGGTGACAGGGTCAGCGGATGGAAAATTATGAAGAGGACCATCAAGGGTGGGAGGGTTCTTGCTAAACTGAGCTAACAGGGTTCTCGCTGAAGGAAGGCCAAGGATGTAGACATCAAGGGTGGGAGATGAGGAACTTGGTTAAATACGAAGGGGGTAGGATTCTATCTACACTGACTTCACAGCATCCTTGTGTCAACTGGAAAAAGAAAAAGCCCAACATGAGAGTTGTGAGTTAAGTTTTATTTGAGGCATAATGAGGACTATAGCCCGGGAGACAGCATTCCAGATAGTTCTAAGAAACTGTTCCAAAGAGGTAGGGGGAAGGTCAGTGTTATATACGATCTTAGTGAAGGGGGTACGTGCAGTTAAGCACACTTTTGTTAGAAGCTAGCTGCTAGTCACAAGGAGCAGATGTCATTGTTACGGATTGTAGTGCTTTTCTAGATATGAGGAGATGCAAGGATTGGGCTCATAAAATCTTCTCCTGAAAATATCTAACTATCTAAAGACCTGTTCTGCCAGTTTTTCCCAGAGCACAGAGTGCCTCATTCCTGATCTCCACACTCAGCTCCTTTCAGGGGGTGTTGAAGGTCAGCAGCCGCAGTGGCCCATGATTTAATCCTTGTAGAGTAGACGGCAAGTGCCGAGTTGTGGTTGGCACTTGCTAAAACTGGACTTGGCAAGGATGGACACAGGAGGCCATGGCCAAGGCCTGGTGGAGAAGAAGGCTCAGAGGAGCATGACTAAAGTTTGGTCAAGGAGAGAGTCTTCATCAGGGGTCATCTGCCTACGTCCCTTGCCCTCCATGCCCAAGATGGACCTAACCTCTAAGCAGGGGTGGGATGGGGGCTTTCTTCAGAGATGCCCCTGAAACAGAAAGAAGCTGTTTTATGACCCTCTGTTCCCCCTCCCCCAGGACAACCTTCAGACCACAAAGATTTGCTGGGAAAATGATCTTTTCATTCTTTCCTGTCTACTTGTGCCAAGACAATGGCAGGAGTTAGGACACTCCTTGGCAGTCCTTTCGCGTTTCTCATCTCTGACTCACGTGGGGTCCATGGGTGGCATCAGGATCCCTAAAACCCTGGTGCTGGGGGACTGTTGAGAGACAGAGAGGAGATGGCTTTCTTTTCTGATTGTTTCCCTTCCTTCTACTGTTGTCTTCAGCTTCCTAAACACACTTTAGTTCCAGAGTTACAATATAAGCTAAAGAAGAAAAGCTTTAAGGAATCTTAATTTAACCTACTCAGCTTGCTCTCTTGAGAGTTTACCAAATCTACTTCTTTCTCTTTTTTTGGCCATGTGGCTTGTGGGATCTTAGTTCCCCGACCAGGGATTGAACCCAGGCCACCTCGGTAAAAGAACCGAGTTGTAACCACTGAACTACCAGGGAATTCCCCAGATCTTCTTCTTTTTTTTTTTTTTTTAATTTATTTTTGGCTGCATTGGGTCTTCGTTGCTGTGTGCGGGCTTTCTCTAGTTGTGGCGAGCGGGGGCTACTCTTCGTTGCGGTGCACGGGCTTCTCATTGCAGTGGCTTCTCTTGTAGCGGAGCACGGGCTCTAGGCACGCGGGCTTCAGTAGTTGCGGCTCACGGGCTCAGTAGTTGTGGTGCACAGGCATGCTTGCTCCTCAGCACGTGGGATCTTCCTGAACCAGGGCTCGAACCCTTGTGCCCTGTATTGGCAGGCGGATTCTTAACCACTGCGCCACCTGGGAAGCCCCAGCCTGATCTGCTTCTTCATACGTGAGGTTTGATAGCCTTCGCTCTCCCCACGATGACTGCCTGATAGACATATACAAATGGGATGGAGCCTTCCTCCCCAGCTCTGTCTTCTCCTTCTATGTCTAAGCTACCAGCACCCAACATTGGTGGTAAAAGCTTCCTTCTGTCGTCGAGGCTGCTTCTCTCGTCAAGGCTGCTTAGAAGAAGCATTAGCTCTTGCTTTGCTTTGTACTCACCTGCTTTCTCTCTTCCTCAAGTCTAATTCCTCTTTCAAGTTACGTCTCTACATAGTTCTTGGGTGGACAGCAGTAATGGCTCCAGGTTCTATAAAGAAGTTGGAAAGCTGTCCTTTTCCATCCCAGGGAGAGCTGTCTGGTCAGAAAGGGGCTGGAGTGGGACTGGGCAACGTGTCTTAGAGCCATTTGCACATCAGCTATGCTGTGTTATAGATCAGGAGGGTCAGCTGTGTCTTCTAAATAGGCTTTTATTTACGTAAGACCCACAGGAGATGGAGTACATGCCCATTGTCTGTATTACAAAAGCATCTCTTTAAAAACAATTGGGTTAATTTGGGGCAGTGGGGGACACAACCAATGCCTGCAAGATAGTGACCATCAATAGAGAAACACAAAGGCAAGGAGCCCTCTTTTTCATCAGAAGTACAGAGTCACCTTGTTTTATGTAAGAGATGTGTGCTTGAAAAAGTGGCCTTTAAAGTAATTTCTGCACTTGACTCCTGTTAGCTTGACTCCCTCCTCGTGGCAGGACTCAGCCTGGTGAGCTACCAGTTTACTGATGGGAAGAAGGTTTGGGACTCTGGGGGCCTGAGGCTCATGCAAAGAGTTCCATTCTAGACACCAGGGAACGTGGAAAGCCAAAGAAAGCTCAACGTCTATGGGGAAACCTGAAGTCTAAATACTGAGAAAATCAGACGTGGATGACAGCTGTGATGGGGACCAAGGGGTCTCAGAACCAAAACGTACAGGCTCTTGTCTACACAGACTGGCACAATGGCACAGGGGCCCTCGGTGAGGGCTTCTGCCCCAGCCGGACCTTGCATCTGAGTTTTATGAACTGGCACGTGGGGGAGAGTGTGGGTGTGTTCTGGGGGCCATTCTTGATATCATAGATGGGCCCCCCTGAATTCTCACTGGCTTGTGCTCTTGACCTGGTCATTCGCAGTGTCTGTCCCTGCACGGGGAGTTTTGGGTTCTCCCCCTGGGACTGCCCTCATTCTTTCATTCATCCACCTCGTAGTCTGTCATTCACTTGTTCTTTCACTCCTTCAGTAAAAATTTATTGAGCTCTTATTACTTGCTGGCTTCAGGGCCATAATGATAAGTCAAAATAGACGTTCCTGCTGCTTAAGGGAGCTCAGAGATTAGCACGGGAGAGAGAGCCATTTATCACATCATCACAGAAATGAACTCACAGTTGCAAACTGAGGTAAGTGTCTGGCCCCTAAAGATGTGATGTGAGAAGGTGATGGGGAAGGTTCCCTCACAATGGGGACATTGGAGTGGAGATGCGACGGGGATATGAAATGTGTAGGAGATCAACAGGCAAAAGAATGGGAGAGAAGGGAGAATGGGTTGTCAGAATGGTGGCAGCCGTTCTGGGCTCAGGGAATGGTCAGTGGAGGTTTTGGGTGTGGGGAGGAAAAAAAACATCACAGTTTCCAGGAACCGCTAGGAGGTCATGTTGCTGGAGGGAGGAGAGATAGAGGAACCGTGTAAAAGAAGGTTCTGGAGTCCCAGAGGCCTGGGTTCAAATGTTAGCTCCACTCTAGCACTTTGGGCAAGTTATTTCAACTTTATTAGCCTCAGATTTCCTCATTTGTAAATTAACAGTCATACAAGCATGGTGATTTTGCTTCATTATATATTTGAAATTTGCTAAGAGAGCAGATCTTACATGTTCTCAGCACAAAATAGAAATGATAGTTATTAATTACAAAAAAATCTTTTAAAAGAAATGATAGTCATGTGAAGTGATGGAGGTGATAACTAACCCTGCTGTGCTAATCACTTCTCAATTTACTCATGTATCAAATCATCACCTTGTACACCTTAAACTTACACAATGCTATATGTCAATTATATCTCAGTTAAACCTGGAAGAAAGAATAGCAGTGGTATCTATCCCTAGGGCGATGGTTAGTAATATCAGCCACTGTGTGTGGCCTTCAGAGACTGAGGCCAGGGACCAGAGGACCAACATGACTTTATCATGCAATTACAGTTACTGTCCGTCAGGGGTAAAAAACAGAAACAAAAACCGTTGGTCTCAACATATATGGTACCCTTACATTTAAGTTTGTAGTCTGGTTAGGAAGTTAGTAGCAATGGTATATTTCCAAAAATAAGAGATGGGATATGAATACAAAGTTAAGATTGGTGGGGCGGGGGAGGATTTTGGTTGGTTAGTTGATGGGTTGGTTGGTTGGCTGACTGGTGCTTGGTCTCTCCAGTGGTCGGAAGAGAAACACGAGTGGAAGCCAAGTTGAAGGGAGCACTTTGGATGGAAAGTCCCTTGGCTTTGGTCAGTCCCCTTCCTATCTGCAGTATCCATGGGTCTCTCTCTGGTTGTTCAGACCCAGATTCAGAAAGGAAAAACTCCTTTTAAACTGCTGGTTTTTAGAAATGAAAAGACTGATCTAAGCAGAAGGAGTGAGGTGGTGTAAAAACCACAACCTAGGCAGAGATTTTAAATGGATCAGGAAACGAACAGACTGGAGAACTTGCTCAGCTGAAAGACACCTAAGGGAACCTTGAGTTCTGAAAACAAGTGACTGAGAATCACAAATGAAGTCATCTGTCTGACTTTTGGATTTCAGAGAGTGAGGGTACGTGTTTTGCATATTGAATAATCTTTTTTTTAGACAGAGTGATCATTGGTTCTCCTTATTTCCCTTTTATTTTTTACATTTTTTTCATGCAAATTCATTAAATTTGAGATGTGGTAATGGACTGGAATCCTGCCAATCTGATTCCCTACACCACAGTTAATCTGTTGGACATTTTGGAAAGCATACATATAGTTTTAAAATATAATTATGCATGACCCAACGTGACTGGGGCCCTGTTTTTAATCCCTGCATCCTTCTAGAAGTAGAGCTCAGCACTGAATCCTCCAAAAATAAATTCGACTCCACAAAGCATGTTTTGTGTAAAATAGATTTCACAGGCAATTAACGCGAGACGTAGTAGAGAAGGCCATGTCACATGCCACATTAAAACTTGACATAATTGCTATTAAAACCTGATTCTACCCTTCAGTTTCCTCCTGGGCTCCCACTTACCTTCCCCCTCCTCCCCCGATATCTTTTTGTGCTTCTCTTACACTGAGCACATTACCTCTTAGGTTTTCCAATCTGATTTTCTCAAGCCCATCATCCCCTTCGGCAAACAAAGGACCCTTCTAGAGCTCCATGCTTTGCACTTGGGGATTATAAGTAACCCATAATGCTTTCCCATCACAGATGTTTATTTTTCAGTTTGCGTATGTGTGTTGGCTCAGTCCTAATATTTGCATTTTATGGTTGTGTTCTGAAGTAAGAGAAAAATAACCCAGTTCTCCTCAACAGGGTAGAGCACTAGGTCTACCCTCAGGGAGGCTGATCTGTGCTTCATTTTTCACGTGGGTTGTCATGGAAGATGTTTACTGAACTCCCAAAGCAAACTCCAAGCTTTTATGGACTCATGACGAAGCCAACTTAATGGGACCTTACAGGTCTTTTAGTCCATCCGCCACATTACGACAGTACAGTACAGAGGGCCCTCGAGCCAGACTGTCCTTCCTAGCTGTGTGAACTTAGACAAGTCTCTTAACCTCTCTGGGACTCGATTTTATCATCTTTAAAATGGGGAAAATTAACAGCACCTGTCTCATGGGCTTGTTGTGTGAGTTATTGAGTTAATACTGTGAAAGCAGAGTTCTCAAAAAGGTAAAATCATGTTTTGAGTGCAAATATAAAACATAATATTTTATTCACGTTATTAACTTGGGGAAGATGTCAAGTCCAGTTAAATGAAAGTTTGATTTACAGAGATTTATATTCTTTACCAGAAAAAAAGTTCACTACAGGTGGCATCTTCATTCTTCTCAGTTTTCTAGAATGTGGCAGCCACCTCTGCAGGCGGTGGCTGACTAACACCCCCTTCCCCAAAGATATCCGCAACCTAATCCCTAGAACTTGTGACTGTTACTTGGCAAAAATGACTTTTGCAGACATGACTAAAGATTTTGAGAAGAAAAGATTATCCTGGATTATCCCAGTGGACCCTAAATGGAACCACATGTATCCCGTGGTATTCCTATCCATGTGAAGGAAACAAACAGAGATATGGTATACACCCACGCACGCACACACACACACACACACACCAGGGAGCAGTGTAACCACGGAGACAGAATGGAGTGATGTAGCCACCAGCCAAACAATGCCAGCAGCTGCCACATACTGGAAGAAGCAGGAACAGAATCTCACACGCAGAGTATGACGGGCTAGGCCCCAGGTGTCATGATTTCAGCCCAGTGAAACTCACAGAGCATACATTTCTGTCGTTTGTTAAGCCACCCAGTTCGTGACAGTTTGTTACAGCAGCTGCAGGAGTTGGCTACAGAGTTGTAAAATAGCGCCCTCAACAGAAACTTCAGGTGCACACTCCCCAGAGGCTTTGCTGGACCACACCCAGCATCTCACCGAAAGGATCAGGCATCTCTTACCTGTTCGCAAATTCGGACAGTTCTTCCTGATGGTCTTGGGATATATGTAAAGTCTAAAGTGCTCGGAATCTATATAAAGCATCTGCTTCATGGTACGGTTCTCTACGTAAGTCTTAGCTAGGATACTACCCTTACTACTCCTAATAATAATTAATTACCCACCTTCGTCATCACCACCGTCACAGTTATTATTATCTTCGTTGTCCTTCGTGTTTGCGGTTGGTTCTTTTCACTTGGTGGGCTGTGTTGACTGGGAACCAATGATTCAGTTGGCTGGTTGGGATCCATGTCCTGTGGAAGAGAATAATGAACGGGATTATGAGTGAAAGGATGGTTACTCTAGTTGGAGGTTACTGCTCCAGCTCTTAGGTGGAGGTGGAAGGTGTTAGCAGTGATGGGCTTTGGATTATCCAAGCCTCTCAGCTGCTGGGAAGACACAGACAGCAAAAAGGACAGTTAAGTGAAAAGATGTGTGGTTTTCAACGAACAAAACTCATGGAGCATGCCCATAGGATATAAAAACACTTGCTCACAAATCCCCTGAATAGCTGAAGTAAGTGCGTTATTGCTAGCTTAAAAGGAGATTGTATTTTTTTCTTTAATGAATGAGGATAAACCATAGGTTGATGAGAATGCTGAAGAAATGGAGTGTGACATTTAGTAGAATTTTGAATCAATCTAGGACTGTGGTTCTCAAGGGAATGGGTGAGGATTTTGTCCTCCAGGGGACCTTTGCAATCAATATAGGGTGATATTTTTGGTCATTACAGCTAGGGGTGCTGCTGGCATCTAGTCAGTGGAGAACAGGGATGCTGCTAAACATCTTGAGAGACACAGGACAGCCCACAACGAAGAATTATGCAGCCCAAGATGTCAAGGGAGCTGAGGCTGAGAGGCTTGCATCTAGGGTGAGAGTCTGAGCCTTATAGAATCAGAACCCTGGACGGAAACTTGGAAATTGCATGCAAAGTTGAGTGATTTTCAAATGATGTCCTTCAGATCCCACAGGGTGGGATGAGGATGGCTCAGGGGCTATAGTGGGGCCAGAGGGGAGGGGGGAGGGGTTCTCCGGGTGTCACCCATCACATCACCCCATCATCTACCCTCTTTTTTCTGTTCTTGTGCTGGTGTGAGATCGAGTATTTCAGCTGGGTCCTCCTGTTGCTCAACAAAAGTTTGAAAATAACCCATGTGTTTTAATTCTTCCACTGTGTATTTGGACAATAGAACTTTGATGGTTGTAGCACAGGTCACAGTTCCAGGTGGGGACCCGGGGCCATGGCTTCCCCTGTACCATTGCTGACCCTCTTATGTAACCATTCTGACCCTGTTAGTAAAACCTGTGGGGTTTCAAACCCACGTCTGAAAATCTTCCACACATGAACTGGCGTAGTTTCTGATCATAACGAACACATCCAACAGGATACAATAAAAGAGTTCTTCATTTATTGAGAATCTTATTGAGACCATTCACTGAGACACTTACTGTGCCTACCTGTACTTGGCTCCGAACGCTTAGAGGCTGTAGGATTTACAGCTGAAATTATCCAATTCCAGTACATATTCTGGAAGTTGGAGTTTTAAATAAATCCACAGCTGATGTTTTTGCCTCTTCTGAACACAGAATGGTAAAAGGGCCAGGAAGAATAAGGATCCTGCTGCCATCTATCACCCTGCTTGATGGCTGCCTAGCACCTGGGCCCACCTTCCTTATATTTGGGGGAGTTTCCACCATGAGTCCCTCTAAGCTCAGAGAAACTCACTTTCCAGCCTCCCTTGCAGCTAAGGCCAGTCGGAGAACCAGCTTCTCCAATCAGACTCACCTACAGGGAGCCTGGGGAGACAGTGAAAGGAGGAGGTATCATGGCTCTTCTGGCGACAGGAAGGAGAAGCCTCTGAGAGGCAGAAGTGGGGCCTGTCTTTGTTGTGGCATCTTGTTCCCGCATGGACCAAGTGGCAGCTGGGTACATGCATCCTTTAATAAATTCCTGTTCTGCTAAACTAGTTAAGGTCAGTTCTGTAGACTGTAACACAGAAGCCCTCCTGCTGCAGAAGGAGAAATGGAACAACAGAACCATCTCAGAGGCCAAATCCCTTTGCATTTCTGCGTTTTTGGGGTGCAATGCTCACTGTAACGTCAGGCAAACCTTCATGGCTCCCACCACTTCCGTATTGCCCGCTCTCATTAGGCAGGTTTGCGGAGAACAACCTAACGGTTGTATCTTGTTTGTAGACCAGAAATTATCTCTCACAGTTGAGTTCAAGACCAGTGGCTTTATTTGCAGCAACATGGATGGACCTAGAGATGATCAGACTAAGTGAAGTAAGTCAGAAAAAGACCAACACCATACGATATCACTTAGATGTGGAATCTAAACTATGACACAAATGAACTTATCTGCAAAACAGAAACAGACTCACAGACACAGAAAACAAACTTATGGCTACCAGAGTGGAAAGGCGGTGGGGGAGGGATAAATTGGGAGTTTGGGATTAGCAGATACAAAGTACTATATTTAAAATAGATAAACAACAAGGTCCTACTGTATAGCACAGGGAACTATAGTCAATATCCTGTGATAAACCATAATGGAAAAGAATATGAAAAAGAATGTATATATATATAACTGAATCACTTTGCTGTACAGCAGAAATTAACACAACTTTGTAAATCAGCTATACTTCAATGAAAAAGAAAAGACCAGTGACTTTATGACAGGGACTTACACAGCCCATGGTGACCACATGGATGACTGACTCAGTCTCTATACTTGAATTTCAAAAACTATTTCAAGTAAATTAAAAAAAAAAAAAAAAAGTAATCTTTTTTCTACCCAGTTTTCCACTGTGTTTCTCAACACATGGCTTTAGGTGGGCTCTGTCTTAACAGTTTCTTGGTGGAAGCCACAGAGAAGTGGCCATGACAGGCTGACAGCGCTTCCTTGATTACAGCTCAGCATGGCTTCAAGTGACACTCAAGTAGCTAATTGATTCAGGCAAGAGAATTTGTGAGTGATAACAGCACAGACCTTTTCTTTTCAGCTGGTCCTTGAGGAAGAAGTCTTCCTAATTCAGTCATAGAGGAGGATTTTTTTTTTACTCTTGCTGGAACTCATTCATTTGCAAACAGAAAGATGTTTAAATGTCTGTAGAAATTTGTAAAATTTCTTTTTACAAGTTGAAGATTGTAAAATTGAACACAGAGATGGCATCAAAGTCATGCTCAGATGAAAAACAAAGTCGCATTTGAACTTTAGGCCAGGGCTTGAAGGACTGCTTCAAGGATTGCTCTGATGTTCTCAGGCTCCAGGGTCCACTTTGGGGTTGTTCCAGCCATTTTTCTACAGTGTTCCAATGGAAGCATTATGCCAGATCTGCTTCTGTGAGTCATGTCACATCTTTCACGATGCTGACGGAGCCATATTCGTTCTCCTTTGAAGTAAAGCCCTTCTTGGCCAAGCAGGTCTATCCTTTGAGAAGAAGCTTTTGGTACCAGGTGTGCTTTGATCCTTTGTTGATCCTTTGATGACTTGTTTTCTAGGCCATGCTAACCAGTTGGGCAGGTGGTTAACAACTTGGTCCCAGGAATGGTCACAGGTCAGTGGCTCTTGGGAACCCCTCAGAGGACTCCTACACAGTTCTGGCAGGATTGTGCAGTCAGCTCTCCTCGCCACCAGCATGATGCCCTCCACTTTTCTCTCCCAGTGCCCTGTGATGTCTCTCCTGTTGCTGTGATGCCCCAAATGCCAACACTGGGGGCAGTACGGTGCCCGTGGCAGGCACAGCCATCCATGCTCACCCAAGGTGCTTTGGTGACCCATGTGGCCCATCAGTGAAGCCACTGGAGTCTGATGTCAAGGCCTTTGTCTCTCATCATTGCAGAAGTGGCTGGTGCCTACCCTGCTGAGCCTGTGCTTTCAAAACCCTACAGAAGATTTTCCTGAACAAGCCCTTTCACTGCAGCTCAGTCAGCACGGAGTTCCAGAGCGGGGAGCCTTTGCAGCCTGCCTGTGAAGATCATAAGGCAAAGAGACCACATATCCCAGGCTTGCAGTCACCTCGGTCCTTTGAATGTGGTCCCCCAGCTTTGTGCCAAACCAGTGAGCTTTCTCAGGAGGCAGCTCGGAGTCCCGTATGAAAGCCTGCCTGATGAGTCCTTCGGCTTAGATGAAAGCTGGACGTGGTGGTTTGGGGATGTGTCCGCTCGGCCTGGCTGAACTACACTTCCCCAAATCTCCTTCCCTATGTGTTTTCCAGTAGGACGGTCCACAAGAGAGATTCCTAGGGGAGATATGGACGATGGAGGTGAAACAGCAGCCATTTTGTAGCTCATGCACATTTTCACTCCTCTGCTGCCTCCACCTGTTGGCTGCTTTGTAGTTGCTCCACTTTTCCCAAGAGCTTCTTTAGCTTCTCCACCTCCTGGGCCTGGTGCGTGTGTTTAGCTCTGTGATGAAGGACCTTGGCTTCTGCAGGACTTCCCAGGCCACCAAGGTCAGAGGCAAGGAGACACTTTGACAAGTTTCATTCGTCCTCCTGGGCTCCAGCTCGTGCTTGTGGATTCCAGCTTGTTCCTTTTTTTTTTTAATTTTTATTTTATATTGGAGTATAGTTGATTTACAATGTTGTGTTAGTTTCAGGTGTACAGCAAAGTGATTCAGTTATACATATACATATTTTTATTCTTTTTCCACATAGATTATTACAAAGTACTGAATATAGTTCCCTGTGCTGTACAGTAGGTCCTTGTTAATTGTCTACTTTATATATAGTAGTGTCTACATGTTAATCCCAAACTCCTAATTTATCCCTCCGCCACACCTTTCCCCTTTGGTAACCACAAGTCTGTTCTCTATGTCTGTGAGTTTATTTCTCTTTTATAAACGATTTCATTTGTATCACTTTTTTAGATGCCACGTATAAGTGATATTTGTCTTTGTCTGTCTGACTTACTTATTTCACTTATTCACAAATAAGTCTGTCTGACTTATCTCAGTGTGGTAATCTCTAGGTCCATCTATGTTGCTGCAAATGGCATTATTTCATTCTTTTTTTATGGCTGAGTAATATTCCATTGTATATATGTACCACATCTTCTTTATCCATTCATCTGTCGATGGCCACTTAGGTTGCTTCCATGTCTTGGCTGTTGTAAAAAGTGCTGCAGTGAACATAGGGGTGCATGTATCTTTTCAAATTATGGTTTTCTCAGGATATATGCCCAGGAGTGGGATTGGGTTCCATCTTGATCTTGCTTCTCTATCTTATAGCCATCGTCTCCCCTTCTTGACCATCTACCCTGTGGAATTGAAGCTCCAGCATCAGACGTGAAGACGGAAGCCTTCCAGAGACTGCCTACGCAGCTCCCGCAGTTGTGTGTGGGGTCAGATCTCTGTAACAAGCCATCTATCTGTGTATCTATACATCTACATCTGCATCTCTATCTCCTAGTGGCTCTGCTTCTCAGCTTGAACCCTGACTGGTGCACTGGGCGCCCTGTTTCAGATGTTTTTGTTCCTCTAGCTCACTAATCTGAGATCTTACTTTGGCCTCTGCTTTCAGTCTGAGCAGAAGTGTGATAGTCCTAGCTTCTGATTGTGTATGCTGGCTCAGACTTTGTTCTTTTCGAATGACCTTTATCACGGGTGCTTGTTCTGCCCTTGGTGCCATCACTGAGAGCTAATCTTGCTACCTTTCACCCAGCCATGCTTATGGCTCGGTGGAGGTGGGCTTTGAGACCATCCACTATGTCCGTTCCAATTTTGTGTCCCACCAGCACCTCCGACTCCGTGGTTAAGGGACAAGCAGGTGATATGCTAGCATTTCTGGAGCTAAGCTGTGGTTTGTGGTCTTGTCATTTGCTGTCACTGTAGCTCCCTTGGCATCCCCTGTGGATTTACTTCTTAGCGACATTTTTCTTTTTAGATTCAGTCATAACCCGTCCTCTGGACTGAAGAGGCTGGTGAGTATTTGCTTTGTTCCCCAGAAGTTATGTGGGCTATGGAGTCAGATGCGACAGGGCACAGTACTTCCTCTTAAGAAATTCATAACCTAAGCGTCGTCTTTCCCTGCCTGGAGTGAAAGCGTGTTTCACTGACCCAGACTTTATAGTATGAGAATAAGCAGAGCCCCAGCTACCAGTGTTCAGTAGATCTCATGGACTTAAGGTACACTGAACGTATTTTCATCCTGGTCTTGATTGTTGTAATGGCAGATCTTTGCGATTTCCTAGACTGTCGAGACCTTTCAGCGTGGACCGTAGCCCATTGCCTCTCAGAGCAGCAGAAGCCTTGGTGGCATGCCAGTGCTGTATGGATGCTGCGGTCTATCACCTACACCTGTCCTTTCGAGACCAAGGAACTTACTTGTTCCTCCAGCTGGTGGGACTGTTACCTCCTCACAGCTCACAGCTGAGTCCCTCTCCTCACATCTCGATGACAGGAGGGTGCTGCCTTGCCCAAGGTTATGTCCTTGTATGTCCCCAAGTACAGCCATCACCCACTGACTATTCATTGTGGGGCATGGGGGTCCAGCCCTCTTGCCTGATTTGAGACATCTCTGTAGGGCAGCTCTGATCCAGAGTTTCCCAGGGGATCAGCTGAGGTCTTCGTTGTAACTGCATCATGGTTCAGCTCCTCTCCTATCTTGTTCCCTCACACCCTGCACCCAAATCTCCATTTCAGAGACTACTTCCTGGGGACCTGACATATGACTGGTATCTCCACCAGGAGGGTGAAGTTTTTCCTTAAGCATTTCCCAGTTTGCTGGAGTGTGAACATGAGTTTGTTCATATATTTCCTTGGCCGTGCTTCACTGAGACAGAATGGGGTAGACCAGGAAGAAACCAGCATCTGGAAACTAGAGCAGGTGGGTCAGAAGTTTGGTGACAGTACCAAAAGCCTGTCCAGGGCCCAGGGAATCACTGGGGCTAAGCAACGATAGACTGAAGGCAAGAATGAAGCCGTAGGCAGTCAGCACAAGGGGCAGTGGGGTAAGGGAAGGGCAAAGGGACCTGCTAGGGTGGAGACCATAGGGTATCTGGGCAGGCAAGCTCATGAGGTCCTGTAGGAGAGAGCAGGACCCAGCATCCCACCTGATGGAATTCAGGGGAGGCGTACAGACTTTGGAGAATGTGAAGAAATTTTCAGAACAATGGCAGGTTCCACACAGGGAGCAGAACTGGACCCAGTTACACATCGGGACACAACCTGAGCCGAGGTTCTCAAACTGGAGTGGCATCGGGATCACCTGGCGGGCTTGTTGAAATGCAGTTCCTGGGTGGGGCCCGAGGAGTTGCATTTTTAACAGATTCCCAGGTGACTCTGACGCTGATGGACTGGGACCATGGTCTGAGTACCTTGACATAGAACAAGAACAGAAGAAAGGTCAGCTTGACACCAACACCTGAAGGTAGCCCTCCAAGGTCTTATTCACACCCAACTGCTCTAGGCAAGGACAGAGACCTGAAGTAAGATCAGGAGGTTCATATAGAACAGACTGATTGATCTCATCAACAGACTTTGGAGTCAGATATTCACTATGGGAAGTGACTCAGATGCTCTGAGCCTGGTTCTTCCTCTGGACAAAGTTCATCTGAACACCAGCTGTCAGGGAGGGTGGTTGTAGAACTGGGAGGAATTGCCTGAGATCAAGTATAGAAGGTGCTATAACCTGCACAAACTCTCGCTAGATAGAATGACGGCAAGATCGAATAACTAGATAGAATGAAAGAGAACTACAGAGAATGATCGGATGTTGAAATGGTGATGGCAAAGCCCCTGTAAGTGTTTGTACAGCACATGGGGGATGCAGGCAGAGTGGGGCGGCAATTTTTGGGGGTTTTTTTTGACCACACCGTGTGGCCTGTGGGATCCCAGTTCCCTGAGCAGGGATTGAACCCGGGCCCTCAGCAGTGATAGCGTGGAGTCCTAACCACTGTACCTCCAGGGAATTCCCTGGGACAGCATCTTGAGGGGCCAGGTTGGTGTTCCATGGGCAAGGGGAGCCAGTCCCTGCAAAATGTTGGCATTCTGATGCCCTGGGCTCTGTCTCCTGCCCATTCTCCTGGGCCTTTGTGGTGCTGTTGAGTAGTTGGGCCAGTGGTAGAGGTGGCAGGAGCGGAGGTAAGGGTGGCGGTGGTTTTATTTTTCCTAAGGCAGGGAATGTGAGAAGCTGTCAAGACGATTTCTTTCCACCAGTTGATTTTACAGCTTATGATTTGTAATGAGGGCCATCCCGGCCTGTGAAGCACGCAGCGTTATTTATATGTTTGTTCCCTGCCTAGTTCTGGGGAAGATTTAAGGCAGCCACACACCCCGGTAAATTAATCTACTATCTGTGCCAGGGGAGAGGGTTCTGTTCACAGCCCAGGCAGAGAGGCTGGGTGGAAGTGGCCCCAGATGGCGTGGTCTTGGTGGTAGACCCCAGCGCCATCCTGATGCAGTTGGAGAAGACAGCCCAGACCAGCTGTGCAGAGGGTTTGTCGAGCACAGACGCTTCGCCCCACGCAGATTTTCCAATCCATTAGGACTAGGGCAGCCTTAAGGATTTGCATTTCTAACAAGTCACCAGACGCCACTGATGCCACTGGTCTGGGAGCCAGGCTTTGAGAAGCACTGACCTAGAGAAATCTGCACTGAGATCTTTCTTCTGTAAGCAGGAGCTGGATCCCGTGTCCGTGCTTCCAGGGGTAACTGGACCTGTTTTAGGTCCTCTTTCCCAGCACAGGGCTGTATCATTTATACCCATTTTCCCGAAATGCATCCTGTGCTAGAACTTTCCAACCTGGGCACCCATAGACACCCTCAATTCTTTGGCTGTTACTTTCAGGGCCTTGTCAGGAGCCGGCATCCCAATTCCATGGTGTTTTTACGAAGGCATCAGATAACGGGTGGATGATGGCAGCTCTGCCCTGGCAGAGCAGAAGAGAGAGGCTTTGGTGGCTGCGGGACTTGGGTTCAAAAAATACGTTGAGGGGCTTCCCTGGTGGCGCAGTGGTTGAGAGTCCACCTGCCGATGCGGGGGGCATGGGTTCGTGCCCCGGTCCGGGAAGATCCCACACGCCGCGGAGTGGCTGGGCCCGTGAGCCATGGCCGCTGAGCCTGCGCGTCCGGAGCCTGTGCTTCGCAATGGGGGAGGCCACAACAGTGAGAGGCCCGCGTACTGCAAAAAAAAAAATACGTTGAACCCAAGTTCAGGCAAGGGACTTCCCTGGCGGTCCAGTGGTTAAGACTCCGTGCTTCCACTGCAGGGGGCATGGTGCAGGTTCGATCCCTAGTCAGGGAACTGAGGTCTTGTATGCCTTGCAGCACAGCCAAAATAACCCAAAAAAGCAAAAAACAACAAGAACACAGAAATGTTGGCAGATGCTTGGATGAAACTGGGCAAGTTACTTAAATTCTCTCAGTTGATTAATCTGTAAAATGGAGAGAATACAGTTTCATAGAACCGTTGTGAGAATTCAGTTTGATGATACAAAGAACTCGACACCGTATCATCATTCTTCCCTTTTCCTTCCAAAATGCATTGTAGTAAGAGTCCTCTCTTGAAGGAATGACCCAAATGGAGAACGTATGATGGGCCAGAGCAGTAATTGTGGGAAGATTTGGGGGCCAGGGGTCCCCCTGTAGCATTCCGTAGTTCACATGCTCTGGATGGATGTATCCCTCTCAGCCCCCTGATTCCTACTTGTATCTAAATAAACTGCATAAATAAATACATATTTTAGTTGAAATGGTCAGTTTTCCGAGTAAATAGTTTTGATTTCCACTCCTGTTCATGCATAAATTCTGGCAGGTATCAGGTGCCAGGGCTGGGTGCTGGGGGCACAGAGATCAGTGAGCATTGCCTGGCCTTCCAGGAGCTCAGGCTCATGCCCAGATCCAGCCCGAGTCTTTCGGGGGCTCTTGTGAGCTCTTCCCCACCTGCCAGATCCCTGCCAGTGCATCTTCTATTGTCCGGATGTTCTTGACTGGGCCCCAGTTTACCTTCATGTTGAAGAATTACGTTCACTTGGTAAGGAGAAGGGACTTAGCTTTGATTGGCCCCCTTCCTTTCCCTCCCCTTCTCCTTCCTTCTCACATCACCCCACCCCCATGCCTCTGCCTTTCCTGTCTGAACGATGCAGGTATTTCCATTCAGATCTTTTAGGTGTTCTCTCACTTTCTGATAAACAGAGGAGAGAAGCCTAGGAGGGACTATATATACTCTATATCCTGTGTGAGGACGGTGATGACAGTGGACCTGGAGGGTATTATGCTCAGTGAAATAAGTCAGAGAGAGAAAGACAAATACTGTGTGTTATCACTTATATGTGGAATCAAAAATAAAACAAATGATTGAATATAACAAGAAAGAAACTGACTCACAGATATAGAGGACAAACTAGTAGTTACCACTGGTGAGAGGGAAGGGGGGAGGGGCAAGATAGGGGTCTGGGACTACGAGGTACAAACTACTGTGTAGAAAATAAATAAGCTACAAGGACGTATTGTACAGCACAGGGAATGTAGCCGATATTTTATAACTTTAAATGGAGTATAATCTATAAAAATTGTGTATCACTGTGTTGTACACCTGAAACTAATATAATATTGTAAAGTAACAAAACCTCAATTAAAAAAGAAAAAAAGTAAAGAAAAAACAATGACAACAATAATGGCTATCTTTATTGAGCACATACTATGTGCCAGGCACAGTGCTCATCACTTTCCAGGGATCAGTAACTTATTATTACTCAAAACAAGCCAGTGAAGGAGGTACTATTATTATTATCTTCATTTCTGTTGAGGCAGAAAGGGATTCAGTAGCTTGCCTGAGACCAGCAGTGGCAGAGCTGGATTTCAGTGTGGTACTGAGGTCTGACTCCAGTACCCAGGCCCTAACCGCCGAGTCCTGACCGGGCCTGGGAAGGGAGCATTGTATCTTGGTGCAGCCACCATAACCGGAGGATGTGTGATGGTCGTGTGTAGAGGCTGGTGATTTCTCTGCTTGAATTGGAAATAATAATGCTTCTCCTGCAGCTTATGACCCCCTTCCCCTCCTCTCTGCGAGCATGTAGGAGGCTGCAGGGTAGCGAGGAGAGAGTTCTAGGAATGTCTAGTTTTGGTCTAGAGAATGATAAAAAAAGGCAAGCCCAGTGACCTGCAAATGCCACCAAGGCTAGAGGGGCCATCTATGTGTGCTTGGGAATCAAAGAAAAGGGGGAGTCCTTTCCCAGTTCCCCATGTTCTTTGAGGCACATAAAAGAGGATCACAGAAGCTCCCTGGGCTAGAGAGTGAGGGACCCAGAGGCGGGCGGGGCACGGAGGAATGCCCAGGTGGCTGCGTGACAGAGCCAATGGGAGACAAGGTGGCCTCTCTCTGGTGGGGATGGGGAGAACCTTATCATAGAGGGAAACACCTCCCCAGAAAAACTGCGTGCCACACAGCCCGTTTGGTGACCACCACATTGGTGAGGCCGTGAGCCCCAACTGGAGCCCAAGGCAGCCACGGTGACCACAGAGCACCCCCCAGCACTGACATCCTCTGGTGACATAAGACCGTCTCCACCTCCCCTCGTAACCCAACCTCAGAGGAGTGAAGAGGAAGACGTATTTCAGAACTGGCAACATCCTCTTTCTTGTTCCAGAACCTTCTAGCTGCCCCGGATAGGAACAAAAGTCAGCCTTCTCAACTGGACTCATCTGAGTGTCAATCAGTGAAAGTGACTTGAGGGTTAAGACATTTGTCCCAGGAGAGGAATGTGGATCCATCTGTTTGAACTGGGAACAGGGACTTGAATCAAGTGTTTTCCTGTATCTCTCCCCAGGGAGCTGACCTTCCTCCCTGTGTTAGTTTGCTCCGGCTGCCAGCACAAGTTACCACAGACTGGGCGGCTTTAACAACAGAAATTTTGTTCTTCCCATTCCGGAGGCTAGAAGTTTGAGATCAAGGTGTCAGCTGGGTTGGTTTCTTCTGAGGCCTCTCTCCTTGGTTTGCAGATGGCCGTCTTCTCCCTGGATCTTCACGTGGTCTTCCCTCTGTGTATGTCTATGTCCAAACCTTTTCTTCTATGAGGACCCTACCCAGGTTGGATTGGGGTCCACCCTAATGGCCTCATTTTAATGGAAGTATCTCTTTAAAGACCTGTCTCCAAACATAGTCACATTCTGACATATGAGGGTGAGGACTTATATGAATTGAGAAGGGCGGTGCACGACTCAGCCCGTGTTACGTGTGGCCCCGCCACGCCCTTTGGGAGGTGTACCGTTTTCCTGGAGCACATCCTCCAAATGCCGCACACAGCCTGCCAAGGTTAGTGGCAGCCACTGCTGCTGCCCACGCCTGCTTTCATTGCCCTGGATGAATGGCAAGGCCAGAAGGGACAGCGACACCGTCTGTGGGGCTCCAGCAGGAACGGCTACCTTTGGGAACCCAGGAACTCTTTGTGACGATTCGTCCTACAGATGACTGGGACTTGGGGAGGAAGAACACACACTCTATACTATTATTGTGTGTACAAGGCAGTTGGCAAAGCAGACAATACAGCATGAGCCTACTTCAACGCGTGCGTGCGCACACGTGCATGTGTGATCACGCCTCGTATCCGTGCAAGCAAAGAACTCTGATGTGACAGCCCACGGTGGGGACAGGGGTTATCGCTGCGGGCAGGAAGATGGGTGATTGCAGTTTCAAAAAATCCTTACTCGTGTTTGCCAAATTTTCTACAACGAATCTAGATTTACTTTGGTACTGTCAAAGTGAGAAAGGGCTATAGGACCAAGAAAAAGGAAAATACTGAAAAGGTGAAGGTTTAGCCTCAGAGTTGGTGTCAGTGAATGGAATTTGGATTGCTGAGCCAGGACTTGAAATGTCAGAGTGATGGGCTGGGGGGTACAAGAGGGAATGGAGTGTACAGGAGGGGACGTACATTTGCCCAGAGTCAAGATGACTGGAAGCAGAGGATCAGGATACGGCAGAGGCTGGGAGTGGAGGACCCGTAGGTGTAGTTGTGAAGCAGTGACAGTGAACTAGTATGCTGTCTCAGAAGACCCTGGAGATGGACGTTCTGGCAGGAGCCAGATAACTGTGTCAAAGAGATGAATAGGGTTGAAATAGACGGCATCTAAGGTCCCTCCTAACCCTGAGATTCTGTGGTTCCGTGAAACTGCAAAACCCCTGAGTTAAGCTATCTTGGAGAGATGGTGACATTTGATGCTGAGAGCATCTGTTGATATTTTCTTTGAAATCTGCGCTCTGCCAACTCTACCTGTAAGGATGACCCACAGGACTTTGGAATACTTTGTAAATCTCCATAGCAACTCTTTTGGCAGAAGTATATTCTTAGGAGGCTCCAAAGGCAGGAAGACAGCGTGGCAGTATTTTTTCATCTCCAAGCCTCATGTCCAAGTTCACTACCATTTAATGAAATGGCATTTCTTTCTTAGATCTTCCTTTTTCCTGCATCTTAATACCAGTCAACAGAATCTGTGGGCGTGTTAGATGTGGGGGATGAGGAAAAGGGAGGAATTGAGGATGATCTCTAGACCCTTAGCTTGAGCCATGGGATGCAGGATGGTGGTGCCATTTCCTAAGATGGCGGAGACTTGGGTGGGGGGAGGATGTATGTCGCAGGGTGACTTATAAGTTTTATTTTGGCTGTGTTGAATCTGAGATACCTATTGGACGTTTACGTGGACATGCTGAGTAGGTGGCAGTGGCTGGATATATGAGTCTGCAGAAATCAGGGCTGGCGTGAGATATTTGGGAGCTCAGTGTCATTATTTAAACCCATGAGGCTGAGAAGGTCACTTAGAGAAGATGCATAGTTACACAGAGAGAAGAGCAGAAAAACACCACACAGAGGGCTGGGGACACCCACATGTAGAGAAGGATTAGCCCCTGAAGATGCATAGTTACACAGAGAGAAAAGCAGAAAAACACCACACAGAGGGCTGGGGACACCCACATGTAGAGAAGGATTAGCCCCTGAAGATGCATAGTTACACAGAGAGAAAAGCAGAAAAACACCACACAGAGGGCTGGGGACACCCACATGTAGAGAAGGATTAGCCCCTGAGCAAGGAGGAAACCCAAGAGAGGGTGCAAGGTACCTTTGGCCAAAAGGGAAAGTGAGTTGTCCTGCCCCCCAGCCAGAAGCATCATCCTTGCCACCTCCTGTCCCTCACCCTCCGTGTCCCATTCAGCTCTCAATGCTATGTCCTGAATTTCTCTCTAGGCTCTCTGCTTCTCTGCCTCTGTGCTGCAGCCACCCTAGACTAAGCTGCTGCATCTTTTACTTGTACCTCTGCTGTAACCTTTGGAATGGTTTACCTCCACCCCCTTCTGACAGTCTCTTCTTTCTATCACAATCCCAGGGTTTTTGTCAAAATGCAGATTGGATCACACACACACACACACACATGCTTGAGTGCTCACACATTAAATAATGCAGTGGCTTCCCCCAGCTTTTAGGATTAGAAGTCTCATCCTTTACTTGGCCCACAGAGTCAGGGTGCTGTGGCTGTATCTACCTCTCCAGCCCTAGCTGGAACAATTCCACCCCCCGCTTTGTTTGTTCTCACCCCACCAGCCCTCCTCCTTTTCTTCCTGCTGCATCGCCTCCTGCCACAGGGCCTTTGCACATCCCTCTGCTGGGATGTCTTGTCTTCCCTCTTCCATCAGTTAATTCCTTCTCATCACTCAGAATTCAGCTTCTCTGGAGAACCTGAAGGGCACTCTTGATGAGATCAGATTCTTCTATTATACTCTGTTAGCACGTGCTTCTCCTTCTGGGTGTCCAACTCCAGCGATTCCACAGTTAATTGTGTGATTATTGGATTACATTTTCATCCTGAGTATAAGCCCCTTGAAGGCCCTCCGTAGATGCCTCTTCTCAGAGTACTTAGCAAAAACTGTGAGGACAGAGAGAGAAAGAAGTGATTATGTCTGCCAGCATTTCTCTTAGCTCTTTAATAATTTCAGGATGTATACCTGAAATGTGGAAGCCACAGCCTTCATTGCTCTAGTATTTTTTTTTTCTTTCTGCCTCTTGGCTAAAGCGAAATCAAGAATCAAAACCAAGCAGGAGGCCACACCAGCTGAGTTACAGAAGGAAGGCTTCAGAAAGGCACGTTCGATGCACCAGAAGGTGTGAGGTCTCCACATCATTGCCCCTTCCTGGACACAGCAATTTTGATCCTGAACTTATTTGGTAACCTGTTTTTTTTTATACAATGAAAATGAAATTCAGGGAATTCCCTGGTGGTCCGGTGGTTAGGACTCCACGCTTCCACTGCAGGGGCCCAGGTTTGCTCCCTGGTCAGACAGCTAAGATCCCAAAAGCCACATGGCGGGGCCAAAAGAAAAGAAAAAAAGAAATTCAGCCAAAATGATGAAAAACACTTGGTATTTATGTATGCCACTGAGGGGTTTCTGGAGAAAACCTTGTCACGGGTCTGGAATAATTTTAAGATGGTCTGCTGGAAGTAAACACTTATCCCAGTCCCTTTTGACCCTCAAGTGGGGAATTTTTTTGTGTGTGGGCTGCCTTGATACACTGAAGAAATAAACCGGCTTGTGTCTGTGGACACAGCTGGGTCCCCAAGCCAGTGTGTTGCTCAATTGTCCAGCCGTGTCCCTTTAACACAGCAGAAATTTGCATCTTCTGATTACCTGTTTATTACCTGCTAGATAAAAGAGTAGTCTAGAACATTGCACATCTTCCCACAGGAGGAAAGGAGCTACAATGCAGATGTACGTGGCTGGGAAGTGTTTGAAGGGGGGGACGAGGAAGGGAAAGGAAGCATCTCCCTCCAGGATAAGCCTAATTGTTTTAAGAAGGGGATTTCAAGTTCCACACACGTGAAATCAGCATTCAGCTCACAGGCTTTGCTAAGCTGGTGTGACAGGATAAGCTCCTTTGTTCAATGCCCGAGAAGGATATTTTCTGTATTATTAGACAAGTCAATGAAGATAAAACAAAATATTAAGTATTTTAAGCTGCGCTAGTCCACCCACAAGAAATTAAGCCACTGCATTGTAATCATGCCCAGCTTTCCTTGTCCTAACGAGATGGCACTGAGCCGCGGGCGTGAAGTGTTGGGTTTGCAGGGGTCCAAAGCCGCGCACTCACCACGAGCACGCTTCACCTTTCCTCCACTTTGCTTCTTTCCCTTGGGTGATTTGTAGAGCCTGGGGACCTTGTTTCCAGGCGAAGAAAGAAATGAAATCTAAACGAAGACCACAAGGGTGTGACATCCATCAGCATATTTTAAAAAGTCATGTCTCTTTTGCAATTATGGTAAGCCAGCTAATTCTGGGTGTGGCTTTTGACAAGTTGGAAACGTTACAGCAACTCATCAAGCAGAAACTGCTGGTCCCGGATTTGCATCTGTGACACTGCGCAATCTCCCATTGGCTGTTTAAGACAGAGACATACGTGATACGGTGAGAGCTTTGCCCGCTTTTCCGGTTCCTTTGAGTGGGAGCGGCCATGAAAAACCAAAGAGGTGAACACACACAGCCCTTTTCTGGCGGGTCAGCTGAGGAGGGGCCGCTGTCCTCGGTGCAGGTGACTGTTCCAGGCTCCTGCCCACACCGGTTCTGATGAGCTAAGTCTTCCGGGTCCCCAGCCTTGCCCAGCTCAGGGCCATAGCCCTGGTTTTGCAGATTAGGAATCTGTAGTAGGAGGTGTGACAGTCTTCGTGCTTCACTGCCCTCCAGAGGACCGTGGTCCCTCCCCACGACAAGCCTCAGACCCAAGAACTGCCATTCTGGAGCATTGGAGGTTCCCGGGGGAAAACCACAAATGCCGTTGTGTGTGTGTTGAGCGCGTGCACGCATGCGTGTGTGCACACGTGTGGGGGGGGGGCAGCTCCTCAGCCTGGCAATCTTCCA
This sequence comes from Neophocaena asiaeorientalis asiaeorientalis, assembly GCF_003031525.2. NCBI lineage: Eukaryota > Metazoa > Chordata > Mammalia > Artiodactyla > Phocoenidae > Neophocaena > Neophocaena asiaeorientalis. The sequence goes on from NW_020175079.1 coordinate 2,628,755, forward strand.
GTCACTCGCCTGTCTGCTGCACTCACTCCTGTCTCTCTTAGTTCTTGTGCTCAGCGCTGTTCTAGATGTTTATGTTTGCTGTCTTATTTAATTTTCACAAGAATGTTTATGAAGTGGGTGTAATTATCTCTGTTTTGTAGCTAAGGAAACACTTGGCTTCCCTGAGTCTTAAACTTGCCCAAAGCTAATAAGTTTGTGGCAGAGCTAGGATTCAAACCAGAGCCTGTGTCTTAGTGGGGGGTGCCCCCAAAGACCCCGAGGCTGGGATTCGAGGCAAGCAGTTTATCGGGGGGAAGGTTCCAGAAAGCACAGTGAAAGGGAAGCAAGGCAGTGAAGGGGGGGGTGGCTTTTAGCAAGTGAGCCATTGCTGAAGGCGGCGGGGGTCAGCCCAGTGGGACCTTGGAAAATCTGCATGAACACAGTCAGCATTTTCTCAGGAGAAGACTCAGGGTCTTTTTATTAAGAGTTTTATTGAGATGTAATTCATATGCCATACAGTCCTCCCATTTAAAGTGTACAACTCACTGGCTTTTGGGATATTCACAGAGCTGTACGTCTCTCACCATAATCAACTTTAGAACATGTCCATCATGCCAGAAAGAAACCCCGTACTTCATAGCCGCCATCCCTCAGCTCCTCCATCCCTCCCAGCCCTAGATAAACACTAGTCTACTTTCTGTCTCATAGATTTTGGAGATTTCGTTCACCAGAATTCTTGGGTCCTGCATCACTTGGGTCACTCCTGGGTGAATCTTGATTCCCTGGCACATCCTGCCTGCCCAGAGTACAGGCTCACAGGCCAAGCTCACATCCACCCGGAGAACACAAAACACCCCCAGGCAGAGAGGCCTGGAAACAGAAGACCTCAGTAGGTGTCTGTGTGTGTGTGTTGGAGTGTTTCAGGGCTGTGGGCTGGGCTCTGACGGCATCTGCTTACCATGCTGCTTCCTGATGCTGTCTGTGGTCCTCTTCGCACCCAACTATCTTCTTTTTTTTTTTTTGCATTACGCGGGCCTCTCACTGTTGTGGCCTCTCCCGTTGCGGGGCACAGGCTCCGGACGCGCAAGCCCAGCGGCCACGGCCCACGGGCCCAGCCGCTCCGCGGCATGTGGGATCTTCCCGGACCAGGGCATGAACCCGTGTCCCCTGCATTGGCAGGCGGACTCACAACCACTGCGCCACCAGGAAAGCCCCCAACTATCTTCTTTGCTTCCTTCCGTTAAACGGCACCTCTTTCTTCCAAGATCCAGGACCACTGTTGTGAAAAGCCTCTCCTCCTCGTGTTCATGCCATTTACTGCATCCTCTTCCCAGGTGGGAGGGACTGTGGCTTTAGAAAGGATGGTCAGGGCATGCGTCTCCCCTCTGAGACCTGAAGGAGGATTGGACAGCCGAGCAGAGTTCTGCGGGGACAGCATCCACAGGCAAATGGGCGAAGCAGGAATAGGCTTGGAGTTTGCAAGGATCAGGTAGCAAGCCCAAGGGCCTGGAGTGGGACTCCTGAGGGCGGAGGGCCGTGATGAAGTGGGGAGAGAGGGTGGGAGCAAGATCCTGCACACAAGCTCTTGGTGACCTTGGTGAGGTGTTTGGATTGTATTCCAGAAGCAGTGGGGCGCCTTGAAGAGCGTTAATTAGCAGGGAAGCGACCTGTTCTGACCTCCTGCTGAGACGTGGTCCACCGGCTTAAGGACTTCCTTTAGCCCTGGATTCCTGTTAGTCTTCTCCAACCCCACCTGGCCCTCATCCAGCCATTAAACTCCAGTCCCATGACAGGTCACTAGCACCCTTGCTGGCCCCAACAGCACTTTGTGCAAATTAGGAAAAGGCACGAGACACTTTACTGTCCTCTGCTGGAAAACCATCACAATTAATACACATCTATGGTGTTGCCCCCCTAAAGTTGGGCAGTACACAACCTGCACCACCACGTGTAGCATCCCTGCCTGCCATCCACAGCAGACTTCTCTGACACTGTTGGGAGTAGCAGGGTTCCCTTCTCTTGTCAGACATCCCGGAGTCCTACCTCCGCTATGTGTGTCTGATAGTCACTGCCACATGCCACTGTACTCCTAGGACCCATGTCCCGTCTCCCTGGTTGGAAAGAAATTCTTTCTTTTCTTAAATGTTTTTTTTTGTTTTTTTTTGTGTGTGTTTTTTTTGCGGTACGCGGGCCTCTCACTGCTGTGGCCTCTCCCGTTGGAGCACAGGCTCTGGAAGCGCAGGCCCGGCGGCCATGGCTCAAGGGCCCAGCCGCTCCGCGACATGTGGGATCTTCCCAGACCGGGGCACGAACTCGTGTCCCCTGCATCGGCAGGCGGACCCTCAACCACTGTGCCACCAGGGAAGCCCCTTAAATGTATTTTTTATTGAGATATAATTGACATTTTTTTTAACTTAAGGAATTCTTTCTTTTACCTGCAGTAGAGTTTGTTCCCGTACACTGACTGTATATCAATGTACAGCTAATTTGGGATCCATCTACCTGACCTCACTGAGGTCACCCTTCCTTGTCCAGATGTGCTATGAGGTGTGACAGTGAGAAGTGGCTTAGGGGACGTTTTTTCTAGCTCTGTTCTCACCACCTGTGTGGACAGCCCCTGACCTCGAGCACCTAGGTCAGCCTGGCCGCCTGGACCTCACAAAAGACCTGTGGCCTCCACCTTTCAGGGAGCTGCCGCGTGAGAAAATGTCTGCCTGGGTCATTGCACAGACGTCTAGAGGGCAGCTTTGCTTTCCAGCTCCCTCTGTTTCCTTGTTCTGGGCCTCCTTCTTACGCTGTGGGGGGTGGGGTGGGGGTGGGGTGAGAAATATTTGAGGCTGGAGATGTTTTCCAGGCTCTCAGCTCCACCACGTGGGAAGTGGCCCAGTTATCCCATTCGGCTATGCCCCAGTTATCCCGGTACTGAGCTGTGCTCTGGTGCTGCCCTGGGCATCATTTTCTCTCGCTTCTGACGGCCAGGCACAGACTTGGCTCTGCGTATGTGTGTGTGTGTATGTGTGTGGGTGTGAGGAATGTGGTATGGGGGGCGCGTGAGGAGAAACAGGCCCGAGGCCCAGGCCGCCTGTCAAGGGAAATATTTCGTTGTTGTCAAATGGGCCAAGATTCCTTTAGCTACAACCTGGCCTCCTCTTCTGGAGCTCTGCGATTTCCCAAAATGGCAAACGGAAACTAAAACACTACATTAAATAGCATTTCTATGCAATGAAAACACATTAAAATGGCAATTAAGTTTCACAAACAGCCGTCTCTATGTTCCCCGGGTGGATTTGGCTGTTTGTGTAGCTCTTCAAGGATGGTCTGTTGTAACTAAAGGCTGAGTCGTCTTTTTAGGGAATGAGCCACATTCCATGGGAGGCAAGGAACCCTGCGTTCTAAATCTTTTATTCTTCCCCTGGCGATTTCAGTTTCTTTTTAACTCTTTATTATGGAAAATTTCAAGCATTTACAAAAGTAAAGAGAACAGTACAACATACCTCCATGGACCCATCGCCCATCTTCAACAAAGATCAACTCACAGGGGATCTCCCTTTGGTTATTCTTCTTTCCCCTAAGGTATTAGTTATCATGTTTCCTAAAGAGAAAAACAATGTAGGAACATTCTGGGAAGAGAAGTTGACATGGGCTAAAAGCTTTCTGATAAACCATAATGGAAAAGAATTGAAAAAAAAAAGAATATATATATATATATGGAACCGGATCACTTTGCTGTATACCTGAAACTGACAAAATATTTAAATCAACTCTACATCAATAAACATAAATAAATAAAAACTTTCTGGATCCCAGGATTGTGGCTGCAGTGATCTCAAAGACAAGTGGTACCTGGCCCCAAGGAGCTTAAGGTCTGGCTGGGAAAACTGGTGAGTCAGGTACGAGAAGTCGTGATGTGATTGGTGTTATTGCCCCTACGAGGCATTACGGGATCATGTGGGATGAAGGGTCCCTAACTCAGCTGGGGAGTGATCAGGGAGGCATCCTGGTCAAACCGGAATGGGTAGGCATTAGCCAGGTGAAAGGTAGGAGCCTTTTGAACTGATGAGCAATGTTCCTTCCTTTTCGGGACTGGGGGTCTAGCTGTCAGAGACGCCTTCCTTGAGAGATGAGGGACCGGTTCCTACTGGCTCTGCCATCGTAAATCTCCACCAGCTTCCCCCTCTCCGCCTGCGCCCTCGTCAGATGCTCATCCCTCTCTTTTGGCAAACTGGCTCATCCCCTTCAGCCATACACCTGTCCACCCTCCCTCCCAGGGTTAATACTTCTGAAACCCACTCTCATCCTATCGTTACCTTGCTCAAGCTTGTCCCGCCTCCAGCCATGTCCCTTCCTCCACGGATTGAAGTCCAAATGCTTGCTTTGCAGTCACGAAATCTAAATTTCTTGCTTTGGTCAGTTTCAGTCAGACAGTGGGCAGTAGAGTTGACATCCCCCAGGAGTGTACCTATCCTCTCCCCCTGACTCCCCAGGGGTCTGTGCAGCTGCCGGGAGACCCCCTGGGTAGATGTCACTGCTCACCTCCTGCTGAAGCGTGTCCATGTATATAGGCTACATCACCCCAGTTTCTCTGTGTCTTTCATTTTCCCCCTTGTGGGCTCTGTGGTCTAGAAAGGATTTCATCAGGGCTGGCAGTAAGGCCTTTTGAGGTTGGGCTTCTTAGGAACATTCCCTAAGGTTCGGACGGGGCCTGTGATGGTCCCCCCTCTCTCCTCATTCAGGGGTGCAGGACCTCTTTAAATGGGCTCATCCATTCTTTTTCTCCCTGTGGGGAGAGGTGAGATATTACCTTTCTCATCCTTATAGTTGTGGAACTGAGTAATTGTTCAGTATCTATGGTGATTAGTAGCAGAGGAGGATTGGGGCTTGGGTTTTACTGTCTTGGGGGAGTGACGGAACAGCCCTCAGCCTGTGTCCACAGGGTCGTGGGGTAGCCTGTAGAACCCCTTCATTCTAGAACAGGCCATCTGAGGGGTGTAGAAACAGCGCTTCTTCTCCTCCTCCTTGCCTGCTTCCTGGGGAGCTTGCTGCAGATCGCAGAGGGCAGAGGGGGCAGGATGCATCTCACGCTCCCCGGGTATGTAGGTTTCTTGGGGAAGATGGAAACAGGCAGGAGGTACCTGAGGTCAGCCCACAGGTGTGACAGAGCAGCCCCCCTGCCCCAGCTGGCACCCACTTCCTCCTCTTCTGCCCGTCCCCCTCTCACCCACCACAGAGTCCCTGTTCATCCAAGATTCCTGCTTTGTCCTTTGGGGCTGGACTTACCATGTTTGTCCTAGCTAGAAGCTACTCCATTCTCCCAGTTTCGCCCTTGGTGTCTTCGAGCTTAGAGCTCACAGCGCCCCAGTGGAGTTTCCTGGGCCACCTGGGATGAATGTCCTCTTGGCCAACTTTATCTTGTCTCTTGTGTCATTATTCCTCAGAGCTTGAGGTCACCCCAGGGGCAGCTGACAGTCATGTAGGGATGTCAGAGAACTCAGGAGGGGACCACTGCTTCCCCTGCTTGTTTGCCCATCTTACTGATATTCATGTGAAGCTGTTTTAGGAATGACACAACTTCAGTGTCCTTTTTCCAATCCATTTCATTAAATTCTGTTTTCAGTTTTGTGGTTGTTGTTTTTCCTATTAGATTAGACATCACTGTATATAAGACTTAAGGATGGGGTGAGGGAGGGATAAATTAGGAGTTTGGGATTAGCAGATACAAACTTCTATATATATAAAATAGATAACCAAGGTCCAACTGTATAGCCCAGGGAACTATATTTAATATCTTGTAATAAAACATAATAGAAAAGAATATATATATATATGTATGTATAACTGAAACACTTTGCACAGCATTGTAAATCAACTATACTTCCATTTTAAAAGAAGACTTAAGATGAATATAGGATAATGAAATATTTATTGGCTGCACCTACAGTTCTCCGTGGGGGATACATTCCAAAAGCCCCAGTGGATGCCTGAAGCAGCGGATAGTACCACACTCCATAAACGATGTTTTTTCCTATATGTACAAGCCTATGATACAGTTTAATTCATAAAGCAATTACAGTAAGAGGTTAACAACAATAACTGACAAGAAAACAGAACAATTATAGTAACATCCTGTAATAAAAGTTACGTGAACGTAGTCTCAGAGCATCTTAGCGTGGACATGTAATGCCTTTTCTGTCTTAAACGCTTATCATGCACTGTGGCCCTAACTTTTGCATCTTGAAGTGTGACAGCAAAACTAGCACAGATTTCTTTTTCCTGCTTCACAATTTCACAGAGAGAAGATTGCGTCTTCCCGTAGATCTTAGCAACCTCAACGTATGATTTTTTTTTCCCCCGTTCATTACGAAGCTGAGACGTTTCTCCTTTTCACTTAAAGGAAGCACTTTACAGCTTCTCTTTGGCACAAGTTGCCAACATCCCTCCTCTTGTGCTTTGGAGCCATTATTAAGTAAAAAGAGTCACAGGAATCTAAGCGCGGCGATTCCTCGACAGTTCATCTGATAACCGAGGCAGCCGCTAAGTGACCGAGGGGCAGGATACGCTGAACAAAGGGAAGATTCACGTCCCAGGTGGGATGGAGTGGGCTGGCGTGCCATTTAGAACTTCTGAGTTGGGGAGGATGACTGTCCCTATGCCAGGGGCTGTTCTCAGTGGTGAATGACACAGAGAACCCCTCTTTCCACGGTGCTTACAAATGACAGTAGGGAAAACCATGAAGCCAACCAGCCCCAAAAGCAAATTAAAACAGAGAACCTGAGTCTGTGATAAATGTCCTGTAGGAGACTGAGTGGGGTGACGCGAGTGTGACATGGGGACTGCGGCAGGGAAGCTCAGGAAGGATCAGCCATGGGGAAAGGGAGCAGCTTATGAAAGTCCCCTGGGGAAGGCAGTGCTTGGCCCCTTGTGGGAACTCGAGGGCCAGCAGAGAGGCAGGAGCCGGTGCGGGGAGCAGAGAAGGCAGCCAGGGCCAGATCAGGTGGGCCTTCTCTGCCAGGGCAAGCAGGGAGCATTTTATCCTTAGCTCAAGGAGAAGCCTTTAGAGGGTTTTACATAGGGGCATGAGTGATCTGATCTAGTTTATAGAAATGAAACGCAAGGATGCTCATAGGTGAGGACCAACCTGTGCGTCTTCTTTCTTATTTTCTATTGGCTCTGCTCATTTGTTTCCCTTGATTTCTGAAGAAGACAAATACTTGATCTTCATATCATCATTTTTACTGGCCCTTTCCTCTGGGATCCAGTTTCTCACCCAGAAATTGCTTTCCCCAAGGCACTCTGGTTGGGTGATTTGCCATCGCTTCAAGTCATCCTAACCTGCTCCACTTGATTGTGGAGTTTCTGAAAGTCCTGGATAAGCTATGAGATGTAATCACCCAAGAGCCACAGTCCAGCATGTACTACGCAAATCAATATGCCTTGAGACTGTTATTTCCAGAATGTCTTCTCAACTCGGTGAGTCACCAGGAAGCTTTAGGGTAGCTGTAAAGCTCCAGAACACGGCAGCTTTTTCTCTAATCATGATTTGGATAGACTCTCACACAGCCCCTCGGGCGGGAGGAGAAGAGATGGATGTTCTGAACAACACGTCTTTCTAAAAGCCACTGCCAGGCAAGATTAAAACCTTTGCCTGGAAGGAAATTGGAAGATTCTCTGAGTTCCGACAAATGGTTCCATGCCTATTTTTACCCTGTCCCTTGCTTGGATTAGGTCATTGGTTTAATCAGTGAACATTGGCCAGTTCATTCATTTATTCTCACATTCATTCATTTTGTAACCACACACTCTGCCAGATGTCCTGGAAGACACCGAGAAGAGAAAGACAGCGTTTCTTCCCTGCAAGAAATCACAGGGATTCTTTAAGGTCATGGTTGAGGACATTCAGGAATACTTCTGTTTTCCAAGTTAAAGCGTTTGCATCAGGTAGGGGGGATACCTTCAGAGCAGAAAAAGCCAGGAGGAAGCAGTCAAGTTGGCTCAGGGGGGTGACAGATAGAGAGGTGTGATCTAGAAGTAGGTTCAGCAGTTATTCTAAAGAGATCTGTGTAACTACCATGTCAGTATGGGATGCAGGAGAAGCAGAAATGAGCTGGGGCCATTATCTACCAGAAGGCAGCGATATTCATTCATTCAGCAAACATTTATCCAGCACTTACTATGTGCTGGGCTTCTAGGAGGCTCTGAGAAGTCAGTGAGATGCAGCAGCCCTGGCCCACCAAGAGTTCACAGTCCAAGGGGGAGACATCCATTTCGGTAGGTTATTATAATACAGTGGGGTTAGACTATGGTGGATTTATGCACAGAGTCCCATGAGGACCTAGAGTTGGGGGGGCTTCCCATCCTATGTGACCTCTCCAAACCTCTTCCTGGAATTCCACGTTAGGGGAGATGGGATGGGACATCTGGGCAGAGGGACCAGCATAGGCAAGGAGGTAGGAAGCAGGATGGTGTGTATAGAAGCTACAAATGCATCCTTGAAGTGGATGATGGGAAAGGCAGGAAGATGGAGGGGCCACCCTCCCTTGCCCTGGATCCTGATGCCAGTAAGTTGACTGTTTTATTCTTGGTCAGGGTGATTCCTGCAACGTTTACTAGGCGGGGGTGGGGTTAGGAGTCTGGAGCAAGTGTGGAGGGAGAAGATGGGGTGTGAGATACAGGAACCCAGCAAAAGCACTACCAGGAAGAGAGACTAGGAAAGAACGAACAGGAACAGCCAGTGGTTGGCTTGGATTCCGTTTGGCTGAGTGGTGAATGAAGTCGGTTCCCTCTGTTTCACCATGGAACCCTACAGTAAAATCTGCTAAGGGGTCAGTGTGATCTTTGGGCACTCTCTCCAGGTAGGGGGGAGTGGAGGAGAGCGAAAGCTGACTGTGGGAGATTCCTGAGGGCCATGCAGAGCCTGATGGTTCCGTGTGTGTGTGTGTGTGTGTGTGTGTGTGCGTGCACTTAGTGGGTGCTGGAGTCCAGAATGTCACATACACCTCTTTGTAGCACAACAGAGCTGTGACTACAGATGCCCAGACGGATGCCAGCTGTCTTTCTGAAGGCAGATTCCAGGGCTGGCATGGGTTTACTTTTGCGTTTGCATGCTAGCGAGTCAAAGGCCAGGCTTAGCACACCTGTCCCCAGGTGGCCAGAGTGGCCAGGTCTGCCCAATATAGAGGTTGCTTTCTGCCTCTATACTTGTTCACCTGCCCAGGGAACCTCCTTCAGCCCCTGCTCACCTCTCCCTGGGGTCTAGACCACCGATTTGCAGGGCCTGCCTGGGACCCCATCTTTGTATTAACGGCTGCTGCCCACACCCTCTCCATGGAAAGTCCTTGGAACCCTGGTACCGACGTGGCAGCCTTTCTGCCCCCAGTGGATGAGGACGGCAGTTCATTCAGATCACAGTGGCTGAGCCCGGCTCTGGGCCTGCTGCTGATGTAGGCTCCTCCACTCTCTTCCTCTTGGACTTCTTGTGTCCAGGCTCTGAGCCCAACATGTGTCACCATGCTGGCTTGCTGGGAAGTGGTTTCTTCCCGAAAAACACTTGGTGGCAAGTTGAATATCGTCAATCATACTGTAAAGAAAGGACCACAGATTACTAGCTGATGGCATTGTGTTTATGACATATCTGAAACGGTAACAGATGGTCTGTATTAAAAGTGTAACCGTTGAGTGAGTATTCCCACAATCCTAGAGGATTTTTTCCCCTAAAGTTTTGCTTCTAGAAGGAGTCATAGAACATTAGACCATAAGAGCCCCTGAAAAGCTTCTCATCCAAATGTCTCATTTTGCAAACAAAAAAACAAAGTACAATGACGCTAAGTGATTTGCCCACGGTCACTGAGCTATTTAGTGATGAAGTTGAGATAAAACCTGGGCCCCTGGCATTCAATCTGGTGTTCTTTGCGCAGTCCCCTTGGGCCTCGGGACCTGCTTTGTCTTCTCTAGGAGAAAAAAAGAAGGACGTGCCAGAAACCCACAGGGTTGATGTGTTCCTGGCACAACATCGAAAACTGCAAACAGTCCTCGCACCCTTTCTGCAGTGATGCAGGTGATCCTTGGGGCCTCTGCTGGCGTAAACTGACCACACACATTCACTAGCCCTCTCCTCAGGCCAGCGATGTGGTCACAGAGCCCCGGCCTCCTCCCTGGTGGAATCTGGTTTCCCCCGGGGTAGTTTTCTTAAGATTGAGAATGTTTGGATCAGTAGGGGAATAAATCATCCAAGTTAAGGGTTCTCGAAGTTTGCTTCCTAGACCAGCAGCATCAGCATTCCCTGGTAACTTAGGAGAAATGCAGATTCTCAGCTCCCCTTCCCCCAGCCCTAGTGACTAAGGAATTTGGGGGATGGGCCCAGCAAATCCTCCAAGTGACTTTGATGCCACCCACATCCAGGGACCACTGGTCTAGGCTGTCCCGGGTACACAGAGCTCCAGCAGAACTCTACCCAAAGTCCACGCGTGACCTCGGTCTCCAACCAGCTGAGCAGATGGCCACGGTAGACCACATGGATTTCCTAAAACATTTGGTACTTGCCCTCGGAGAAAGATGTTCAAGGAAGTGATGTCCTTGTGTTCCTGAGATTATAACCCCTCTGTCTTAATCTTATGAAAAATAGTGAGTGAGCCTTACCAGCGCAGCTGTCTGACTTATACGGGGGTAGAGGCGCTGACTTTCATTGTTCTGAAATTAATGCTGCCACCCTTGTTTTCTTTTTGTTTGTTTTGGCCTGATAAATCTTTGCCGATCTTTTTAACCTTTCTCTGTCATTCTGTTTTCAGCATGCTGCTTGCGAGTCGTACGTGGATGCATGTTGTTTTTAAACTTAGTGTAAGAGCCTTTCCATTTTAGGATGGGGTTCTGAATTCTATGTGATTATTGTCAGGAAAAGACATCATCGCCCTTACTTTGTGTTCTGGTTTTTGCCTCCTGTTTGCAAACTCCCTTGGCCTTCATTTTCTCCCTTTTTCTCTGCTGTATGTTTTCTTTGTTTTTGTCTTCTCCAGTGATTTGGAAGACATACATTTTCCTTTTAGTTCTATTAATTCTATTTATATTTTCAAAAACACTTGAAATCTATATTTTTAAATGATCAGACTCAAGAAGAAATCCCTATTGGTTGACTCCATCCCAAATAAGGCAAGGTGTTGAACTCATTTAAATTTTTCCTGTCCCTCGTCTTCCCTGCTCCATTCCTTCTATTAATGAAGTCTGAGGGTTTAGGCCTACATTATTCTCAGTTTATTAATTTTTACATTAGCTATCATCTCTTTGAAGAATAAGACTTGGGCTTCCCTGGTGGCGCAGTGGTTGAGAGTCCGCCTGCCGATGCAGGGGACACGGGTTCGTGCCCCGGTCCGGGAGGATCCCACATGCCGCAGAGCGGCTGGGCCCGTGAGCCGTGGCTGCTGAGCCTGCGTGCCTGACAGTTGCATGTGTTTCTGTGGCCACATCTATTATAATCATTAGACCTGTTTAAATGTGTTTAGTGCCAGCCACAAATTCGTTTAGTCCAAAATTTTCCCACTTTTCCTTTTTCATTTGGATTCTTCTTTTAGTAGGATGTTAGACTTTTTTCTCAGCAAAAAGTTGTTGTGACTGCTGCTTTTACACATGGTGCCAGGAATAGAAACAGGACCCGGGTCATTTCAATTTCCTTCTCTGTCTCTCAAACACCAACTTCTTTTCCGGTTTCTGCAGCCAATTCTTCACAAACTGGTTGAACCTAGCCAGAGGACCAGGCAAAGCTTCTCACTTTGAAATGCAAAATATATTCTTTTGTAAACTGGAGTCACACCACGCTCGCAACATTTCCAGACACTGCCCTGCTTCACTGGTTTAACCGGCAAGGTTACATCTGCTTAAAACGACCTCCTCGACTACCAATGCCCAGAAGCAGGGTCAGCCTTCCCAGTGCCACCTCCTCCATGAAGCCCACCTTCATCTCCAAATTTGATGTAATCTCTCCACGGCCCCTCCGTCTGCACCTCCTTTATGGCAACGGTCATTTTCTTTGCTTTATTAGTTATTAAATGTCATATCCCTATCACTTCCATCAGCCTCCAAGTTCTGTGAGAGTCTTTCATTAGAATTTTAAGATAGAATCTAGTCCTATTTATTTATGTGTCCAGCCTATATCTAGCACAATGTATTGCTTATTTACGAGCGTGTCATCCACTGTTGTTGTCATAATTATGATTGTTGATGGAGATATTCAGTAGACTCTGAATGAATGACGTGAGTTCAGCATACGTGAAAACATCCCTTCAGTAAAATATTAAAAGGGAAGGAAGGTCTAAAAGATAGTTGAGTATGATATATAAAAATCACACAGGAAAACCATTATGCATGCCATTAAGCAACACGAATCCACAGAGTAGAAGAATTAGAACCAAGTCATCACAGAACGCCACCGTTGAAGTGTGAAGAACGACTGCTTTACCTCTGATTATGTGAGATCAGTCCTTCGAGAATGTCATTAGGTTTCCTGGGATGTAATTGAAAGAGCTCTTAGGCTGGAGATTTCAAAGCCCCAGCTACGCGGAGATCCATTTTTCCTTCCATTCTGATCTGATTATTATCCTGTCTTCCACAGGCTGACGTTGAAGGCTCACCTTAGTCTTGACTTTAAGGATTGTGTAAACTTTTAACCGTCTTTTCTCACGGTGCTCATTTTACAGTTGGTTTGTTAATAAATACTTGCCATCTGTAGCAAATCTTCAAATGTAGCAAAATCTTAAAATGTCTGCAGTAAAAAGCGAGACAGGGAACCTGGCATTTCATCAGAAGAGACCTTGATTTTCTCCTTAAATACGCACACATGTGTGCTCTCTCGCTGACACACACACACACACACACACACACACACATACACACACACACACACACTCTCACTCCCTATCACCGTCCCCTTTCTGTATTCTTTTCTCCACTTTTGAAATGTGACTGTTGGACCAAGATTTTTACCAAAATCCCCTTCCATTTTTGGGGGGCTAAGTAATTGAGGCTAGTGTGACAAACCCAAAGGGTCTCTTCAGGGGAGATATAAACCCGGCAGAGAGCCTGAAAATGACTCATAGCAGGACAGGGGGCTCCAACCTCTCCTTGACATCTGGGATACAGGATTATGGAGCGCCCTTGGATTTCATTGTTGCGGTTTTTGGTATCACCTCATCGTCTGGGAATTCTTTCTGTTTCACGTACTTCTGTTTTCTTGGCCAGAAGGTTTCAGGCAAGCATAACACACGTGTGTCTCTGGCCTTAGATCAGGCGTGGTGTCCCACGAGCTGATCCCAGCTGGGATGCGCCATCGGATTGGGGCCAGGATTCCAGTCTTGTCCTTTTGCATCAGCAACAACCAAGCTAAGAAGAGTGCTTATGCTCTGTTATGTGGCATAACCAGTGACCCCGAATCTTGGTGCCCTCAACAGCAAAAGGTCATTGTTGCTCATGTCACATGTCATCTACGGGCAACCGTGTAACTCTTCTCCGGGCTATGGATCAACTGGGAATCTGTTCTACGTCTTCTCGTTCAGGGACCCAACCAAAGAGTCGTACCTGTGGGTACGTGATAGTCTTATGGAGGGGGGCAGGAGCATCAGAGCCAGAACGCACGAGGGCACTTGAAGATCTTGTTTGAATACGGCCTGCATCACCTCCATTCACACGCCACTGGCCCAAGCAAGTCACACAACCAAGATCATGGTCGGTGAGGCGGGGAGCGGCGGGGAGCTACCCAGGAAAGCATGGTCAGAGCAGGGAGAAGATGAACAATTGTGTTCTGTTAATACGGTCTGTCTCCCTTTGTAACTCTGGTATGTTCGGGGCGGGGATTAGAAATCCTGGTGAGTTTAGTTACCAAGTGGTAGCTGTTACCCACCGCACGGAAGAATCGTTTGGCTGGATGGGTGGATGGATGGATGAATTTATAACCACCTATTTGCAGAAAAAATGTGAGGAGACTTACAGTAAAAGCATAGATATATAAAACTTAAACCATGTGACGTAAGATTAAATGTGTAAAAAAGATTTAATGTAAAGTAAAATATAAGGTTACCTATAAAATGAAAATATGAAGTTTCAGTGATTGAAATGGCCCACCTAGCAGTCAGGGCAAAGGAGGGATGGAATACTCAGCTCTCATTTGGTGCTGGTGAGATGTGTACAAGCACATTGCAAGAGACGACTTTTCCCAGCTCTGAGCTTCCAGAACATTTATGATCTGGTTCTTTGCATAAAGGGAATCAGCCTCTTGACTCGGTAGCAGATTACGCATGCCATGCGCATCTTCTCTGTAGGTGGGAAGGTTGAGGGCGCGTGTTGCAAGCACCGCTAGGGAATTAATAATCCGTGAATTTTAGTCCTGTTTACTTCAATATTTGCAAAGCTAATTACACAATCAAGAATTCATTGTTACAAACGTGTTGTTTAAATTTGACTCGTGGGCTTTTCTACGGAAAGCTTCTGAAGTGTAAATACCGATAAAATGTAAACATACTTTTGTTGAAAAATAAAGATTAATTGTGACCGTCAAAGTAGAAGCATTTGCTAAACAATGGGCTTTGTGATTCAAAAGGTGGAACGGGAACAAGTAGTTTGTGACCCAGCAGCTTTGGCTACTCATTATCCTTTCTGCTACTTACCTGGTCACCTGTCATGGAAGGACAGACTTCCGCTGAGAAGGTGGCAAAACCGGGTCCCTTCTGTCCCTTCAGGACGGTGGATATGCTCTGATCATCTGGGTTGACAGAGATTTCGCTTTAAGTTGGAGCCACCTCTGAAATTGTGATTTCTATTACTCTGGTTAATTGTGAGAGAACAGTATTTATGTTTGTGTATAACACACACACACTTCTCGTAAAGACATTTTAGGAGGCGTGTTAAGAGACAAATACCCCATCCGCATCTCAGTTACCCTTAAAGTGTGGTTGGGGAAGACCCACATCAGCTCACTTGAGGGGTCCGGTTATCAACACTGATTGCACAAACCCTCTAAATCAGCATCTTTTTGGAGGAGCACAGGAATTTTCTTTTTAACAAGCTCTCCAGTTGATTTCTAGGCACATTGTCCAAATAGAGCTTTCTGGGATGATGGAAATGTTCCATATCTGCACTTCCCACTGTGGTAGCCACGTGAGCCCTTGAAATGTAACCAGTGCAACTGAGTAACTGACTTCTTCATTTAGTTTTATTTTCATTAATTTATGTTCAAATTTAAATCGCTACATGTGGCTAGTGCCTACTGTATTGGATAGCATTGCGATAGACGATAATTTAATAACGGTAGCGGATGTAGCAATATAGTAGTAGTAACAACAGCCGGTTGTATGTGACTTGACTCTTGGGCTTTTCAAGTTTACTAGACGCCAGACACTAGTCTAAGTACTTTCCACGTATTAACTCATTTAAGCCTCACAAAATTCTAGGATATTTCCTAAAGGTAGTAGGTCAGTCAGGATCCAATCAGGAACAGAGGTATTTCAAACACAGAGGGTTTTTTTTTTTTAATTTTTATCGGAGTATAGTTGATTTACAATGTTGTGTTAAGTTTCAGGTGTACGGCAAAGTGAATCAGTTGTACATATATCCACTCTTTTTTAAGATTCTTTTCCCATATAGGCCATTACAGAGTACTGAGTAGAGTTCCCTGTGCTATACGGTAGGTTCTTATTAGTTATCTATTTTATATATAGTAGTGTGTATATGTCAATCCCAACCTCCCAGTTTATCCCTACCCACCCCCCCTTATCCTCTGGTAACCATAAGTTTGTCACATCTGTGACTCTACTTTTGTTTTGTAAATAAGTTCATACGCTCAGTTCACCTGGGGATGCAGTGCATGTGGTACCAGGAACTCTGCAGTTCCCTGGAGTTTGGGGCTCTCGTCTTCCTTTGCTTCTTGAGAGATATAGCTCCAAGCCCAAGACAGGGGATGAGTCCTGTTTCCTTCCCCTGACTTCCTGCCTCCTGCCAGTGCCTCCCATTGGCAGACATCTAATTTTATGGCACACAGAATCCATAGAACCTAATTTAATCAGATTCTAATCAGAAATCTAATCAGAATATAATCAGGCAAAGGGGTCTGGGAAATGTCATTTGGGGACTTCCTGCCCCAGTATCACAGTGCCAGGTTGAGAAGGGTGGGTTTGGCGCTGAGGGAGATTAGAAAAATCACCTGAAGAGAGTTTCTTGATCAGCATGTCTCTTTTTTCTTTTTTTTTTTTTTTTTGCCACACTGCAGGGCCCGTGGGATCCCAGTTCCCCAACCAGGGATCAAATCCAGGCCTTCAGCAGTGAAAGCACGGAGTCTTAACCACTGGACCGGCAGGGAATTCACTAGCACGTCTCTTAAACTTGCGTTATGTCTAACTGTATGAATGACATCATCACTTTCCAAGCTCAATAGCACAGATCAGACCATGTCTCCTGAGATGGTTTGGATCTAAAGAACCAAATCTTGACTAATTGTCAGTTTCCACATTCCCCTCAGCTGGGGTCTGTGCATAGGAATAAAGGCACAAGAGGGCTGCCAGCCCCTTTCATGGAGATTTCACCCCTATTTTGCTAATTGGTCTCCTCTCTGATAAGCCTTGGGGCATCTCCCGTGCAGAGCTTGAAGCTCTAGAGGCAACCCCAAGGAACCCGCTTTTTGCCTTTCCCCCCAGGTCCACTCCTGTCCATAGCCCTCCAAGGCTTGCTGCTCTCAAGCGGGGAGGAAAAAAGGAACAAAAAATACATGGAAGAGAAGTCGCCTCTTGCTACACCTGTTTACAGGTTCTGTGCTTCTCCCAGTAAAAGCCCCGTTGCCTTCGTAGGGCCTGTGTCTCCTCCTTTCGGCCAAGCTCTTCATCTCTGGAGATGCGCCTCACGTCCACCCACAACCCCATGTGAGGGACCAGAGTAGTTGATGCTTGCATTTGTCTTTTACCCAACACTCAGACCAAACATTTAGAAATATACTTCTTATTAAAAATTTGAATTACCTAAAGGAACGTATCTTCATCGTACAAGTTAAAAGTCCTCCCGTGGAAGCAAGGCTGAGGCATTGAGGCAGGAACCAACAGGATTCAGTGATATGAGTGACTACCTCATGAATTTATTCAACTGTAGGGGAACAAATATGTGTCCTTCTTCCCTGCCAGAATTCGTAAAATAAATATGACGTATAATGTCTCAGAAAATAGACTAGGGAAGATCAGGAGACTAATGCAGTGGAGGACGACAAACTGTCTTGTTTTCAATTTCTGGTTCCGGTAGCTGGTAATTTCAGAGCTCTACTCTTTCTTGGAGACTTCAGGAAGATATTTTCTTTCCCTTGCATTGCAGTGTTTTCCCACAGACTGTCATCCTCAGGAGACATGCCGGGCAAAATGGTTGATTAGCTTAGGCTTGAGTTGGCAGTCAGTCAGAGCCCGTTCTCCATCCTTACAGACACACGGATCACAGGTGGACGTCCGGAAGCTTCATTTATGAGCCTTTGCTGGGCTGAGGTGGCATCATATCTTTACCCCATCCCTGGGGGGGTGTCTCTAAGGCATCATATCTTTACCCCATCCCTGGGGGGTCTCTAAGGCATCACTCTCTAAGCAGTGAGCCTTTGCTGGGCTGAGGTGGCACCATATCTTTACCCCATCCCTGGGGGGGTGTCTCTAAGGCATCATATCTTTACCCCATCCCTGGGGGGTCTCTAAGGCATCATATCTTTACCCCATCCCTGGGGGGGGGGTCTCTAAGGCATCATATCTTTACCCCATCCCTGGGGGGTCTCTAAGGCTCTGTGCACTTGCTCCTGCATGTTTGTTTGGGGGTTCTTTGCATGCATGTTGCATATTGAGTCTCACTGTCTCAGTGCTACCTTCTCCCTTCCCTGCTCACTTGGGAGAACTGCACTTCTGTGATACGGTATATCACATTCCCTGTGGCCATATTTCCAGCCTGTTGTTTTCTGGGAGTTTTAGTTTCCTAAGGGAGAATGGGACAACCCAGTATCTTGTCCCGTAAAATAGTAAGAGCCAAGCTGCCCGGTTTTTTTTTTCTCTCTCTACCCATGAGCCTTTGGGCCAGTGGGAGGATGGTGAGAAAGCATCATTTAGCTTTCTTATCATCCTTCAAGAGGGCAAGAATACTGTTTCAAGAGAGTGTCCAGAGTTGTGTTTGTCCCTCCAGCCCCACTGACTTGTGGTTAGTAGCTGTTTCGGCCAGATTCTGGCCATAGCTTGCCTGAATCCAAGCTTTAGAATGATTAGAAATTTTTATATTCTTCTGTATGTTCATCCATCTTACCACGTGGCATGGTGGGTGCTAGCCAGATGCTAACTGACCTCTGAATCCAGCTCATGCTGTCCTTATTCTCCTGTCTCTTTGTTTTGAAATGTTATCGGGGTTCATGCTCCCTGGCAGATGAGGACACCAGATTAGATCTGTATGGAAGAGAAGGACAGTTGAGTAAAATCTGGTACATTTCCTTTCATTTCTATGCATTTTTACCTGTGAAGTCAAAGTAGATAAAAATTCTGTTGGGGGACCATTGAATTCTCTTATCCACAGATGATTGTACAAACAACAAATCATCCCACTTTGTGATGCTTCCTTCTAACATATGGCTCGGTGGTGACCACACTGTCTTTGTCTGCAGAGTTTGCATCAAGCATCTGTGTTAGGAGAAGTGGTGGGCGTGAAATCTGTGCTCATGTGGTTATGATTTCATTTTATCTGCTTATTAAGAAGATAGATGTTATTTCTGAACCAAGTGTCAAGACCCGACCAGGGGTTACTTAGCAATTGGAATATGAGTTGGTAAACATTAAGTATTTCTGCACCTGAGGCCAATTTCCCCAAGGCAATTTAATTTGTAGAAATAAATGCATTTAATTTCCAGCAGTTGGAATTTTCGATACCGTGTATAGTAATGCTGAAGCCATATCTATATAACACCCTAGCCGGGCCATTATCGGAGTGTGTTTACTCATAAAAATCAATGAATTCAGCCTAACAACTCATACTATGACTCAACTGACTGTCTTAAATCAGTCTGTTTGGGTATTTAGCTATCAAAGATTAAAGACCAAACATCAGTGGCTGTTCGTAGCAGGAGAGATTGTTTATCAGCATTAGCCATTGCTCTTTTCACTAAATTGTTTTTCCCAGAGATAGCTCAGCGAGCCGGCTGTCATTAGTAGACTTGCTCCCCCAGGTTTCTGATTATACCCAATACTCTGTGTCTGGGGGGGCTCCTACATCTAGGCCTCACCCTTTCTCCAGGCACAGCTGGAGCAGCCTGGCACAGATGTCCAGCCGTGGACACAGTCATGTTCATTGCTCAGGAGGAAGCACAGAAGATAGACCTTCAGCCTTGAAGAGCTCCTTGTATAATGGGGTGCACACAGGTATAGATAAGTTTGAAGTGACTAGCCCTTGAAAAGTTGAGTGATGGCAAGTGCTTGGCAAGATGTAGAATTGGAAGGACCAGATCCTTCACAACCTGACCCCACATGGTAAACCCCGTCTCCTGCTTCCTCCCCCAAGACACACACACAAGGATGCTTATGCTCCTGTCCCCTTGGGTAGCTTTGCCTGCTCCGAACACACCACGCACGTTCAAACCTCCGTTCCTTCCTCCATGAGCCCATGATCTTTCTGCTGCCTGGGGTGCCCGTTCTCATCCTACCGCATCTCTGTCTGCCTACTGATGGCTTATTTATTCTTTAAGGCTCAGCCCGAATGCCTGCTTCCTCTTCTTTATAGCTTTCTCCTAAATCAGTCCTCCAGCCTCAGGACTGTTGTTTCCGTCTACCTTTTATATTTCACAGCACATTGTATCACACTTACTTGATGATATATAACAGACTAGGAACTCTTCAACGGGGAGAATTGTGGCTTATGTATCTTTGTATCCTCAGTGCTTACCATAGAGTGGCAGATTGAATGATGCCCCCCCACAAAGGATATGTGCACATCCTGACCCCCAGAACCTGTGATTGTGACCTTATGTGGAAAGGAGGCGAGTCTTTGCAGATGTGATTGGGTTGAGGATGTCTAGATGAGACCATCCTTCATTATCCAGGTGGGCCCTAAGACCCATGGCAAGTATCCTTACAAGAGACAGAAGAGGAGACACACAGAGGAAAGGGCTGGAATTGGAGTTATGCAGTCACAGGCCAAGGGACTCCTGGGGCCCCTGGAGGCTGGAAGTGTCAAAGACAGATTCTTCCTTAGAGCCTTCCGAGAGGGGGCAGCCTGCTTATGCTTTGGTTTTGGACTTCCAGCGTGCAGAATGCTGAGAGGATACATTTCTAATGTAAGCCACCCAGTTTGTGATTATATGCTATGGCAGCCCAAGGAAACTAACGTACAGAGTGACTAGTACAAAATGGGGGCTCAGCCGTTAACTAAATAAACATTGCTAATTTTGTGCTCAGAACGCTTACAGTGGTTGACGATATTTAAAAAGAAAGGGAAAATTCTAAACGTGTGTTGTGCCCAAATCACATGTTTATGAGTCCGTTTGAGACCCTGGAAATCAGAGCTTCCCAGTGCTGTTTCAGGAACTGTGCTCCATCCTTCATCCTTCCTGAAGGATGAAATGGCCTCTTATTTCTTTAGCCCTTAAGCCAGCGGCACATGGAGGTCGACTGCACCCCCTCCGTTTCATTTTCAGTGGGGATAAGAGACCAAGAGCTCCACATCGAGCCTTACTGCCAACCCGATAGGACATGGCAGATGGCAGAGCAAAAGTGCATGGACGAGATCGTCAATTAACCTAATAAAATTGATTTAAAGGCCTTTAAACTTGAGAGCGAGTTCAGTGCCTGTGAAAGTTCTCCCTAGTCCCTTGAAGTGATGAAATAAAATTATCAATTGCCCTTATCAATCTCCCTTTTTTGGCTAATGTGGCGGGAACAGCTTCTCCATTGTCAAGTTCACCCTCGTTTAATGAAGGGTTTCTCCAGTCCCTTCTCTGCTCGCTGTGAGTTCAGGAGCTGAGCCCTTGGAATGACTTCTCCCTCACCTCACATCCTATTGGAGGGCTGGAAAGAGCAGCCTCGGGCCAGCGATGATTATCCACTGCCCTTTATGCAAGTTACTGGCCCTGGCCCTTGGCACAGGGAGATTTTCTTGGAGGCTGAGGGTTTTTTTTAATGTTTAAATTTCAAAAATAGAAAAATGTTTGTTGTAAAAAATTCACCTCTTGGAGAATTACATAAACTGAGAGTTCCTTATCTCACTCCCTTCCTTTGAGCTGTTTGTATACAGCCTTCCAGACCCTTTATGCATTTACCAATATGTGTGCCTGTGTGTGTAGCATGTACATGTGCTCATAAACATACATGACACCTTCTATGTAAATTCAACAAACGTTTTCCAGCAAATACACACACACACACACACATTTTTTTAAATTGAAGTGTAAGTCATTTACAATGTTGTGTTAGTTTCAGGTGTACAGCAAATTAATTCAGTTATATATAGAGATATATAATTTCTTTTTCAGATTAACTATAGGTTATTATAAGGTACTGGATATAGTTCCCTGTGCTATACAGTAGGTCCTTGTTGTTCATCTATTTTATATACAGTAGTGTGTATCTGTTAATCCCAAACTCCTAATTTATCCCTCCCCTAAGTTTATTTTCTATGTCTGTGAGTCTGTTTCTTCCGACAGATATTTTGATGACACCTACAAGCGCCAAATTCCTAGTACATCATTCACTTTATTCTGTAACTTGGTTTTTTTTCACTTAATATACATCAAGGACGCATATCCATAGCTGGAATTTAGTTCTACCTCAGTCCTTTTAACAGTTGAATGCCATCCTGTTCATCTTGTAAACACTTATTAAGCACCTACTGTGCGCCAGCAGTGTTCTAGGTGCTGGGCTTACAGCAGTACATGTGACAGACAGAAGTCCATCTGGCCTTGGAGGCTTTTAATCAGGACCTATTGATGGACACTAGGTTATTTCTATTTTTTTTTATTCCAACAAATACAGTAGTGATTAGCCTTAAATGTCTGTTTTGTTACACAGGCATATTTCTAGGCCAGTTTCCTAGAAGTAGAGCATGACTGTGTCATAATTCACAAACCAGAACTGCCCATGAAGACAGTGTTCACCAGTGGGCCATTTTCTTTCTTAACAGAAGGCTCGTTACCATCAATAATGCATTAGATCCACTTCGGCTTTGAATCTGTACTCTGCACTTGCCGGCCCTTGATTCTTTAAGCCACCGCACAGAGTTGAACTGGAGGAACAGTGGTCCTGCTACCAGGTAGTGTGGGGAGGGAATTCTTCAGTCTCCTGTTCCCACTCCCAGCCCCCCTTCTACGTGTGTAACGTGGCCACTATTCTACTCTTTCCCAATCTGGGACGATGTAAGGAGCTAGAAGCTGGAGCACCTTCCTATGAATTCTTCCTGAGAACCAATGTGATCAGGGTGCAAATCTGAAACAAGAATGAAAAGGACAACTTCAGTACGAATATGACCGCTTAGCGACGTGCGTGCCATTTCTTTCTGAATTCCTGCCGCTCTCGTGTGAATACACAGGAAGGCCCTTTGCAGAGAAGACTTCTTGAAGCAGAAAGCTTACCAAAGAAAGAGTGTCCCACTCAGGCCCATCCATTCATTTGCTACCCAACCAATATTTATAGAGCACTTACTCAATGAAAGATACTGTGTTAAGTGCTGTTGATGATTCACAAGGGAACTAGAACATGGGCACATATTTAGAGCAGAACTCAGTCATGTAGGTGGATAATGGCCATATAAGGTGGAAGGCAATAAGTGCCTAAAAGAGGTAAGGAATGAAGCTTACTTAGAGTCTAGAGGACATACTTCCCTTTGCTGTTGGTTGCCCTGTAACTCTGGGAGAAGCCACGTTTCTTTAATAAAAGATAGTCATCATCTTGAGAAGGTTATTGACGTTGACAAGGATGTAGCTGGAGCAGGACCTATAGATCTGCATTCTACTTGCCTTGCCCTTTTGAGAATTAAAATACACAACAGATATTTTGCAAGCAGATTTACCCAGGCTCCTTCTGCCAAGGGTAATGAATGCACAGACTCGTCAGATTTGAGATCCCACCTGGCAGATGTGTTGAACCCCAATAACTTATAAATTGGGGATATCAGAGTATAGAAATCAAGCCTGTTTGGTGTGTGAGGGTGTCTGCAGCTGACCAGTTTGTTTCCGTGTCTCTAGGGGGGAAATGCTTGAGAGCCCACGCACCCAAAGAATTTCATTTCTCCTTGTCCTTTGGTGAAAGAGTTGCAGTAACCCGTGGTTGACTTATGGTTTCAACCCACGGTTGAGAATATGTTTCTTATCTTGTGCCCTGCCTGTGAAATTGACCCTAACAGAGTTCCCATCCAGTTTATTTTCCCCTAAAATAGGGAGGAAATGAATGAGGCATTGTCTCCCTCCCACCCAAAATGATGAAGCCCAGGGTGGTAGGAGTTCATTCTGAGAACTGGCTGCAGCCAGCAATTCACCTTTTTTGCAAGCCAGTCCAGGCTAGTTCTGCCTAAGCATATAGCGGGTGCTCTCAAAGACAAGGAAGGAAAGTTGCTCTGTGGTTCTGAGGTTCTGTGGTTGACTTCACACTGTGGAGACTCAGGTAACTTGGCAAAGTTTCCTCCATTATCATCCCAGTTGGCATCTGCTATGGTCTGAATGTGTGTCCCCCCCCACCCCCAAATTCATATGTTGTAATCCTAATGCCCAATGCCCAACATGATGGTATTAGGAGGTGAGGCCTTTGGGAGGTGATTAAGTAATGAAGGCAGGACCCTCATGAATGAGATTAATGCCTTTAAAAAGGCCTGAGACCTCTCTTGTTCCTTCCCTATGTGAAGACACTGAGAAGTTTGCAACCCAGAAGAGGGTCCTCACCCAACCATACTGGTATCCTGATTCAGACTTCCAACCTTTAGAACTGTGAGAAATAAATTCCTGTTGTTTATAAGCTGCCCGGCCGGGGGTATCTTGTTACAGCAACCCAAACAGACTAAGACAGCAGCACCCTTTGATTAAGAAATATTCATCAAGAAGGGATGTAGTAGAGAGGAAAGGCTCTTGGATCCTGAAGATCCCCTTTGGTTTTCAGCTTCACCATTGATGAGCTGTATGTTTTTATGTAAGTCCCTTACATCTTTCTTAGCTTCCATCTTTTCATCTGTAAGGTGAGTAATTTAGTACCTGTAGCTTTATTGCATGGATTTTTAAAAGATCAAATGAATTATAGGAATTAACCTCTAAAGTTTTATTTATAAATTATAAAGCTTTATTTGAATGTAGACCATTTAGTAATTTCCACTGCTGTTGGCCACAGGGAGGAATTGCCCAGGTACCAGTAGCTTGCTGGCTAATGTTGGCATGTCAGGAGCCAGCTTTCATTATCTCTTAATCTCTTTTGCATATTTTCCATCTCTTTATATGCACTAAGGGTAATTTCATCAATTTCTCCCTTTGTTCACTCCATTTCCCTCTTCAGCAAAGTATAATTTACTCTTTGACTTTACTAGTACAAGTTTACTCTTTACAAGTTTACTATTTGTCTGTTGTGTTTTAAATTTCAAAGACTATATTTTTCATTTCTAGAAGTTTCGTTTGCTTATTCTGCTTGGGTATTCTTCATAGGGTTTTCTTATGTTTTGGATCCTTATTTTTATATTTTTAATCATCCTGAACACTTTTATTTTACGGTCTCTATCTGGTATTTGTTGGGCCAAGGGCGTTGGATGTTTCCCCCTCTACCCCTCTTGCCTTCTTTGGCTGGACTAATAATAAAATTGACACAAGACAGATTAACAGGAGAAAAAGAAACAAATTTTTAATTCGTGAGCATGGAGGTCTCATAGGAATGGGTCTCGTAGCAGTGGCCAAAGCAGACAGCTTTTATTTTAGACAAAGAAACAATAAATTTGAGAGGAATTGATAAGACAAAGAGACTTAGGTTTTGGGTGCCCAACTAGTGAAGAACCTAAACAGAGTTTGGGTTTAGGGTAGCAAATTAAAGAAGTAACAGGGTTTGTTTATAGACTTCTCAGCCTGAATTTCTTCTCTCTGGCGATAAGGGTGGCCTTCTACCTCCAGATGCAAGGAATGTACCTTTTGCTTGAGAGATTTATTTCCTGTTTTCAAGGAGACAGAAAGCAGTGTCAAGAGTGTTTCTCTTGCATTGGCCATTTCTTGTGTAACTTTAATTCAGATTCATCAAAATATTCAATATGCCATTATGGCATATTCTGGGATGGTCTGCCCTGAGCCCCAAGATAGTTCTATTATCTCAAGTTCTTGGGGGTTCTAATCCTGTTGTATTTGCTGACTCTCACTCATGGTGGATTGTTTCCTTATATTTTTGTAATTTTAGATGATGAGCTCACCTTCAGTGGAGCTTCTGGGTTGGAACTCAGTGTTGTCTGGCTCTGGCTTGAATGTAGGTGTCTCCAGTGAGGTTTTGCATTTGCTTTTGCAAATTGAGCTATTTGTAATGAGGTGGATAGATCTAGAGTCTGTCATACAGAGTGAAGTAAGTCAGAAAGAGAAAGACAAATACCGTATGCTAACACATATATATGGAAGGGTGGGATAGGGAGTGTGGGAGGGAGGGAGACGCAAGAGGGAAGAGATACGGGAATATATGTATATGTATAACTGATTCACTTTGTTATAAAGCAGAAACTAACACACCATTGTAAAGCAATTATACTCCAATAAAGATGTAAAAAAAATAAAAAATAAAAAAAATAGGCAAACTTTGGAAGCATGGAATCTGGCACAAATGAAAAAGAAAAGAAGGTTCTGATGGGGTGTTATATTGTCTATGTTGGATTGTGTGCAGAAAAGAGCATAGGAGGCCTAATCATTTATTCTTAAAACGGCCAGCTTACAAGGTTGGCCCTTGGCCGGCATCTTGGATATCTGATAAGAGTAACTCACTGTATCTGAATTACTTGAACAAACAATATGGTTTATGCTAAGTGCCTGCTTTCTGTCTGGGAGACTGGAATTTTGGTACATGCTAGGCAGAGGGTACCTCCATGATCACCCTCCCAGTAAACGCCCAGGCTCTCCACTGAGCCTTCCTGGTAGACACCATTTCACACGTGTTGTCACAGCTCGTTGCTGTGCCGTGTAACTCCACTGGGAGAAGATCTTGAAAGCTTGTGCCTGGTTTCTCCCAGACTTTGTTCCATGCCCTTTTCCTTTGCTGATTTTTCTTTGAATCTTTTTGTTGTAATAAGTCATAGCCATGTTATAACCATATGTTGTGTCCTATGAATCTTCCTAGTGAGTGCTCAAACCTGGGAGTAGTCTTGGGGACCCCCTGATGCAGATGTCATTAGAACTGAGGCTGCAGTAACACAGTGTACTGGACTCCCCTAAACACCCCCATCGCCCCTGTGCCCTTGATCGCACAGGACTCAGAGCACAGGCTGTGAGTCTCAGCAGGGTTTGAGTCTCAGAGAAAGAACAGGAGGCCGGGGTCTGACTGAAGCAGGAAGGATGCAGGCTAGAGGAGCTGGGAAGGTATACGTTCCCTGGAGACGAGGCTGGAAGATCAGGGATGCTAGAGTTGGTGGGGAGGGCATGCAGGAAGAATCTGCCTGAAGGAGCACATGCCCCAGGGGAGGACCAGCCCCATCGCTGCTCTGTGGACCACTGCCAGCAGTGTGGTTCTCCCCCAGGCAAGGGCCAGGACTCACCCAAAGGTGAGGCAGACAGGTGGAGAAGGTCAGGTAGGGAGAAAGCTCCAAGGGCCTTGCCCGAGAGCCTGAGTTCCGGTCTTGGCTGCACCACTTACTAGTAGTTTGCTACTGGGAAAATGATCTACTTCCTTTGTGCCTCAGTTTCTTCACCTTTAAATTGGGGATATTAATAGCCTCTACCGCATAGGTTGTTGGGAGGCTTAGGTAAAATAATGTTTCGAACATAATGATTAGGTAAATGCTTAGAACAGTGCCTAAGACTTGCCAGACACTCAATAAACCTGAGCTGTTATGGCGTTGGTGGCAGAGGAGCAAATTTAGTGGCTCAAAACCCACTGCTGCTCAAGCTGGGCAGCAGAGCCTACTCACAGTTGACAGGTGAGGAGAGGTACCCCCAGGCTCATAAAAACCAGCTGAAATCGTAGCTGCCCAGCCGATCCTCGGGGGATATACTTCCTGCTCTGCTTTTTGCTCTGCAACTCCTCCCTGTGGGTCCGGACTTGACTCTGACCCTGAATTTGGATTTTCTGGCCTCTCACTGGAAAACGTTTGGAGGCTTGTCTTTGAAACTCTGGACCTGGCCAGGCTGCCGGGCACACCCCAGCCCTGTACAAAAGGCCAGCCTCTGCTGATCTTCCGGGTTCCATCCCGGCTTGCCAAGCTCCCTCCTCCTACCCAGCTGCTCCCTGTGAGTCAAAGCTGTTCTTAGTATCTCATCCCCTTCTGGCCTCCTCTCAAAGCCCACAGTGACAGAATTATTCTGCTCTTTTGGACCCAATCTGATGTGTGGATGGCAGGGATGCAATGCAGTCATCATATCCATTAAAGGCTGACTCATGCACTGCTGCTGATTCATGGTACCCAAGCGCTCCCATCACTGAAGCCAGTGGGCACAATGTCTGATTAGGAAAAGAGCAATATGGCCATGTCCCCAGTCCTGCGACCTGAAGGTAGGGGTGGGGAGACACGGAAAAGTGAAAAACGGAACAGTACACTTGCCAAAGGACTGTTGCAGACAGCAGGTACTCTAGAGGTGGAGAGCCGCTGTGCTGAACTGGCCCAGAAGACTCATGGAGGCCACGGGGCTGCAGCTAACCCCATAAAATAGAAGGACTTGAGGAGAAAGGAGCAGAGGATGGCATAAACACAGAGGAGGAAGCACAAATGCTCTTGGCATGTGAGTGAGGATTCACAGAAGGGATTGTAGATAAGACATTTGGGAAGCTAGGAAGGGGCCAAGTCTCTGCCAGGCTTGAATGTTGCCCGGGAGTTTGGGGTCCATCAGGCAGGTGTTGGGGATGCCTTGAAAGTGAGCATGGGAGTGACCTTTGAGAGGCTATTGCCCGTACCCTTGGAGGTGGCAGGGAGAAAGCATTTCAGGGGTGGTGTTTTGAGGCAGAGCCAGCTGGTCTCCTTGTGCTGGCTGTCCTGTCTTCCTCAGAGCAGAGACCTTTAAAACAAGAATGATTTCATTAAGGAAAAAAAAAAGCAGCCAAAGTCCCGTTCCTGTGGAGTATTTGCTTAATTCCATGTGTTACACCTCCATGTAATTATCAGCTAATCAGCCTTGGAAGCAAATAACGGACTGCAGTTGATTTCACTGAGCCAGGAAGCGAGTGAGGGTGTGTGAGAAACTGCTTTCTTCTGAGCTTCTGGGGGTTCTGGATCCAGTGAAACCCCTTGCCAGCCTCTGGACCCTGGTGACTACTTGGCCTTTATGAAAACCCACTTCCTCATGTCATTCTCTCTGGGATGGCAGGACAGTACAGTCCATGCTTCATGTGCTCTGAATCTTATTCCAGTACGTTTCCCACACCCCAAGCCTGCTTGGCCAAGGTTATCAGTCCTGGACACCTGCTTCTTTGTCAATTTGATTCCTGAATGGAATTCCAGAGGGTGTTTAGACCCATGTGGGTTGAAGAGGTGACAGAAGGAAGTTTTCCTTCATGAGCTTCTAGGTCAAGCATCTATAAGACCATGAGAAAAGATCATAATATTAAAGATTTAATATGTCTTCTTATACTAAAGGAGTGTTTCTTTTTTTCTCCTTGAGTTGTGTTAGAAAAGCCCTTCTTGTTATCCCAGCTCGGTATATGTCAGGCCCAGGAGGGGATGGGGACATGCCAAACTGCTGCAAGAATATTTTGGGGAAAAGAATCCCATCCTGTTACAAGGTCTACTGTTAGGAGAACAAAAGAAAAGTTTTCGAGGGAAAGCTTGGCAGGCTGTCCATAGAAGCATCCAGAAAAGAGCAGCTGTATACCAACCTCACTCAAGTCATACCATGTTTGAACATTAACCATCTCCTGACTGTCTTTCAGTGCATTAACCCCAACTTACTTAAAAATAGAATAATTAGAATGTGACATGTGCAAAGTAAGTGTAGCTCAAATGGGTCCTGCCCCAATATGGAACTGAGAACAACAAAGATGGTTAGTGTTGTATTTTTAAATGAAACTAAGCAAAAGCAATTTTTGTTTCTGATTTTAAAAGCCAACAGGTTCATGGTATAAACATGAAAAAAAAGTTCAAAGAAGAAAATAAAAATAACCCACAACCTCGAAACTGGAAATAATGATTGGTAATATTTTTAGCATATTCCCTTCCCATATACCGTATATATTTAAATAAAGAGATCATACATTGATACCATAGTATTTTGACTTTTTTATTAGCATTAAATTCAGTATTTTTAAAAAATGATGTTTTAATAGCTGCATACATTTCATCATGGGAATATGCCAAAATATATTTAACTATATCCCTATGGATGGAAATTCAGAAGGTTTCCAGTCGTTCTTCATGATAAGTAATGTTTTGATTAAAAATTTTATACAAAAACATTTTTTTAAAAATCTTTATTTCTTTTTCTTTTCCCTTCTGACTGCTTATAAGATTTTGTCCCTGTTCATTTAACTTTTTAAATTTCATTATGACGTGTCTAGGTGTGGATTTCTTTTTTCTTTTTTTTTTTTAATTCTGCTTAATATTTGCTGGGCTTCTTGAATCTATGGGCTGATGTCTTTCTTCCGTTCTAGGACGTTCTCAGTCATTACCTCTTCAAATATCGCCTTGCCCTATTTCTTCTCTTGTGGGATTTCTGAAGCCTATGTCAGACCTCATCATTGCATTCTCTGTTTCACTTATCCTCTTTCATGTATTTTCCATCTTTTTATCTCTGTGCCTCTTTCTGGAAATTTTCTTTTGATCTATCGTCTACTTCAATAATGTTCTCTTCAGCTGTGTCTAATCTGCTATTAAACTACCCAGCGAGTTCTTAATTTTACTCAACTTTTCATTTCTAGATTTTTCTCTTTTTTTCAAACCTGACGTGTCACTTTTTGTAGCTTCTAGTTCTCTGTTGAAATATTTAAGTTTTTTTTTTATCTCCTCAAACATAGTAAACACAGTAAACATAGATATTTTGCAGTTAGTGTCTGATAGTACCAATATCTGTAGGTCCTGTGGCAACCTTTCCCTTGTCTCTTATTTCCACAGGTCGAACTTTTGACATCTTGATTCCTGATGCTTCTAATTATCTTTGGTTTTATGTTAGAGATTGCATTTGAAAACTTATTTACTGAAATAATTTGAAACCTCGGGTGGTATGATCTGCCTATAGTGAACATTTTTGCTTACTTCTGTAAACACGGGAGTGCTAGCAGCCCTGGTGCCCTTAATTGAATTTTAAGATTTGAGGTTCTCTGGACCACCCAGATGACATGAAGCAGCCTGGCAGCCTGTGGGAGGGCAGGTTGATTTCCAGTAGACAGTTTCTCTAGGGACAGCCTTTCAGGGTCCTAGACAGAAATGGAGGGTAGCTTCTCAGGTTGTTCATCCCTGGGGAACCCTGAAGTCTAGCTTTTAACTCCCTAGTCTTTTGAGGTTGCTCCTCTGTATTCACTGCTGACGTTCATGTTCGTGGTCCTAACCTTCAGGCCAAAAATGCAACCTCAAAAGGGGACTCAGCCTCTCAGCTTCCTTTCTGGACTAGTACATACCTCCGAGCAGAAGCAAACCCACTGCTGGGCTTCTCTCTCTTTGTTCCATTCTCAGCGAGATCTCAACTCAATCATTTCCATGTGTTTGTCTTTAGTGGTTTTATTAAGATTTCAATTTTTTGCCCAGCTTCTTCCATTGTTTTCACCTAGAGAGTTGTGCAAATCACATAATTTGATATTCTCAGAGGCAGATGTCATTATTATTCTCCAGGATATATTCCTAGGAATGAAATTTCTAGGTCCAGCACATGTCCATTTCTGACACTCATGTGACATATTGCCAAATTCTTTTCCGGAAAAGTTGTTTCTCTTATGTGACTCCTTTGTTCTTTTTTTTTTTTTAACATCTTTATTGGGGTATAATTGCTTTACAGTGGTGTGTTAGTTTCTGCTTTATTACAAAGTGAATCAGTTATACATATACATATGTTCCCACATCTCTTCCCTCTTGCGTCTCCCTCCCTCCCACCCTCCCTATCCCACCCCTCCAGGAGATCACAAAGCACCGAGCTGATATCCCTGTGCTATGCGGCTGCTTCCCACTAGCTATCTATTTTACGTTTGGTAGTGTATATATGTCCATGCCTCTCTCTCGCTTTGTCACAGCTCACCCTTCCCCCTCCCCATATCCTCAAGTCCGTTCTCCAGTAGGTCTGTGTCTTTATTCCTGTCTTACCCCTAGGTTCTTCATGACATTTTTTTTCTTAAATTCCATATATATGTGTTAGCATACGGTATTTGTCTTTCTCTTTCTGACTTACTTCACTCTGTATGACAGACTCTAGGTCTATCCATCTCATTACAAATAGCTCAATTTCAAATTTTTTGTTCTAGCTCTGTGAAAAATGCCGGTGGTAGTTTGATAGGGATTACATTGACTCTATAGATTGCTTTGGGTAGTAGAGTCATTTTCACAATGTTGATTCTTCCAATCCAAGAACATGGTATATCTCTCCATCTATTTGCATCATCTTTAATTTCTTTCATCAGTGTCTTGTTCCTTTGTTCTTTTTCCCTCTTTGTTTTCTCTTGGTGTCTTAAGAGTCCATTTATTTTTCTAAGTACTCTAAATACTTCTTCTAAGTACTCTGTAGCAGTTTTACATTGCAGTTGCAAGTCAGATGTAAAAAATATTGACTTATTTTTTCATATTTGAATTCAGCTTGGTCTCTAACTCCCGTTTCACTGATGATGGAAATGAAAACTAATCATGTCACTTCAAGGTAACTCAGTTTCTTCCAATTTAAATCCCCATCTCTCTGAAGTCAGTTGCTCAGCAAAATCAGGATTAAACGGGGTATATTCTTTGTAAGGGCCACTCTTCCTCCTCAGAGGGTTTCCTTCTCTCGCCTCCCCTCTTGAATAGCACTTAGGAGCAAGGGGAGCTGACCATGTGGAGAGGTGCTGGGCTGCAGGCTGCCCTCTGGAACCTTCCTGGCCCCTGCTGATTCATCTCACACATCCCCATCCTCAGAGCTTTCCCCCTCTGTATTCACTGCTGATGTCCTTGGTGTTGGTCTTGAACTCTGGGCACAATATCTACCTATTTTGTGTCCTCCAGTCTCCTGACTCCTCGTGATTCAGCCTGGTAACTTTTGCCAACCCTTCCCTGGGGAATGCAGGAACGTCAGGATTCCGTGCCACACCAGGAGCTGGCTGTGAGCACTGGGAGTGCTATTGTAGGTCTCCTTTCTGCCTAAATAGCTCTCCATCATGTCTGCCCCACTCTGGGCACCCAGCAACACTTTCTCCCTCCCCCTGGAGTTCTAGGCGGCAAGCAAGGCATCATCTCAGCTGCCTTCCTAGTCTATTTGCAGGCTTCCTCTCCCCACCCTGACTTCCAGCCTAAGCAGTAAGACTAGAAGAGCTCTTCTCTCAGGGCTATTCTTTTCTCCACTCCCGCTCAGCCTTCAACCCCAACCCAGGAAAAACTAGCCTCCTTTTGGGATTGGACACATCTCGTCTGTCATGGTTCTCAACCCTCGTTGCACTTTTGACTCAAATATGGATGTAGAACAGTTGAATCAAGTGTCTGGAAGGGAGCCCGAGCGCAGATAATTTTTCAAAGCTCCCCAGGTGAGCCTAAGGTGAGCGAGCATCGGGACCCACGGTGCTGTTACACCTTCCGTCCTCTGGCTTTGCCTGACCGCCATCCTTGATATTTCCGCGATGTTCCCAGTTTAGAAAACACTTTCTCCCGTGTCTAGCTCATGCTCATGAAATCCTGGCTTTGAGACTGTTTCAGAAATTAGCTTCAAGGGTTGGTTTTATCGTCATAGCCGAAAATTCACATCTTTCTGCTTCTTTTCATCCTAGTCTTAAAGCATCCCAGTCCCATCTCAAAGCTACTGATCTCAGGTGACCTCAGCCTGCAGCGACTTGAAGCAGGATTTTGGTCCCCGGCCAGAGACTGAAGTCAGGGCGCAGCAGCGAGAGTGCTGAATCCCAGCCACTAGACCACCAGGGGCCAGTGGCCAGTGACACAGCCCTGGCCCATCAGCTGTAGAGAAATGAATTTCCACATAGAGACAGAACATAGTGAAACATGTAAAGTGTTTATTAGGAGGAAAAAGAGTACATGTGGATAGACACACGGGTGGACTCAGAGAGAGAGTCGCATCCTTGTGGTAGTTTGAATCACTTCCATGGGGCATTTCTTCCGGGTTTCCTTTGACCAATCATCTTGCTTTGCCTGAGATGAGTCCGTATTTGGTACATCTCATTTACTTACTTTTAATTTTATGTTATCCCATAGGGCCTGCATTTATATAGGATGTTCCAAAATCTTCTCAGGAAAATTCTCCAGCATGCGCAAATCTCAGCACTCTTCTTTTCGTACAGGAGGAAAAATAATTTCCCCTCTACCCTTCTAGGTTCTCAGCTGAGAACCGCCCCCCCGCCGCCCCATAATAAAAAGACAGATTAATAGGAGAAAAACAAACATCTGTTTAATAACCTGTATGCCTTGGGTGTTCATGGAGATACCCAAGAACACTGAGTAATTCCCAGAAATGGCCAAAGCCATCACCTGAAATACCATCTCCAGCTAAAGACAAAAGAAGGTATTGGGGAGCAGGGAGGCCTGTTGATGGAAGGTGAACAAGAAAAGCACAGTAGACAAAGGTAAGGTTTGTTAGTAGATTTAAGCTGGTGTCTTCTCCATTGGGGAGAGTTTATAGAGATTTAGGGTCATCCTTTTCTTCTTGGTGCAGAGAGGGAGACACCCTTACAAATGGAGATTTCCTTTCTGAATGTAAACTTCTCTTTCAAAAGAGTTACTTTTAGATTTTTCAGAGCTTCTCCTAAGTCTGCTGTTTCTTAAAAATAACCAGCTCAAGATAATTCTGTGCCAAAGAGGCGTATTTTGGGGTGGCGTATCCTGCTGCCCTTCACTTCCTTTTATAGAACAACACGTGTGTCGAGAGCCTGATGCCATTTTCAAGTGTACGGCCCAAAGCATTTATCACATTTGTTCTTACATCAGCTCTGGAAGCTGCAGCAGGACTGTTACCCCCTTTAACAGATGAGAAAGAGGCTCATCCATCTTCCAAGTCTTTCCCTCCCCTGAGGCCCTTATCTATCCTTCTCCAAGTTCCCTTCCGGCCACTCGCCAGGTAGGTACCAAGTTGCTCCACGTGGCATCTGGATTTTCCTCTAGGGCTCCTGTTCTAGAACAGAATTCAGCAAAATTTTTCTGTAAAGGGACAAATAGTCAATATTTTTAAGCTTTAGGATCCAACACACACTAAATCAAAGCTATTATGTAGGTAATTTTGAACAAGAGTGAAAACCAACTTCCACAAATATTTTACTGGTGAAATTCAGAATATAATAATAACGAGTTCAAATTTTTGGAGTCCGGGTCTGCTAATGAGGAACACTGAATTTTTGCTGGGGGAGGGGTAGCATTTTGCTTCACTGAGATTCAAAGCAAGTGCTTCCATCTTCAAATGGATTATAAATGTTCGTCTGTGAAAAATGTTCTTAGCTCTCTGTCTGGACAGAAACAGCCAGAACCTTGCTCTGGACCTTTGTTCTTTTTCTCTTCCCCAAACATTCACTGAATCTATGTTTCATCTCACAAGATAGCATATGTCATATATATATATATATATATATGTATGCCATATATATCGATGGCTGATAACTACTTATTGTGTTACCACTTCTTCTGAAACTTGATGCTTTTACAAAAATAGCCTTCAAAGGATACTTTGCAAATCGGTTTCTCAAAGCCTAAAGAAACTATGATTAGCAAAGAGCAAAAGTGTTATGCTGAGAAAATTATTTATAGGAGACATCTTGCTACAGAGTTCTGTTAGGGTCTTTGTTTTAATAAATCCAGCCCCGGGGAATCAGTGAGCCAAGGAAAGGCGTTTGGGACCGGCAACTTCAATCCCCACTGACACTTTCTGCATCTGTGAAAAATCGCACTGCAGAGAGATGCACACTGCCTTTATCTTTCACAAGGAAAGGCTCTTAATACCCAGACAGTTCACTTCCCAATCTGGAGGAAGTTGTTTCAGCGTGAATTATCTCTTCAGCAACAAAAGGAAACGTGTTACCTCTATTTAACAGGCGAAGCACTGGCCTTTGGGCCCTGTTTTCTGGTGGGATATTTGTGTGCTGGATCCAGCATTTGATTTTTTAGAAAGGCAGCGGTACTTACCCTTTAGGTATTTATATGTATAGCAGAGGCAAATGGAGCTCTGAGTATTAAATTACTGTACTGTACCAGTTGAGAATTCTATGAGAGCCAGCCAACTCCTTCCCCCAAATTGTATTTTTACTGTTCAGTGGCTGCAAGTTCCCAGGAATCTTCAAAGCAGGGCCACTTATTTTACCCAGTGCGAGAGCTCTTAGCTGCTGCCGGTGTTCAGTGATCTCGTCTGGGAGGCAGCAGGATACCTAGGACGCTGTGGGATCAGACACCACCAGGTTGCTCCTAGCTCCGAACTTCTAGCATGTGTCTGCCCTTGGACAGTTCACTTAACCTCTAGCCTCAGTTTCCTTGGCTGGAAAGTGGGGCTAATAACTACCAAGTAGAGCTGCTTTGAGGATTAGGTGCAAGTATGAATTATACTCCTGTAGTGCCGGATACACCTGCAACAGGGCACTGCTGGCCTGGGTGATGCGGTGCCTGCTGAGTTCTCCTCTCCCGTCCCTGCCCTGTCTTTTGGTCACTTTAGCAAACCAGTGTCTGTGCCAGAAGGTGACTGAGGAGGGTGACATCCACATCAGGAACTTGTGTTTATTAGGAAATGGTGTAAAAGAACTCATGGTGTGTGATGTTATAATAAAATGCACTGAAATCAGTGCATTTTTGATTAACCAAGCTACTTATTGCCGAAAAACGTGATGGGACCCCCAAAATACCCAGTCCTGGCTGGGCTCTGAGAACGGGATTTGCAGAAATTCATGCAAAGACAGCTCCAGGGATGGCAATGAGTTGTCTATGTTTTTCCTACAAATGGGGCCTTGGTGTTAGAAGATTCTCAGCTAACAGGCCTGGAAATTAGCTGAGGCAGAGCTGGGACCAAGGAAAATGGCAGGGGTTGAGTCTGAGGACAAAGAAAGGCAGCTTGGCCCAAAGAAAAGAGAAGAGAGAAAACAGGGTAAGCTCCGGACCCCTGATTCCTAAACCATCAGCCAGACATGCCTTTGGAGATGTGGCCACTGGGCTGGCAGTGGTGGGGGGCAGTTGGGAGCTCCAAGAGCGGCAGGAGGTAAGAGGTGGGCAGGGCAAAGCAAGGGGCAGGCAGACACTCCAGCCCCTGTAGCCACCGTGGTGACCTAGACAGCCAGCCACGCTGTGACACGCACACACCCCGGTGCCCCGGTAAGAGCCGTCGCTGAAAAGGGGAGGAGGGAAGACCCTTCCCGATGGGGGCTTTGTTCTGAAGACAGCTCATCACCGTGTCCACACGCCACAGATCCACAGTCTCCGTTTCTAGCTCCTTCTTTCCCCTGCACCCCTGGAGTCTGCTCTTTCCACTCCAGCAGCCTTGCTGACGCATATAGATGCAGACATATAGATACATAGCTATAACTCCATAGCTTCAACCAGAAACCGTTTTTACTGAGGAACACCAAGAGCTAGTGCTTGCTCTACTTCCCCACTAGGACGATCTCTTAGTGTGTTTTTATCTCCTCAGGTGCTTGGTACATAGTCTAACAAAGGCATCCTCCATTGCCTGGTGATGCTTGTTGACCAGATGAACAAGTACACAAATGAGCAGCCACACTTGACCCCTGCTCAGAGCCCTTCTGTGCGGTGCGGATAAGGCATTGAGTTGAGCGAGTGCCAGGAGCAGCAAGGAGGTGGGATCTCACACATTTTCTCCTGGACCCCACAGGCAGAGGCACAGACTGACCCTGACCTCAGGGCTGAGAGGAGGTGACCTCTGGACGGGCTGGGCCATCTTGGGGGCTAAGCGTCCTTCACCCGTCACTGCAAGTTGGACAGGCATTTCTCTTGGGCCACTGTGACTGCCCCACTCTCTTCCCTGGGGTGTTTTCATACACCCACCCCTGATACCGACCTCAGACTTCACACCTTTATACCATGTTGTGTACTAGACTTCCTTATTTCTCTTTCCTCCTAAAACTCAGGCTTCTTTCGCTGCCTGTCTCGTTCTAGACCCAAAATATTTCCTGGAGTGACACCATTTGCCGGGATACTCCCTCACCAGCTTCTCCCCTCTGTTCCCCTCCCCCTCAGTCCTTCATCCCTCTGCTTTTCTTTAAAGTTCTTGATAACACCTCACACGTGTTGAGTACATTGTCCTGCACGGAGACCATGTGTTTTCATCACCTCATCAGATTCTAACCACGTCCTATTAGGTGTCCAGGGCAGAGTCTCATGCCCGGTTTACTGATGAGGAGACTGTCACAGATGGTTGGACACCACCCAGCAGGACGTTTAGATTAATATGCTTTCCCTGAGCCCTGGGGCCGTGTGTCCCCACCCATCCTAGAGTGAGCACCTTGGTGCTTGCGCCATTTATCCCAGATTGTGAAAATGTGGTGTTTGGGCTAAAACTGGAAGCATCTTGGGATGGTTATCTCCAGAGTGCTAGAAAATCTGTCTCCATGAAAAGAAGGTAAGGATGGAGGTAGAACCACCCTTGGAGTCTCCTGCCCTCTGTTTACCGGCACCTGGAAAATTTGGGTTCCCATTTATAATGTAATGTGACAATCAAAGGAAGCTTAAGGATTATTATCACCAGTTCCACATTTTTTTATTGTGGTAAAATACATACACAATTTACCATTTTACATGTATAACTCAGTGGCATTTAGTACATTCGTAATATTTTGTAACCATCGCCACTATTTACTTCCAGAATATTTTCATCCAGATGAGAACCCTGTACCCATTAAACAGTCACTCTCTACTGTCCCCTCCCCACTGCCCCTGGCAACCACCAATCTGCTTTCTATCTCTATGGATTTCCCTGTTCTAGACGTTTCGTGTAAAGGGAATCCTATAACATATGACCTTCTTTCTTCTGTTACTTAACATGTTGTTTTCAAGGTTCACCCATGTTACAACAATTGTGGTAAAATACATACACAATTTACCATTTTACATGTATAACTCAGTGGCATTTAGTACATTCGTAATATTTTGCAACCATCGCCACTATTTACTTCCAGAATATTTTCATCCAGATGAGAACCCTGTACCCATTAAACAGTCACTCTCTACTGTCCCCTCCCCACTGCCCCTGGCAACCACCAATCTGCTTTCTATCTCTATGGATTTCCCTGTTCTAGACGTTTCGTGTAAAGGGAATCCTATAACATATGACCTTCTTTCTTCTGTTACTTAACATGTTGTTTTCAAGGTTCACCCATGTTACAACGTGTCTCAGAACTGTAATCCATTGTACAGGTGGACCATATACATTTTGTTTATCCATGCATCCACTGATGGACATTTGGGCTCAGCCTTTTGGCTACTCTGAAAGATGCTGCTGTGAACATGCATGTACAAGTTGTTGTTGGAATACCCTTTTCAGTTATTTTTGAGCGTATACCTAGGAATGTAGCTGGAGCAGAGAGGGCAAGAAGAAACTCAGAAACACAGACTGTCCGGATGGAGCCTTGGAGGCTGTTGTGAGACCCTGACTTTTACTCTGAAGGAAATGGGGAATCACGGGAGGGTTTCCAGCAGACGCATAGCCTGATCTGACTTGTGTTTCAATAGATCATTGAGAGTTGGCTGCAAGAGAGCGGGGTGAAAGCCAGCTGGGAGCCATGGTGGTAATCCAGGCAATACGATGATCATGGTTCAGGTTGCATGGTGGCAGTGAAGATGGTGAGAGGTCCTCAGATCCCAGATGTCTTTTGAAGGTAGAGCCATAAGAATTTCTGACCGGTTGGCGCCAAAGCCAACACCAAGGTTTTTACCCCAACATTTGGAAGAATGGAGTTGACATTACCTAAGATAGAAAAGATAGGTGAGATGGGTTTGAGTGGAAGGAAGGTTAACGATGCCTTTCCAACTGTGTCTGAGGGATCCCTTAGATGTAATGAACCATTGAGTAGGCAATTGGATGTACCAGTCTGCAGTTCAGAGGAAAGACTCAGACTGGAGTGTAAATTTGGAAACTATTAGAGTATAAATGCTGTTGAAACCTGAGAAAGCAAACATGATCACCGAGGAATGAATGCAGATGGAGAAGAAAAGAGATCCAAGGGCTCTGCCCTGGAGTCCTTCTACCCTGAACATCAGAAAGCAAAGGCAGAGTCAAGAAGGAAAATTGAAAGGGGCATCCAGGAAGACAGCCGGACACGGAGAGCCTGCTTCCAGGGAAAGGGAACGATCTGTTGTATCAGATGCAGCTAGGAGGGCACACGTGACGAGGACTGAGAATTGGCCATTGGATTTAGGATGAGTTTTCTCTGACCTTGACAAATGCACTTGCCGTGGAGCGGTGAGGATGAGAGCCTGGTTGAGTGGCGTAGAAGAGAACTGCGGAGAAAATTGGAGACATCAGGTGTACACAGCTCTTTAAGTTAATTAATTTATTAATTAATTTTTGGCTGCGTTGGGTCTTTGTTGCTGTGTGCAGGCTTTCTCTAGTTGCGGAGAGCAGGGGCTACTCTTCGTTGCGGTGCGCGGGCTTCTCATTGCCGTGGCTTCTCTTGTTGTGGAGCATGGGCTGTAGGTGCTCAGGCTTCAGTAGTTGTGGCATGTGGGCTCAGTAGTTTTGGCACGCGGACTCAGTAGTTGTGGCTTGTCAGCTCTAGAGCACAGGCTCATTAGTTGTGGCACATGGGCTTAGTTGCTCCGCGGCATGTAGGATCTTCCCAGACCAGGGCTCAAACCTGTATCCCCTGCATCGGCAGGCGGATTCTTAACCACTGCGCCACCAGGGAAGCCCTTACACAGCTCTTTAAAGGGGCTTTGCTGTAAGGGGGAGCAAAAAATGAGGAGAGGCAGCTGTAAGGGAAGTGGGTCAAGAGGGGAATTGTAGACTGTGAGCTGCTAGGAATGAGCCTGCCCAGGACGGAAGACGGTAACGTACAGTGTTGTTCTAACACGTAGTCAGGGTTTTTAAATTCAGATATGGTGAGGACAACAGATTATTGCCATTAAAAAGATAGTTTGTTACCCACAGTTTCCAAGAGAAGGAGGCCTGCCATGCCACACAGGGCCATCCGGGGAAGCACCTGGGGCAGTTAAGAGGAGAAGAAGTGAGGAGAAGGCAAGGGCCCAAGTCTTTACTGTGGTTTCTTCCAGAAGAAATGGGCGAGGCAGCGTAAGCAGCTGATCTGGCTTAGGATCGGCTAGTTGGAACATTTTGGGGTGTAGGGGGCTGTCTCCAGTTATCTGGTTCCTGGTCCTGGGATGATCAGGGTAGAGAGCTGTTGCTTCCTGGAGTGTAAAGACCAGGTAGAGGAGGTGACTGGGAGTGTGGGCTCTGGGCTGGTTAGTTTGCATAGGAGAGACATCCTCTCCAGCTGGTTTTTTGCTGTCTCTAAGAATCGGCGAGTCCTGGGAGGGGCAGTCTCCCCAGTCAACAAGGCCCCAAGTGCCAAAGCATCAAGAATACAGAAAATAAGAATAGATATTTAATACAGGTGTATTTAGGGGAGGGGGGATGGCTGAAGTGAGGTCCTTGAGCAGCAAGAGAGGATGGGTGGAGAGATTGGC
The DNA here is from genome assembly GCF_003031525.2 of Neophocaena asiaeorientalis asiaeorientalis. Taxonomy (NCBI): domain Eukaryota; kingdom Metazoa; phylum Chordata; class Mammalia; order Artiodactyla; family Phocoenidae; genus Neophocaena; species Neophocaena asiaeorientalis. Next base: position 2,669,606 of record NW_020175079.1, read on the forward strand.
CTCCGCTAAGAGCATGGACAGTTCAGTTACAGCAAAAGGGAGGCAGGTGGGTGACGGGGCCCACTAAGTGGGTGGACAAGGGAGGTGGGGACATTTGCTTTTGTTTGCTGCTTTCTTAGGGAAGTGGGAAGGAACGTGGCTGCCTGAGAGGGAGGAGGTCGTGTGGGAGGTTTGCGGAGGAAGGAGAAGCTGGGGCAGAGTCTCCTAGGAGAGTCAGGCTGGAGTGACTCGGGCCCCGGAGCAGGACTGTAGGACACCGCCGAGGACCCACTGGACACACACAGCCCTGAATTTAAAGCCAGATCAGCCTGCGGAGAGTTGCGCTCATCAGCATCAGGGTTCTGCCAACAAAGCAAAGTGGGAGTGGGGAAGCAAGGGCGCGCTTACAATAAGCAACCATGGCTTTGAGCTTGGGGGGTGGGAAAAACACAAGAGAAGGGGTTCCACTGTCAAGGTGGCAGCGCCAGTGGACTGCAGGTCCCAGTGGGGTGGATCCGATGAACTTGAGGAGGTGAACTCGAACGATAGGGGCTGGATGAGAGAGTTGAGAGCTTATGGCCAGAGAGCACAGATGAGTTTATTGTTTTCTTATTTTTGTCAAGGTATATTTTCTGTAAGACATATATCTTTGTTTTCTGCAACAGAAAAGATAAATATGTCTTGAGAGGTGGGTAGGATTTGGGCAGACGGAGGTGGTCCTGTGGAGGACATTTCTGAAGAAGGACGTCCAGGCATACGTTGGGACACGTTTCCCGAACAGTGCATTGCCCAGTGTGGTCAAGCCATGGGCAGGCATGCTAAGGAAGAACTTCACTTAACTCAGGAGAGAGTAGGGAGCCAGTGAAGGGTTTTGAGGGTGGGCACATCTAGAACACAGGTGGGCCCTTTGTCACCAACGAGGAGAGGAAGCAGTGACATTGACAAAGCTCTGCAGATCTGGGTGGAAATTCCTGGGCCTGCCGCCCTGTCCTCCCCTGTCTCTCCCTCCCTTTCTCCTCTCTCTCTCAGCTGGAACCGTCGTGTATGTTGCCTACATTCTCTGGAACAGCAACAATAAAAGCGATTATTTTAAATTTCCGTTCTTCTCCTCCGTAATGGAGCTATTAGACTTTGGCAGATCCCTTAATATGATTATCCCTTTTGAATGATTTCGAACTGAAATGTTTGTGCTGATGGTGGTAATCGCAGTGGAGTTTGAAGAACGAGGCTGTAGGCTCACGCTCCAGGAGCTCATGACCCCGAAGTGCCATCAACTGTGGTTTGATGGGCAGGTGAGGATGAAACCTTGGAGGGGAAGTGGGGCCCCGGTGGGCTCTCGGTTCTGCCTGTAAGGACGGGTCTGGCTAACCATGCCACCAGTGCAGTGGGTCCCAGATAGGGCCAGGTGGAGGCTTTCTGTTGGAGACCTGCTTCTCCCGAGCAGTGAGGACAGCTGTCCATCATCAGTCCAGAATTCAGAGCAGTCATCCACTGAGCTCACCAGCAACACTCGCTGGCCCAGCCGTGGGTGAGGATACGCCTTTTAATTATTTAGTCTCTACATCGACCAGGGATACATCAGTCACCTGCTTGAACCTTGTCCCGCTCCCAGCACAGTGGAGCAGCCTCGGAGCCCTGCTGTTTGCAAGACTGGGTTCTTGGCTTAGCAGGGAGGCCGTCTCCTCGGGGCTGGTCTCTCAGGCTGCTTCCAGCCCCTCCTCGGCACCATCCCTGGGTACCAGCGCCCAGGCACCCTCTTGACACTGTGGCAGGTGCTTGGCCGTGGCCCTTAGGGAACTCTCCACGTGCCACCAGCAGCAGTAATGATCACATGCTTATTCCATAGCCTCCTGCCCTTCATCTTTGGGTTCTGACAGCCCGCCGGGATGCAGACAGCAACCTGCTCGTCTGTGACCTCTTTGTGGGGCCTCGTGACAGCTGGGTGGCTGCTGTGGCCTAACTTCAATGAGGGGGCACTAGGGGACCTCACCGTCCTGTCGTGGGGAATCCCAGGGCCTCTGCTGTGGGACCTGCTGGAATACGCTGAACACAGCCGTGAGCAGCAGGTAGAGGACCCGGGGTGACTCGTACTGTGAGTCCATCTCTCCTCGCCACCGCAACCAAACGATATCATCCGGATAAAGCCAGTTACATGAAGAGATCAGGCTGCGTGATGGCGAAAGATGTTTCCTAAAGGGCGATCTGAGAGGTATCGGGAAGGAAGAAGCGGCCTGTGTCCTTGACAGTGAAAGTCCTGTGCCTTGAATCCTTCCCTCCTTCTCTCCCTCTCCTTCCCTCCTTCTTTGTTCATCCCTCCCTCCCCTAGCGACCGCACACTGTCCTGCTACCCTTGGCTTCTGGTTCAGGTCAGCTAGTTTGTCCCTGGGGCATCACGGGGCCCTTCCCCACCAGGGGCGGTCACCAGATCTGTTACACTCATTCATTCATTCAACAGTATCTAGCTCTGTGTCAGCAAGGCACTCACTCCTGGGAATACAACGAGAAATTAGGGGGATAACTTCTCTGCTCTTGGAGACCTGGCAGTTCACGAGGGAGATGGCCCCACAGGCTGCTTCTGCTGGTACAAACACAAATTCCTAAGTCCTGTCTCTGTAAGTCTGGTTCCATGGTCTGGGCTGCGCCCGGGAATCTGCATTTTCTAAGGAGCCCTCCGGGTGATGCTGGTGTAGGTGGATCCTGAACCAATCTCAGAGAAACATGCTTTTCAGCCATGGGGCTGTGCCCAGAGCCACCGCTTCGAGAGTGTTTGTTGACTGCTGTGCCCTGTGATTCTAACTGCCCTGCTTGCCCTCGAGGGGTTAGAAAGCACAGCGTCTTAGAGCAGGATCTTAATTACGCATGCGTGTTAGCATTGGGAATTTTCAGACCTTGAGTTTAGGGGTTGGAGAGACTGTTCTAACTTCTCAGAATTTCTTGATGTGCTCAGCAATGGCTCTCTAGAATAAACTGAGGTGACACCAGCACTGGCTCCCGTTTCCCCTTCTCTGCAGACTCCCGCCCTCCCAGGACCACATGTCCCGTCTCCAAGCACACATGTCACTGGCATTTCTCCATCACTCGAGTGACCCTGGCTTGTAACTCTCCCAGAGTGAATCTTCCCTGAAGTTTGCCTCTTCTGGCTGTGTGATAAAACATGCACCCTCCCCCGGATCATAAGGAGAGGGTGGGGGAGATGGCACGTGTCATAAGAACAGAAACCTGTCTAATACTCACGGGTTAAGTCAAGGAGGCCAGATCAGGCTTCCCTGGTGGCACAGTGGTTGGGAATCTGCCTACCAATGCAGGGGACACGGGTTCGAGGCCTGGTCCGGGAGAGTCCCACATGCCCCGGAGCAACTGGGCCCATGTGCCACAACTACTGAGCCTGCGCTCTGGAGCCCATGAGCCACAACTGCTGAGCCTGCTGTGCCACAACTACTGAAGCCCGCGTGCCTGGAGCCCATGCTCTGCAACAAGAGAAACCACCTCAATGAGAAGCCCGCGCACCCCAACGAAGGGTAGCCCCCGCTCGCCGCAACTAGAGAAAGCCCGCACGCAGCAATGAAGACCCAACACAGCCAAAAATAAAATTAAAATAAATAAAAGGACAGATCGCAAAGACCCAGGGGGCTCGCACATGACCCAGGGGCAGAGAGCGGAGCCAGGCCTGTCAGCAGATGGGCAGCCGAAGACACCAGGCCGCCCCCCATCCCGTGGTCTCACACCTCCACAGCGCATCTACCTCCCTCTGCTCAGCCATCCTTGTACAGGGACCACCGGAGCTGCCCCCAGATGGCAGCCTGAGCCCTACAGATGGATGAGACCATCTAGTTCTAGCTCCCAGCACTGCCTCGATCCCAAGTTTCGGGAGAAACAGAATCTGATTGACCCCGTTCGGGATCTGTGCTCACGCCTGGTTCCGTTCACTGAGATTAGAGTTGGGTTCACATCGTGCTTTTGCAAGCAAGGGGTCAGCTGCTTCTCTCAGAGGGACCAGAGGCTGCAGGAAATGACCGACGGTGAAGTGGGTGCCGTCCTGGCGTAACTGGTACAGCTGCCCCAGTAGAGGGCAGTGTCCTGTGTCCATAGGTGTGATTGGTGTGAGCTTCCTGGAGAAACGCGGAGGGCAGTGGAGCCTTATTTATTGAGCCCCTGCTCTCTGCACTGAGCTCATTGCATATCTCTTCACAGCGATACTCCACAGAGACTTAACTGGGATCCAGGAGGGTCCATTAACTTCACACAAGTACACTTTCCCATGGCAGCACCCATGTTCATCAAACTAGGTCCGTTCAACTCTGAACACTCACCTTTCCAGTGAGTCCCACTGCTGCCGCACCACGTGGGCACCGAGAGGAGTCAAAAATCTGGACGTTGAGGTCAAAGTCAAGCTCAGGATCTGGAGGAGCGGACGAGGATCTAACGTTGAGGTCTACAGTTCAGCTCAAGAGCCTCGCACCGGAGAGCTTCCCGGCGGCCCCAGTGGAGTTTCACGGGGCCTCCCGTGTGAGACGTCTGTTTCGCCCAGGAAAGCATCTGAATGGCATTTCTGGCGTTTGGCAGTCTGGGGGTTTGCCGGCTCCTTCACGAAGCCATTTCTGAAGAGTGCAGTGAAGCAGAAAGGCTAAAATGAAGGGCTTTGCAGTTGGCTGGGTCCTGACCTCTACTCTGTGATTCATGCCAGGTCGCGAGCTCTCCGCGGGCTTCAGCTGGAGAGGTCCTACCTCCTTCACACGACCATGGATGTTTTTAAGTGAGAGAGTGCGTGAAATGTGCTTTGCCTTTATGCTTGAGATGTAGTAATGACTCGATAAATGGCTGCGATAATCATAGTAATAATAATTGCTTGAACGCAGGAAGTGTGTCGTGTGTTTCTTTACCCCCTACGGCACCAGCAAGCAGGAAGTGTGTCGTGTGTTTCTTTACCCCCTACGGCACCAGCAAGCAGGAACTGTGCCGTGTGTTTCTTTACCCCCTACGGCACCAGTAAAATGCCTTAGAGGCGGCTTCCTCCTCCCCCTCCTTCAAGTGAGATACAATTGGCACGTAACACTGTGCGAGTTTAAAGTATACAGCATGTTGACTTGATCTCTGTATTGCAATAAGATAACCACTGTAGCATTAGCTAACGCCCCTAACGGGTCACATAATTATCGTTTCTTTTTGTGACGAGAATATTTAAGATCTACTCTCTTGGCAACTTTGAAGTATACAAATACAGTATTTTAAAAAAATATTTTTATTTATTTAGGCTGCATGGGGTCATAGTTGTGGCACAGAGGATCTTTTAGTTGCGGCATGGAGGCTCTTAGTTGTGGCATGTATGTGGGATCTAGTTCCCCAAACCCAGGCCCCCTGCGCTGGGAGTACGGAGGCTTACCCACTGGACCACCAGGGAAGTCCAGTATTCTTTTTACTTTTTAAAATAAATTTATTTATTAATTTATTTATTTTTGGCTGCGTTGGGTCTTCGTTGCTGCGCACAGGCTTTCTCTAGTCGAGACGAGCGGGGGCTTCTCTTCATTGCAGTGCACAGGTCTCTCACTGCGGTGGCCTCTCCCGTTGCACGGGCTCCAGGCGCACGGGCTTCAGTAGCTGTGGCTCGCGGGCTCCAGAACGCAGCCCCAGCAGTTGTGGCGCACAGGCCCAGCCGCTCCGTGGCATGTGCGATCCTCCGGGACCAGGGGTCAAACCTGTGTCCCCTGGGTGGGCAGGCGGACTCCCAACCACTGCGCCACCAGGGAAACCCCAAGTCCAGTATTCTTAACGATAATCACAGTGCTGTGCATTAGATCCCCAGAACTTGTTTGTCTTCTAACTGCAACATTAGACCCTTTGACCAACATCTCCCCAATTCCTCCATGCCCCAGCCTCTGGTAACCACCAATCTACTCTCTGTTTCTATGATTTGACTGTTTTAGATTCCACATATAAGAGAGTTCTACAGTATTTGTCTTTCTCTGACTTGTTCCACTCAGCATAACGCCCTCAAGGTTCATCTGTGTTGTTGCAAATGTCAGGATTTCCTTTTCTCCTGGCTGAGTAATATTCGCTTGTATGTTTCACATGACTGTTGCCTCTTTCTCCCTCCCGCAGAACGCCAGCCATGATTGGCTGCTCGTTTGTGGTCAACAGGAAGTTCTTTGGTGAAATTGGTCTTCTGGACCCTGGGATGGATGTGTATGGAGGAGAAAATATCGAACTTGGAATCAAGGTTTGTGACATGGCATCCTTTCCTCTTAGTCTGTTTGTGTTTGTGAGTAGAACTGCCTGGTCATTTTTGCTGTCTATTTGAAGCTTCTTTAGCTGGTGAATGACAGAATCATTCACCCCACTTCTGTTCCTAAAGATGTTCCAGCAGGGTTGTCACCCCTCCTCAGACTGGGGGAGACCTGGCCTTCGCCCCTCGAAAGGTTGAACAATTTGTTCATGCCTGGGCGACCCAATCTGGACATTAGCTAGAGAATTTGGTTCCCACTCCCATCCAGTTTCACTCTCTCCTTAAATTTTTCTTAAAATTAAATCATCTCCTTAAATTAGAATTTACATGCTACATATTTTGACAATTCATGTACATCATAGAATCATAAGTTGCCAGAGGAGAGAAGGACCGTGTTCTGTGGGACTCTCCCATTTCTCAGAAATGCTTCTAAGGAGGATAATGGTGGGGGGGGGGAAGAAGACGCAGAATGGGCCTCTCACTGGCCCCCCATTCAGATCCGCTCCACTGCTGGATGTTTCAGACACTGGGTATTGCTTAAGATTCTGTTTGAAAGATGAAGTTCACCGTAAACAAAAAAGTTGGACAAATTGATGCATTCCAACCTCTTCACTTTAGTGAATGAACCCGAATGAGGGGTGTGGATGGGGGACACCTGGTAACCGCTTAACTGGTACGTCCTCCTCCGTACCGCAAAGAGGGGGGTCCTGGGGGATGATGCCCAGCTGGGGTCTCTGTGTCCCCACTGCTCCCTGTCCTGAGCTTGTGCATTCCTGAGCCCCTGGGAAGTAGGCTTGTTGGGAACGACTCAGGACACAACTGTAAGGTTTAAGTTTATTGAATTTCTTCCTCCTTCTGCTGCTGGAATCTCCTTGTTCTAGCCAGGCAAGGACCCAGTACCTAGTGCAAGTACTCCAGTCAAAGCCTGCTCTCTGTGTCAGATTTCACTCGTTATCCCTAACTGCTCAGGACCTTTAAGACACTGCATTGCCCCCTCCTCTACACCTGAGCCCCCTTCGTGGAATGGAAGGCTTCATGTCCTCATGATGTAATGAACGTCCAGGCTGCGGAAGCAAAGAGGATGGTGGAGACCTTCCCTGGATCCTAAAATCACTCCCTTTTGGAGACTGCAGACTCTTGCTGTGTTTTCAGTTCCAGGCTGGGTTCTTTCCTAAGTGGAATTTGCATAAGATTTCTTTGAAAGCCGAGCAATTAAAAAGCCCATGAATATGTTATCGTAGCTAATATACTTGGCATTTACCCATTTGAAATTTAATTGAAGGAAAAGATTTGGGCCCAGTGTGTTGAACTTGGACTGTAACTTCAGTCTCTGCCCTGCCCCCATCTCCTCATCCCTTCTCACGCTGCTCTTTTCCTTAGCTCTCATCGGCTTCTAGCACGCCAGGGAATTGACTTGTTTATTATGTGTATTGTATTTCTTTACCTTTACTAGCTAGATTGCAAGCTTTATGGGGCACAGATCTTTGTGGGGCTCACCTTTGCATCCCAAGCATGTAGAACCATGCTTAACACATGGCTCAGTAGGTATCTGTTAGATTGATGACTGAATGCCTATTAGGACCCAACATGCGTAGAAGCAGCGGCATCATGGAGACAAGCCCGATGGTGGTGATAACTTGTCCAGGTACTTATTTGTGAAAGGAAGGAGCTGAAGGCAGCCCTGCATTGAGATGGTTAAACTTCTTACATTTTTTATAAATTTTATGATAGTTTATAGAATTATATGTATATTTGTATATAATATGTATACAATTATTAAAATTCATAATAATTTTGTAATTTTAATAATTTAATACTTTTATTAAGGGAGATTTGAATGTCTCTATATGCTGTGAGAAGGAACCCAGTGGAGGGTCAGACGTCACCAACAGAGGGGAGAACAGGATGAGGGAGCACTGTCCCTACGGAGGCAGGGGCACAGGTGGAGGGGTTATGGGGACAGGAGGGCCCCCAGATTTTATTGCAGGGTCAGGCTGCGCTCTGGGGAGAACAGAGGTGGTGACCGCGGAACCCACTGCTAAGAATTGCTAGGGTGTTGGTCTCCCCATGTTTGCAAAGCAAAAGTCTGGGTGCCAGGCTCTGCCAGGCTCCATGTTGATGACAGTGACAGTCCTTCGTGGCTACCCGATCCCTGCAGGAGGGGACGGGCTTGTGAGTCTTGGCCCTGCAGCAGCACAGCCTAGTAGAGCACAGCCCCTGTGCCATGAGCTGAGGGCCCGTGAGTTCCGCTCTGCATCTCCATGTGGCAGGCTGGAGCGATGGGGCCCAGAGCCTGCTCTCTGACTTGTCTTCTCTGGGGTAGCTCTGTGTCTGGCTGTTCTCCACGCGTCTTTATGTAAGCGTCCGATGGATGGGGCTCAGATCCCACCCTCATGCAATCACTTGCCTCTTATCCCGGGCACGTCCGGCATCCACGCTGGACATTTGGGAATGTTTATGCCTCTTACTTCCCATAGACACTTCCCATAGACCGTGTCATCCCATGACCTACGAGCTGACTCTCCACAGAAGCTTTGGTTTTCTGCTGATTCTCAAAGCAGGAATTGACAGCTGTTGGTACCCTAAGGGCCAAGGCCTGGGTCCAGGGTCCACGTAGCCACCATCTACACAGTAGTCTGTGTTCTTAAGGTGTGGTCCCTGACCAGCGCATCCACATCACCTGGCCCTTGTTACAAATGCAGGTTCTCGGGCCCCATCCTACACTTACTAACACTCTGGGGTGGTGTCCAGCAACCTGTGTTTTAATAAGCCTTCCAGATGATTCCGTTACACACCCAAGTTTCGGAGCCCCTGATCTACACCCGACCTTAGCCGGCTTCCTGGCAAACACGTATCTATTCTCAGAAACGAGCCCAGGTGAGAGTCCACATGCTTCAAGGCCCACCTTGAAAAATACATTATTAAGAAAGCCATCCCTGCTGCTTGAAAAAACTCAGAGCTTATGTAATATATGTACACATATATACACATATATAATTATATAAAGTGTACACACATACATTATATAAATTAACCCATAATAACCTGTAAGAAATGACATAAAATTCTATGCTTTAGTTAAGTGGGGAAATTTTAATATGAGACCACATCTTTGTAATTTCTTTGACTAAGAAATAGGTCCATCTGTGATCTAACTATTCTCTAACATTTTTCATTACTTTTTAACTCCATCCTCAGTAATTAAAGAAGAGGAAGAATAGAAATTCTCACTGTGGTTCAGGGAAATAAAAACAGTAGGGTTTACTCTAGGGCTATTATTTGGATGAAAGGCAAGCTTGCCTGTGACCAAAACAGTCGATACAGTGGAGGGAGAAAAAAGCTTTCCAGGGCTGAGAAAATAAATGAGATCAGAAATTGAAAGGTTTCATCTTGTTCTGAGTGACATTAATCAGAAACCATTAACGGGGCATGTTATAGTAACATGTCTAAAGGGTAAGAGGAAAAAAAATTCTCCGAGGAGAAAAGACCAGATAGATTACTTTTAAGTGGTATAAAATCAGATGGCTTCAGGTTTCTCCAATATATCCGTCTGCTTTGGGAAGAAGGGGCACTTTCTTATTCTGAGCTCTCATATAAGAGCGTGACATACGCCACTACGGAATCCTGTCTGGCAGCTAATCTGAAAGGAAGGCAATAGAAAGATGCTGTCAGATCCTCAAGCCACCAGAAAAGGTCTTAGCTCACCATGAATCTCAAGAACTGAATAAAAGGCAGAATTCCTATGTGTGTACCTTGTTGTTGAAAATATTGTCGAGACCAGCATTTGAAGGACTGCCTCCTTCAAAGGGCTTAGAAATTATGGGCTGTCTGGGGTGGCCTAAGTCCCAGGGCTCCAGATGAACATGCAATCTCCCTCTCCCGCTCTTTGCCCCATCTCTTGTTCTTTTTTTTTTTTCTTTTTTTTTTGCTCCCGATCTTGTGTCTTGTCTCTGACAAGCTGGTGGTATAATTCAGTGTGAGTCCAAAGGCCTCATAATCAGGGGGGCTGATGGCATATACAGTCCTGGTCTGACTCTGAAAGTTCAAGAATCAGGAGTACTGATGTCTGAGAGTGAAGATGGATAACTCAGCCCAAGTAGAAACATGAAACCGCTCTGACAAGTGCTGTTGACTGATGCTCTGATCCCCACCCCAGCCACTCCTCTGTCCATGGGCTTCGGGACTCATCACCCAGCATCCATTTTAACCATGAAGGCTCCTCCCTGCCCTCTGTCAGACCCTTGACATCAAAATCCCCAATGTCCAGAAGCCTCTTGTGCCCTTTGTCTTCCATTTGGAACTCTTGGGCTTAAGTCTGCTCTATCTATTGGATGCTGTGATTTGGATAATGGTCACTCCTGGAGGTGACCAAACCATCAGTTCTGTCTCGTTTTCCTAATCCTTAGACTGTATGAGTCTTTGGTTCTTCCTTCCCTATTGGCGTTGGTCATCTCTGGCTATGGGAAGGTCTTCATAGTGCAGGGTTAGAGTATACCTGTGATAAAATTCAGAGCGAAAGTCCCTGGTCTCGTGTAGATAGAATAGGCTTTGGGATTTCACCGACTGGTCTTTAATCTGGATGCATCTATTTCAGGTGGCCAACAGTTCAGATGAATGCTTCTGGATATAACGGGGAGCCTTCTCTGCTCTAGCAGACGCTTTTGCTAGGGAGACCACAGTAGACAGACATGGTCCCTATCTCCATGAAGTTTATAGTCAGGCATTTAATAAGTAATTACCAATGGGATGAGTGTGAAAAGATAGGACAAGGGGAGAATAGAGGAGAAGATAACAGGGGGAATATATGCTACTCTAGGGAGTTGGGAAGTGCCTCCCGAAGGAAACGATGTTGAAGACTTGAAAAATATGTTGAATTTAGATAGGCCAAGAAGGTGTGGAAGTGGAGTGTAAGAGTAAAAGAATATTCCAGACAGTTCTGGTTGGATGAGATGATTAAGTTGTAGAGACCTGTTAGACAGCATAGTACTTATAGTTAACAATGCATTGCATACTTAAAATGTTGCTAAGATGGTAGATCTTATGTTGTGTTCTTTTCAAAAAAGGTTGGTTTGTTTGTTTATCTGTTGAGATATAATTGACATACATCACTGTGTACGTGTAAGGTACACAGTCATAATAAGTAAAGAGCGGAGGAGGAAACGTTTGGAAGTGATGTGTATGTTTATAGCCTAGATTGTGGTGATGGTTTCCCAGGGGTATACTTATCTCCAAACTCATCAAGTCGTATATGTTAAATATGTACAGCTTTTTAATGTCAGTCATGCCTCAATAGACTGGTCTTAAAAAGAAAAAGGATATTTCAGGCAGAGAGAAAAGCATGTGCAAACGTTTGGAATTCTGAGAAGGAAATATATTCTGGGCACTGCAAGGCGTTCCAGGTGGCTGGAGCAGGTAAAGGGAGAGGGAAATGTGTTAGATGTAGTGGCGTTAGATTATGCAAGACTCGTAAACAAGAATTTGGCTTTCTCTTAAGGACCACTGTGGACGTTTTGAAAGAAAAATAAAAGACATATGCGATATAAGAGACATACATCTGTGTGTGTATGTGTATCTACACATAGTCCCATGTTTTACCCATAACCCAGATCCTCTGGAGGCATTTAAGGGGAGCGAGGTTATCAGAATTTTTTTTTTTTTAATAAGAGGACCATTATGACTGCCGTGTGGAGGATGGATGATAAAGCTGGATGGACTCAGAGGAGGGGCAGTGAGAGAGCCTGGACTGTGGTTGGGGCAGTGGGAGAGAAATGGACAAATTCAGAAGGCAGGATAGACAGGATCTGAGGATTGCGTGTACAGAGGGGATGAAGGGAAGCGGGGGTCAAGGCTGACTCTGAAGTCACTGGCTTGAACAATTGGGAGTTGCTGTTCTCTGAGATGCACCGTTGGAGGATGCCTGGGAGGAGGCAGAAGATGACGCTTTCTGTTTGAGATGTGGTCAGTCTGAAGTTCCTGACACTGCCCAGTTCATCCAGTAGGCAGTTGGTTGTGTGGAGAGTGAGCTAAGGGTAGAGGACAAAGCTTGAGATAGACTTGAGCATCTTTGGTACCTAGATCGTATTTGAAGTTGCCAGAGGCAACAGGTTGCATAGAGAAATGAGAAGAGGGGATAAGACAGAAGTCCAGAAAACAAGCAACATTTAAGGTGTGGAAGGAGTGGCTGGAAAGGAAACTGAGAAGAAGGGACCCAGAATAAGAGAAAAACCAAGAGAGAGTGGATTTGAGAAGAGTGTGTATACATACCCAAAGCAGGCATGGGGAGGAAGGGATGGATCTGGGCACCATTCAGGAGACATGATGAACAGGAGCTGGTGGATGATTGAACATGAGGAATGAATGAGAGGGGAGTGTGGGGTAGCTCCCAGGTTTCTGAGCAACCGGGTGGATTCACTTAGAGAACACTGGCAGAGAAGAAGGTCTGTAGGTGGGAATTCGAGAAGTTCCATTTTAGAAACATTGAGTTTGAGGAGTAACAGTCCTCTGTGACCTGGCAGTGAGATGTTGAGGGAGCACAGGCATAGGACGGGGTCCCAACCAAGAGCAGGAATTGGGACGAGGTTCCAGGAGAAGTATGGGGTGTTCACCGTGCCACTCTGGGCTCCACTGGACAGTGGGGCTCAGGGTTTAGGCTGACTTATCTCTAAAGTGTATTGCCATCCTCTTAAATAAGAAAAGCTGAAAAAACACACATATGCATATACACACCCCGCCCCCCAAACAAGCCTTCCACAAGAGACTTTCCCAAGGACGGCCAGCAACATCATGTCAGTTTGTAGAATAAAATGGTTTCCGTAGAGTTTCTAAAATCTTTAATGATAATTTTGTACTGGCTGGGAATTCCACCCCAAGTGGATGAAGGGTTTAGATGATACTGCCTCTTGTTACTTTTTTTTCCCCTCAAAACAAATTGGAGAATGAAGAATTGTCATTACATTTTATGTTAATTTCTTTTATTTTTATTCAACATTTTATTATGGAAAAGTTGAAACATACACAAAAATAGAACAGTCTAATGAATCCAAATGTACAAATCATTCAGCTTCAACAAATAGCAACATTTTGCTGTGTGTTTTTCAGTTGCCGCCTCTCAGCTTTTAAAAAGCAAATCCCTAGACATCATATCCTTCTGCCTATAAAAACTCTAGAGTGCATTTCTAATATATAAAGACTTTTCTAAAGCGTAGGCTCAGAGTAAATTTACACATAGTAAAATCCATTACCAGTTCATGTTTCTCAAAAATATTTCTCAAAATTCTGTGAGATTTCCTCAGCAACGAAAACAACAACAAATGCGATTTGTAGACCTTTCCAAACAAGGTCTGCAAATTGCATTTGGTTGATATGCCTCTTTTGAGGTTTTTAAATTTTTAATTGAAATATAGTTGACTTACAATATTGTGTTAGTTTCAAGGTGATTCAGTTATATATAATTTCAGGTTCTTTTCCATTATAGGTTATTACAAGATATTGAATAGAGTTCCCTGTGCTCTACAGTAAATCCTTGGTGTTTATCTATAATATATAGTGGTGTGTGTCTGTTAATCCCATACTCCTAGTTTATCCCTCCCCACCCAGATTCCTCTTAAGTATCTTTTAATCTAAACATTTCCCCTCACCTTTATTATTCTCGCGTCATTCATTTACTGAAGACGCCAAACCACCTGCCTTGTAAAATTTTGCACAATCTGGACTTCACGGATTGAGTCCACTTAATGTCTTCAACATGTTCCTCTAATCTCCATTTTCTCTAAACCGTATTAGATCTAGAAGGTTGATTAGACTCAGTTTCCTTCTTTCTAGCCCTTCCTTCTTTCCCGCAAGAACACTTTAGGTGATGCTGTAGGTGATGCTGTAAACTTCCTATCACATCACATTAGGAGATGCATACCATCTGGTTGTCTGGATTTTAGTGATGTTAAGATTCAACAGTAGGTCCGTGTGTTTTCAGACTGATTTATCCATTATAAAATTCCCCACTCAACCTTTCACCTAATGGTTTTAGCAGCCACTAATGATCATTGCCCAGATCCATTGTTTCATTAGGGCTTACGAAATGGTGATTTTTAAATTTTACATTCATCCTGCGCCTCTAAGCCATAATTCTACTAAAAATGAACTTAACCTCATCAACTATTTGGATACTCTGAAATATAGCTGAAATAGGAAAGGCCGGATAAATGCTTGATTCTTTCCTTTTATTTAAACAGCTTTAGAATATTGATTTGGTGACATAGCAACCTCCAAAGGTGACCAATAGGCTCTTTTCCAGTAGTGTTATTTTTAAAAAATAGATTGGAGAATGGACTTGAGGACACGGGGAGGGGGAAGGGTAAGCTGTGACAGAGTGAGAGAGTGGCATGGACATACATACACTACCAAACGTAAGGTAGATAGCTAGTGGGAAGCAGCCGCATAGCACAGGGAGATCAGCTCGGTGCTTTGTGACCACCTAGAGGGGTGGGATAGGGAGGGTGGGAGGGAGGGAGATGCAAGAGGGAAGAGATATGGGAACATATGTATATGTATAGCTGACTCACTTTGTTATAAAGCAGAAACTAACACACCATTGTAAAGCAATTATACTCCAATAAAGATGTTAAAAATATATATATATATATATATTTTTATGTTTCTAAATCCATTACAGTTGTTATTCCTTTTTTGCCCATTCTGTATGTGTTTTTATTAAAGTCTTATTTAATACAGGAGAATGCAGATTTTCAGTCTTCAGTCTAATGGGTTTCACAGTTACATACATCCCAATAATCACCTCCCCAAACGTGATGTTGAACATTTCCTTTGCCTGAGAAGAGTCCCTCATTGCCACTTTCCTGTCTTTTCTCTCTGCTCCCCTACACCACCCGCTCCAGGCAACCATTTTCTGATTTTTATCACCATAGGTTAGTTGTGTCTGTTCTAGAACTTCCCATAAATGGAATCAAACCTTATATACTCTAATCTTTTAACTAATTAATGTTTTTGAGATTCCTCCATGTTGTTTTTACTTCTGAGAAGTACTCCATTGTGTGAAAATAAGATCATTTGTATATTCAGTTTTTTGCTCAAGGATAGTTGGGTTCTTTCCAATTTAGGACTGTTATGAACATACATGTTAAAGTTTTTTTTGGACATATGTTTAGATTTTATTGGGTAAGTACATAAGAATTTAATAGCTAGAATGTAGTGAAGGTGTATGTTTCACATTTTAAGAAATGGTCAAACGAGTGTCTAAAGTGTTTGTACCATTTTCCCCGCACGCCACCATTGTATGAGAGGTCCAGGTGTCCACATCTTTGCCAGTATTTGGTATTGTCAGTATTTATTTTAACGAATCCAGTAGGTTTAAAGTGGTACCTCGGTGTGGTTTCCATTTACATTTCCTTGATAGCTGATGATGTTGAATATCTCTTGTGCCTATGGATAATTTGCACATCTTCTTTTGCCCATTTTTAACCATTGTGTTGTTTATTTTTATTGTTTATTTGTAGGGATTCATTATATGTGTTCTGGGTATGATCTTTTTTCCAGATACACATACTGCGAATATTTTTCTCTGGTCTGTGGCTTGTTTATTCATTTTCCACTATATTTTCTTCTGGAAGCTTTATGGTTCTAGCTTTTACCTTTGGGTCTATGATCCATACAACCCTGAAGAAAACAAAAGAGAATATCTTGAGGTAGGCAATACTTTTTGGACTGGGTACAGAAAACGTTAACAGTTTTTTAGCAAAGTGATCAATTGGATTTAATCAAAATTTAAAATTTCAGCTCATCAAACCATAACCTTTAAAAATGTATAGGCAAGCCACACACTGGGAGAAGTATATCTGACAAAGGAATCTTATCCAGATTATTTATAACACAACCTAAAAGTCAAGACTAAAAAATGGCAAAACACCTGAACAGCCACTTCGCAGAGCTTCCTTGCTTTCTGGCCCAAGAGGTTCCAGACTTGTCCCATGTATTTCATGTCCCAAACCTGGAATCAGCCATTACTCTAAGGACCCCTGATTCCTTCTAGTGGGAAATTAGAGGCCAGAGTCTTGTCAGTGAAGGTGCTCACTGCTACTGGATTGTTATCTTGTCTGAGACTTTTCAAAAAAGCTGGACAATACTGACTTTTTTAGAAAGAGAAATGTAAGTCATTCTTTCATACTAGTATTTCCAATTCAAATTTGTGATTACAGGATTTTTACTTCTTTGATTTTATACTTATCTTTCACTGAAAACCTTATTATAATATACATAGAATGTCATTTTCTTATTGACATAATTTCTTATTTGCTTTATTCTACTGTATATATTATATATGTATGTGTATATATTCAAAATAAGAATGCCAGCTAACAAGTTGACTGAATGAAATTCAGTGTTTCTTTATGGTTTATTTTGTCCTTAGAATGTATTCCACTAGTCGTGTGTGGTCAATGCTCTGTGTTTTAAAGGTATTTGAAATCATTTCTCTCTCTGTGGTTATGCCACCTCCTTGATATAGGATGTTAGAGCCAAATGACAATGAACAACAAAATTTACTTTTCTAAAAAATTTTGCTGAGGTTACAAGTCAGTTGACAACTTATTTGACCTGAAGTTTCGGCTATTTTTTAAGATATTTTTTTTTGGTTTTTTTTGTTTTTTGCGGTACGCGGGCCTCTCACTGCTGTGGCCTCTCCCGTTGCGGAGCACAGGCTCCGGACGCGCAGGCTCAGCGGGCATGGCTCACGGGCCCAGCCGCTCCGCGGCATGTGGGATCTTCCCGGACCGGGGCATGAACCCGCGTCCCCTGCATCGGCAGGCGGACTCTCAACCACTGCGCCACCAGGGAAGCCCAAGACTATGTTTTTTAAGAGCAGTTTTAGGTTCACAGCAAAATTGACAGCACAGTAGAGAGATTTCCCCACAGATCCATAGCCTCTCCCATTATAACATCCCTGGCCAGAGCGGTACACGTGTTACAGTAGATGAACCTACACTGACACATCCTAATCACCCAAAGTCCATAGTTTACATTATGTTTCATTCTTGGTGGTGTACATTTTACGGGTTTGGGCAATGGCAGGTATCCATCCTTGCAGTGTTATACACGGTATTTTCACTGCCCTAAAATTTTACTGTGCTCCACCTGTTCATCCCTCCCACCCACCCCCAGCCCCTGACAACCACTGACCTTTTTACTGTCTCCATAGCTTTGTATCTTCTAACATGTCCATTTGTAATTGTACAGTATGTAGCCTTTTCAGATTGGCTTCGTTCACGTAGTAATTTGCATTTAAAGTTCCCCCATGTCTTTTCGTGACTTGATTGCCCATTTCTTTTTAGTGCTGAATAATATTCCGTTGTTTGGATGTACCACAGTCTACTTATCCATTTCTCTACTAAAGGATAGCTTGATTGCTTCCGAGATGTGGAAATTATGAATAAAACTGCTCTACGTGCCTGTGTGTAATTTTGGCAACACTGTATAATCATAGCAGTGTGGGCCGAGCCCTCTGTTTTTAGGCTGATTTCTACCCAGCACCTTCTCAGGCTTTTGGTTCTGTGATGTCCAGCAACCCACACTGCCAGAGGAGCTGCAAGTCTGGACTGCTGCTTCACGTGGATTCATTTTGTGTGTAAATCTGTCCCAGCCCACCTTCACTGTGGCTGAGCTCGTGTATCTGATTCACCGGGGGCTCTAGGATTGTTATTGTTGGAAAGAAAAAGTCAAGAACTGCCAAGCATAAAAAAAAATACTCCTCCCTCCCCCTCCCCTGCAAAAAAGCATCATATTGATCGTCAAAGCTAAATTAAATCATTGCACGCCAGAGCTAAACCAGGGACTTCGCTGGTGGCGCAGTGGTTAAGACTCTACGCTCCCAATGCAGGGGGCCCGGGTTCGATCTCTGGTCAGGGAACTAGATCCCACACGCCTGCCACAACTAAGAGTTCGCGTGCCACAACTAAGGAGCCGGCGAGCCACAACTAAGGAACACACCTGCCACAACTAAGAGCTGGCACAACCATAAATAAATAAATAAACAAAGCTAAATCACAGAGGAAAAATTACCCATATAGGGGTAAAGACAGGACCCCAAAAATTCTGAAAGTGGGCAGAGAATGTCAAGAAACACCTACACCATCATCAATAAGTAGAGGGACACCAGGGAGAAGAGAAGGGAGGCCCTGGTGAGAAGAACCCACAGGCTTGACCTTCTCTATAACCTTCACTGTTGCAGTACTTTTTTGCACCACAGTTAGTCTGTATTCAGTTAGTCTGTACTCGGTGCTTAAGAAGAAATTCGGGCATTTCCCACAAATGCCATGACGTTTAAATGGGAGAGAGAAACACTTAATAATATCTGCTGTTGGTTGGCACTAACATTGGGCCAGACACCGTGCCCATAGGCACTTTACAAACATGAGGTTATTCAGTCCCCACGAGAATCCTGTGAATTAGTCATTATCGATGCCATTTTACGGATGACACTGGGATTGTTAGGAGGCAAGTAATTTGTCCAAGATCTTACAGCTGATAAATGGAAGAGCCAGAAGTCAACCCCGATCTGTCTGACTCTAAAGCTCTCTGAGGTTTTCGCTCACCTATTGCTTAGAATATTTATTCATCCAGAGCACTGCAGCCCTCCACCCTGTGAATGGAGGTGACAATACTGCTGATTATGTAATGATGTCATCATACAGTAGGTGCTCAAGACGTTGGTTGTATATAATACATATCATAAAGTACTTCCATTTGCGATAGATTCAGTGCTCATAATTCCTGTGTAGACACCCAGATAGATACGATGCCCATCCACCTCTATCATGTAATACACTATCTCATATATAGAGAACTGTAGTTATGCAGTAAACAAAAACGTGTTTGAAACCGCATGAAATTGGATTTCCTCATCCATAAATTGTGTGATATTTATGTGTAAGTTATAGTTTGAGAACCGGAACCACGATGTTGATATTTTTATAAATGGTGTCTAATGTATTTCTATTAAGGGAAGATATATTTGCCTTGCTGAAATGTATTATCATAATAGCCAAACCATCTACTCTACCACTGGAAAATATTGTGGTATTCCATCTGGAATTTCACTTGCCTGCTCCCAGACTGCCAGATCTATCGTCAATTATTGTAGGCATCTGTGAGTTATTTATAGGAAGCATCCATCTATTTTTACAACTCTGAAAAGTCTGTCACTCTCATTCATCTCCCTGGGAATAAAGCAATAATTTGATTCTCTATAAATGTGAACCTGAATTTACACCATCCTCTCCAGTTAAGACTGTAGTGATATGGGTGGTCTATAGCTCTGGGTTTCTGGGGCAGGAGACTGGAAGGTAGCATCCTTGCCTGGTGTGTTTGTTGCCATCTTCCGCTATTTCTACACGAAAGGGGGTGGGAATCAACCTGTCCCTATTCTACAATATTTAGGGCGTAATTGTCTCGTTCCCTGTACCACGTAGGCTTGTGGAATGCCATGCCACAAAGAACAGCCGCCAGGATCCTGAGCCACTCAATTCAGCCCAGGATCCAGTAGTGGGCTGGATGTCTGCAAACATGGGCCTTGGGCTCTGCGATGTGCTCAGCTTTCAGGAAAACCGCTGCTGCAAAGTTTTTAGGGCTTCAACAGGAAAATAGTTGAATGTCTGGGGGCCTCTCAGATATTTGCTGTCGTGCAGAGAGCCAGTTGGACAAACCCAGGTTATCCATCCTTGGCATCCCATCTTTTGGCCCATTGAAGGAGAGCTTGCCTGAGAAACGTCAGTGTTTTATCCCCTCTTCCCTTGCTAAGGTGCCAAGGAGGGAGCCATCCTTAGTCAGCTGCCTGGGGTCCTGTGGAACCAAGGCTGTTTGGGCCTAGAAATCTGATGCTTCCAGGGTCAGGGAAGTGGGCAGTGGGAAGAGAGCTTGAAGAATCACTAAAATGAGAACATAAGGGGCATGAGGAGGAATCGGGGCTGGAGTGTGTAGCCAGAGGATTAGAGAGCTGGGAAGACCAGAGGGAGAAATGATGGGCCGGGCAAGCAATGTGGAGAGAAATCCTGGAGGAGTACCTGAGACAGGTGGGTGCCAGTGCCCTGGGCTGGCTCCCTCACGCGTTCTGCATCAGGACGCTTGCATGGGCTGGCTGCACTTAAAGGCCCTCAGAATAGGGCAACCCTTCACTCAGCCGCAGTCTCCACTGAGGGAGCCAGATTCAAGCATGAAAGCACCTCTGACATCTCTTTATCATGTTCTGAAAATGGAGAGTTTGTGCCGGAGACTCTTCCCAGATGGAACCATTGGTCCTTAAAGATCATTTCCTAAGTATTACATACCAGCCTAGCTCAGCAAGGAAACTCTTTGTTTATGCTAATGGCCTTTATTTTTGTGGAAGCTCTTATTTAAGCCAGTTAGTTTTGGGGAAAGAAGTCTAAGTGGACATATGGTGAGTGGATTTGCCGAAGGTTGCCCTCAGCTTTGAAGCCACCATTCGCCCACGTGCAAAATGCCATGTAGGGGCACATCTTCCAGGGACAGCCACGCATAGCCACTGTCTGCTTTACCGAGCGTGAAACGGCACCTCGTTTGACTATTTTGTAATTAATCCCCTCCCCGCTTTGGAAAATCTAAAAGGGAAATATATTGTGCATTTGACAACGCCATAAATTTTAAAGTACTCGCGCTTAGAAATACATCTATGTGTTTCCTCTGTGTGACAGAAATGGGAGGCATTAAAACCTCACATATGTTTTCTGACTGGCATTTAGAGTCTTTTTAACCTTTTGGTGACACGTTCAAATTCCACTCCTCCTACAAGAAAAACCACGTAGGATATTACAAAGGTCCATTCTGTTGATGCAAAGAGGCCAAAAGAATGTGGAGATTTCAGTGAAAGGTTATCATTTTCTTTTAAAAATGTTTTTTACCTCCACTGATGCTCATACCAAGTTCTCCTGTTTTGCTCACCCAGAAAATCAGCCAGTCCTTTGGGCTTAGAATGGTTGTGGCAAATTTGGGGCTCTTTTTTGGAAAGTTATCAAAGATAAATTAGCCCAGAGGCAAGATGCTCAGTCTTCTTAAAGAACTGGCAGCTATGACAAACTCTAGTAAAGCTGTTAAGAAGAGATCTGTATCCAGGCAGGAAAGTGGGAGGCACAACTTCTTAAGATCCAGATGATGGAAGAGTTGGATGGGCTTGAGGGAGTTGGTTGATGTTCCAGTTCTATTTGCATAGAAAATAGCCCCAGGGAATTCCCTGGTGGTTCACTGGTCAGGACTCCACTGCAGGGGGTCCGGGTTCAATCCCTGGTCGAGGAACTAAGATCCCACAAGCCATGTGGCACAGCCAAAAAAAAAAAGAAAGTAGCCCCAAAATGAGTGGATTAAAACAATAGCCATCATTTCATTATCTCTCCTGTGAGTGGGGAATTCAGACAGGGCACAACGTGTTGTGAGATGAATTATGCCCCCCCTTCCCCAAGAGATGTTGAAGTCCTAACTTCCGGTACCTGGGATTGTGGCCTTGTTTGGAAATAAGGTCTCTGCAGATGTAATCAAGGTAACGTGAGGTCGTTAGGGCCGGCCCTAATCCGGTATGACCAGTGTTCTGATAAGAAGAGGCGAAGACACAGACACATAGTGAGAACATCTTGTGACAACAGAAGCAGATATTGGAGCGATGCAGCTGCAAGCCAAGGAGTGCCGAGGAACACAGAGAACTGATGGCCAGGGAAGGGTTCAGAGAGAGCACGGTCCTACCAATACCTTGGTGGACTTCCAGACTCCAGAACTATGAGAAAATACATTTCTGTTTTCAGCCCCCCAGTTTGAGGTCTTCATCACAGCAGTCCAAAGAAACTAATACATGTATTGTGGGGATGGTTTGTCTCTAGTCCACCATGCCTGGGGCCTTAGCTAGAAAGACTTAAAGGATGGGAGTTGGAACCATCTAGAATATTCAGGCACATGTCTGGCAGCTGGTGCTGTCTTTTAACTGTCTCCTGAGCTTGGCTCCCAGGTAGGACACCTCCCGGGTGGGCTGGTTTGAGCACCTTCTCAACATGTTGAGACTAAGCATCTCAAAAGAGCCCAAAGGAAGTTGCATCACCTGTTATGACCTTGCCACCCAAGTCACCCAGTGTCATGTCTACTGTAGTCACAATTCAGGGGAAGCCTGGGGTTCAAAAGGAGGGGACATAGACCCCACTTCTGGACGGGCAAAATCACATTACGAAAGAGCATGTGGAATGGAAGAGATGGTTATGGCAATTTGGGGGGAACTATAATCTACACATTGGAGAACGTTTTCCACTTCCTCTTGGGTGGATTAGACATCCACCATCCAATGGCAGGGGGCTGAGATAGCCTCTTCAGTCTCTCCTCCCTCCCTTCCCCTGTTGACTCTGCCATCTCCTTTATGGGTTGTCCCTGCTGCCACGTCTGGTTCTGGCAACGTTGGTCTGGTCTTCCACCCTAGAAGGAGTTACATTTAGTCCAATAGGCATGTCTGGAGTCCTGCATGCAAGAAAGTGAGCTAAGTGTCGCATCAGGCCCCATGTCGGCAGAGAGGGGAAGGGTTGCAGGCTGGGAGGACTTGCGGTGATGGAGAACAGTGACAGGTGTGCAGCTGACCGCAGTACAGGCCAGATGTGATTTAGTGCTGCATGTCACGTGGAAGCAAAGTGGTGGGGGATCAGGAGATCGAAAGAGGGTTCCTGGTGGAGGTGGTGAGGATTGGTTCCATTTCTGGGTCCCCCTATGACAGGTGCTGCAAGACTGCCTTGCAGGACAAGGTGGGGTCTGCGGGTCTCTGCCCCTGACGTCTCTCTGTGCCCCTCAGATTCCTCACCTGTTCCCGTGACCCCTCCACTCTGCTGTAACCGTACCTCAGCTTCATTTCTTACTCTGACAGAAGATGCAGTTTTCCAATTCAGAGAAGGCAGGAGCCACCCAGGTTCTAGAAGAGACTGGCCTCTCTGATAACACTGACTGAGGGCTGAGTGCCTCAGAAGCAGCAAGGTGTGTCCTTAACATACTGTAGCTAAAAACTGGCTTCCTTGGTCAGCAGGGATACTGGTGACACTCACAGAATGTGTGTGCTGATCTCACCCACGTGGAGACACAACAGCTGTGCTCGCCTTTTCTCTTATCTGCATTTGGTGGTAGTTTGTGGTTTCCAGGGTGACTTTTGGGTTTGTCTGGAAGCTTTCGATTCTTTTTTTATCTAGGGTGTGCGGGCACTCTGAGAGGCCTGGGGGTTTCAGGTCTCTGACATCATAGAGCTGACAGTCTGGTTGGGGGATCATACAGTAACTAACTAAACACACACAGACAGACAGTGATGCCTTGAGATACGTTACATGAAGGAAGAGCACTAAGTGCTCGGGGAAAGCACAGGGGATGGTAGGCTGTCCCCAGGGTGGTAGGCTGGGGACATTTGTGGTCAGGGAGGATCTGTCTCGGGAATGATACTGAAGCATGACTGGAAGGAGGAAGGAGACAGCAGAGAACAGAATTCACAGGGCCTCGAGCTCCAGAGACAAGTGGGTTTGTTGAGCTCCACGCAGGGGTGGCTGAGCAGATCGGTCAGCGTGCAGACTGAGAGTGAAGAGGTCAGAAAGGCAGGAAGGGCCCAGAGCATGTGGAGCCCCAGAGTCCACCATGCACGTTGGGTACGTGGTTCTCATTGAAGGGAGAACCACATGACCCACAACACACGTGGATGAGAGACAGAGCTAAGGGAGACGGGCTGGTCCAATTGCAGTGGAAATCCCTGATTTGCTGGTAGGGGCTTTGCTCTCTTTTATTTAAAAGGTCAGGGCTTCCCTGGTGGCACAGTGGTTGAGAGTCCGCCTGCCGATCCAGGGGACACGGGTTCGTGCCCCGGTCCACGAAGATCCCACATGCCGCGGAGCGGCTGGGCCCGTGAGCCATGGCCGCTGAGCCTGCACGTCTGGAGCCTGTGCTCCACAACGGGAGAGGCCACAACAGTGAGAGGCCCACGTACCGCCAAAAAAAAAAGGTCAAGGCCACCCTCTGACAATCAGACTCTTTGAGTCTCTGCAGGACGAGGGCTTGGCAGGGGTGATCAGAATTGGGGTCTCCCCGGGGCCTGGGAACCTCATTGGCGGTGAAGGTATGGTCTTCGCTAGTCCCTCTAGGAGCCCTGAGTTCGGGTCTTGTGCTATCATTGCATCACGCCATGCCATCTTAAGAAAGGCCCTTCCACCTGTGAGAGCATCTCTGAAAGCCAGCCAGAGCCCGGCTGAATTTTAAACCTAGAACACTTCTTCTGTTGGAGGTGAAGTCCCTAGAGGTCTCGAGGATCAGAATTTCTCACCTGGACACTGCTGACATGTAAGGCTGGGTAATTATTGGTTTAGGGGGTAGCGATGCCCTGTATGTTATAGGCTGTTTAGCAGCATCCCTGGCCTCTACCCCCAGTAGTGCCCACTCCTCACCAACCAAAAATATATTCAGACATTCAGACATTGCCAAATGTCCCTGGGGAGAGGGGAAGGGAAATAAGTTGGCCTTGGTGGAGAACCACTGATTTAGACCATGCCCTCTCCCTGGGGCACTGTGGCCCCCATGGGGGTAGGGGGTAGGTAATAACACTGGTTCTTGAAGGGGGCAGATCTTAGCTATTACAATGGTTTGTAACGCTTCAAAGAGCCATAGTATGTACATAAACAGTGTATCCGGGACTTCCCTGGTGGTCCAGTGTTTAAGACTCCATGCTTCCAATGCAGGGGGCGTGGCGTCGATCCCTGGTTGGGGAACTAAGATCCCACATGCTGCATGGTGTGGCCAGAAATAAATAAATAAAATTTAAAAAGAAAAAAGCAAAACAGTATATCCATGACACTAAAATTCCATGAGAGAGGAAGGCAATTAGCAAAAAAATATCTAAAAAGACTTCGGAGGGGCAGGGGAGTAATAATAAAAAACAAGGTTGAGAAACACTGCTTTAGACCAAGGGGTAGCCATTTTTTCCGGGAGGCTGTAGGACAGGAATTTGGAAATTGAAATGGGGAACCAGAGGGCACCATGGAAGGGTCGGGCACCAGGGACCACTCATCATCACAATAGCTAACGAGAATCACTGCCCACGTGCCGGGCACTGGGCCGGCTGGTTTAATACACACAAGCAATGAGTTTTCCTCTTAAGAGTTTTATAGTGTCCGATCTTACATTTATGTCTCTAATCCATTATGAGTTTATTTCTCTGTATGGTGTTAGGAAGTGTTCTAATTTCATTCTTTTACATGTAGGTGTCCAGTTCTCCCAGCACCACTTATTGAAGAGACTGTCTTTATATCTAAAAAGACTTCGGAGGGGCAGGGGAGTAATAATAAAAAACAAGGTTGAGAAACACTGCTTTAGACCAAGGGGTAGCCATTTTTTCCGGGAGGCTGTAGGACAGGAATTTGGAAATTGAAATGGGGAACCAGAGGGCACCATGGAAGGGTCGGGCACCAGGGACCACTCATCATCACAATAGCTAACGAGAATCACTGCCCACGTGCCGGGCACTGGGCCGGCTGGTTTAATACACACAAGCAATGCCACGCACGATAAAAGCTCTTATTTATTTCCCACTTTACAGCTGGGAAATGGAGGCACACGCAGATTCACAGTGAACACTCAATGTCCAGAGACTGTGACCTTGACCTTGGTGGGTCACAGCCAATTAGATTAGGAGGGTTTGCACCTTGAGGGGTAGTTTGGGATCGTGAGAGAGCAGGGAAACTCTGGGACAGGATGGAGACAGAGATGGGAAGGGAGGAGAGGAAGGCGTGACAGTGGGGCGTGAATCAGAACACTGAAATTTGAGAGATTCGATGTGAGGGAGGGAGGGGCTAAGGATCCACAAGCATGGAATGAATCAACGTCAGAGTTCAGTGCGATGCTTCACTTGACCTTCTCCAGGTGCCTTTTCCTCCCCAGTGGCTGCAGAGATGGGTTGAAAGAAGGCTTGGCTGGGCAGCTGCAAATGATTTCTTCCCCAGGCAAGGCTGGCCTTGGCCTGGCCTTTCATACCTGCTAAATAAATCAGGATGCCTCCTGACTTCCCTCTGGGCCTGTCTCAACTGACTTCTTTCTAAGCTCAAGATTTTCTTTTTTTTTTTTATTTAATTTTTTATACAGCAGGTTCTTAGTAGTCATCCATTTTGTACACATCAGTGTATACATCAGTCCCAATCTCCCAATTCATCCCACCAATTCCTTAATTTCTCTTTCAGATTTTTCATCATTAGTGTATAGGAATGCAAGAGATTTCTGTGCATTTTTTCTGTATTGTGCAACTTTACCAAATTCATTGATTAGCTCTAGTAGTTTTCTGGTGACATCTTTAGGATTCTCTATGTGTAGTATTATGTCATCTGCAAACAGTGACAGTTTTACTTCTTCTTTTCCAATTTGTATTCCTTTTATTTCTTTTTCTTCTCTAATTGCTGTGGCTGGGACTTTCAAAACTATGTTGAATTATAGTGATGAGAGTGGATATCCTTGTCTTGTTCCTGATCTTAGAGGAAATGCTTTCAGTTTTTCACTATTGAGAATGATGTTTGCTGTGGGTTTGTTGTATATGGCCTTTATTATGTTGAGGTAGGCTACCTCTATGCCCACTTTCTGGAGAGTTTTTATCGTAAACAGGTGTTGAATTTTGTCAAAAGCTTTTTCTGCATCTGTTGAGATGATCATATGATTTTTCTCCTTCAATTTGTTAATATGGTGTGTCACATTGATTGATTTGTGTATATTGAAGAATCCTTGCATCCCTGGGATAAATCCCACTTGATCATGGTGTATGATCCTTTTAGTGTGTTGTTGGATTCTGTTTGCTAGTAGTTTGTTGAGGATTTTTGCATCTATATTCATCAGTGATATTGGTCTGTAATTTTCTTTTTTTGTAGTATCTTTGTCTGGTTTTGATATCAGGGTGATGGTGACCTCATAGAAT
Source organism: Neophocaena asiaeorientalis asiaeorientalis (assembly GCF_003031525.2). Lineage (NCBI taxonomy): Eukaryota > Metazoa > Chordata > Mammalia > Artiodactyla > Phocoenidae > Neophocaena > Neophocaena asiaeorientalis. Next base: position 2,696,767 of record NW_020175079.1, read on the forward strand.
GAGTTTGGGAGTGTTCCTTCCTCTGCAATGTTTTGGAAGAGTTTGAGAAGGATGGGTGTTAGCTCTTCTCTAAATGTTTGATAGAATTCACCTGTGAAGCCGTCTGGTCCTGGACTTTTTGTTTGTTGGAATATTTTTAATCACAGTTTCAATTTCATTACTTGTTATTGGTCTGTTCAAATTTTCTATTTCTTCCTGGTTCAGTCTTGGAAGGTTATACCTCTCTAAGAATTTGTCCATTTCTTCCAGGTTGTCCATTTTATTGGCATAGAGTTGCCTGTAGTAGTCTCTTAGGACGCTTTGTATTTCTGCGGTGTCTGTTGTAACTTCTCCTTTTTCATTTCCAATTTTATTTATTTGAGTCCTCTCCCTCTTTTTCTTGATGAGTCTGGCTAATGGTTTATCAATTTTGTTTACCTTCTCAAAGAACCAGCTTTTAGTTTTATTGATCTTTGCTATTGTTTTCTTTGTTTCTATTTCATTTATTTCTTATCTTTATGATTTCTATCCTTCTGCTAACTTTGGGTTTTCTCTGTTCTTCTTTCTCTAGTTCCTTTAGGTGTAAGGTTAGATTGTTTATTTGAGATGTTTCTTGAAGTAAGCTTGTATAGCTATAAACTTCCCTCTTAGAACTGCTTTTGCTGCATCCCATAGGTTTTGGATCGTCGTGTTTTCATTGTCATTTGTCTCTAGGTATTTTTTGATTTCCTCTTTGATTTCTTCAGTGATCTCTTGGTTATTTAGTAACGTATTGTTTAGCCTCCATGTGTTTGTGTTTTTTACGTTTTTTTCCCTGTAATTCATTTCTAATCTCATAGCGTTGTGGTCGGAAAAGATGCTCGATATGATTTCAATTTTCTTAAATTTACTGAGGCTTGATTTGTGACCCAAGATGTGATCTATCCTGGAGAATGTTCCGTGCGCACTTGAGAAGAAAGTGTAATCTGCTGTTTTTGGATGGAATGTCCTATAAATATCAATTAAATCTATCTGGTCTATTGTGTCATTTAAAGCTTCTGTTTCCTTATTTATTTTCATTTTGGATGATCTGTCCATTGGTGTAAGTGAGGTGTTAAAGTCCCCCACTATTATTGTGTTACTGTCGATTTCCTCTTTTATAGCTGTTAGCAGTTGCCTTATGTATTGAGGTGCTCCTATGTTGGGTGCATATATATTTATAATTGTTATATCTTCTTCTTGGATTGATCCCTTGATCATTATGTAGTGTCCTTCCTTGTCTCTTGTAACATTCTTTATTTTAAAGTCTGTTTTATCTGATATGAGTATTGCTACTCCAGCTTTCTTTTGATTTCCATTTGCATGGAATATCTTTTTCCATCCCCTCACTTTCAGTCTGTATGTGTCCCTAGGTCTGAAGTGGGTCTCTTGTAGACAGCATATAGATGGGTCTTGTTTTTGTATCCATTCAGCAAGCCTGTGTCTTTTGGTTGGAGCATTTAATCCATTCACGTTTAAGGTAATTATCGATATGTATGTTCCTATGACCATTTTCTTAATTGTTTTGGGTTTGTTTTTGTAGGTCCTTTTCTTCTCTTGTGTTTCCCACTTAGAGAAGTTCCTTTAGCATTTGTTGTAGAGCTGGTTTGGTGGTGCTGAATTCTCTTAGCTTTTGCTTGTCTGTAAAGCTTTTGATTTCTCCATCGAATCTGAATGAGATCCTTGCTGGGTAGAGTAATCTTGGTTGTAGGTTCTTCCCTTTCATCACTTTAAGTATATCATGCCACTCCCTTCTGGCTTGTAGAGTTTCTGCTGAGAAATCAGCTGTTAACCTTATGGGAGTTCCCTTGTATGTTATTTGTCATTTTTCCCTTGCCGCTTTCAATAATTTCTCTTTGTCTTTAATTTTTGCCAATTTGATTACTATGTGTCTTGACGTGTTTCTCCTCGGGTTTATCCTGTATAGGACTCTCTGCGCTTCCTGGACTTGGGTGGCTATTTCCTTTCCCATGTTAGGGAAGTTTTCGACTGTAATCTCTTCAAATATTTTCTCAGGTCCTTTCTCTCTCTGTTCTCCTTTGGGGACCCCTATAATGCAAATGTTGTTGCATTTAATGTTGTCCCAGAGATATCTTGGGCTGTCTTCATTTCTTTTCATTCTTTTTTCTTTATTCTGTTCTGCAGCAGTGAATTCCACCATTCTGTCTTCCAGGTCACTTATCCATTCTTCTGCCTCAGTTATTCTGCTATTGATTCATTCTAGTGTATTTTTCATTTCAGTTATTGTATTGTTCCTCTCTGTTTGTTTGTTCTTTAATTCTTCTAGGTCTTTGTTAAACATTTCTTGCATCTTCTCGATCTTTGCCTCCAGTCTTTTTCCGAGGTCCTGGATCATCTTCACTATCATTATTCTGAATTCTTTTTCTGGAAGGTTGCCTATCTCCACTTCATTTAGTTGTTTTTCTGGGGTTTTATCTTGTTCCTTCATCTGGTACATAGCCCTCTGCCTTTTCCTTTTGTCTGTCTTTCTGTGAATGTGGTTTTGTTTCACAGGCTGCAGGATTGTAGTTCTTCTTGCTTCTCCTGTCTGCCCTCTAGTGGATGAGGCTATCTAAGAGGCTTGTGCAAGTTTCCTGATGGGAGGGACTGGTGGTGAGTAGAGCTGGCTGTTGCTCTGGTGGGCAGAGCTCAGTAAAACTTTAATCCGCTTGTCTGCTGATGGGGGGGGCTGGGTTCCCTCCCTGTTGGTTGTTTGGCCTGAGGCGACCCAACACTGGAGCCTACCTGGGCTCTTTGGTGGGGCTAATGGGGGATTCTGGGAGGGCTCATGACAAGGAGTACTTCCCAGAGCTTCTGCTGCCAGTGTCCTTGTCCTCATAAGGTCAAGGTCTTCTAGGGAAGGAATTTTGTGAGCATCCCTGATTTAAAAAAAAAAAACAGGGGGATTATTTCCCATGCAAACTAGGTTATCTACAAAGAGAAATAATGCTACTTCATGCCATCTGAGGGGCAAGTATTACTCTCATCTCAGATTCCAGATTTTATCCTGTCCAGAGGGCTCACTGCTGGAGAGGCAGCTCCCAGCCCCCGGCACACACCCCCAAACAGATTGACCCTCCTCTGCTCGCCAGTGGTGACCTGGGAAGACAGCAAGGGCTGAATCTTTGATGTTTCAACTTGGAAAAGTTGCTTTAATGTAGAGTAATTAGAGCATTTAAACTAGGAATGGAATTATGATAATTGACTCTACGTGTTGCTCTCTTCAAGATGGTTCTTGCACACGGATTAGATATAGCTCCTCTCTCTCTCTCTCTCTCCAGCTGTTCGAGGGATCCAGAGTGCCTGCAGCCATGTTCCAGGGGAGATACCCCATCAGCCTCAGATTCACTGTAGGGGTCTGTTGGGAGGGACCTAAAAGTTCATATATCTGTTGTCAGCCAGCCTGTGCTTGAACTCCTGTGGTGACAAGGTGCTCATCACCTGACACCCCACCAGAGTCATAAGACCACTGGAAATATTGCTACAAATGGCTCTCATTTTAGAACGCTGACCATAAACCAGATACTATGCTAAGTGCTCATCGTTTTATTCAATACTTAGATCTGCCCGATGAGCTGTTATTATCAACATCGCATAGATGGGAAGCTGAGTCACAGGGCTAGCAAATGGAGAAGCAAGACGTCAGACTCAGGCAGAATGAACCGCCGTGCAGTATTGCTTTATAATTTATTTCATAGTAGCTTTAATGCTGTGTCTCCCTGTGGCTCTTGTACAGGGCATGGTTCTACCCTTTGGAGCTCTGCAAGTTCAATTCCTCTTCTGATAAAATCCCTTAACATAAAAGACCCCAGTGGTGGGTCTTCCCCATCCCCTCGCCCATCCATCTCCTCTTCTGCAGGATAAACATACCTGTTTCCTCTCTGGTTCTGATCTCATGCTTCAAATCTCCTGTCATCCAGGGCCTTCTCCTCTTGTGTTGCTCAGAAAAGAACGTGACTCTTCATACATGGCCAAGGGCAGGATGGGGGGCACATGTCCTAGTCCTTATTCTGGAAGTTATGCTTCAAGGCTAAGATCACATCACACTGTGGATACTGCATGAACAAACCCACTTGTTTTCTCACAGACAAAGAAATGTTTTGGGGAATTCCCTTTAAAACTAATCACCAAAGCTACATAGAGAAGATCTGAGTCAGGGATACCTAGAAAGCTGTCTCCGTACTCCACCCTCAGACTTGACCCCTCTTTCAACACTGTATACTTAAACTTAAGGAAGCCTTGCCTTTGTGCCAACATTCTGTTTATTCATTCATTCATTCATTCATTCAATATTTCCAGAGCAGTAGTGCACCTACTAGGTTTCAAGCAGAGCCCTGCGTTTGGGGATACACTGTCAGGAAGTTATAGGTCCTGTTCCCAAAGACGAAAAAGAAGAAATCCATACGTAGAAGAAAGTGTGATGAGCACAATAATACAGACGTGCCAGGATAATCTGGGATTACAGAAGAGGATTCTAGGGTCGGGGTGGTCCAGAATCACATCTGGCTGTACCTTAAAAGACACGTAGGGGTAATGAGGTTCCAGGAGAAGAGAAGGGCATGATCAGAGGAAAGAGAAGTTCATTTAGCCTAAGGGATGCTTTCCACGATCAAGGGGGGAGAATTAATATAAATCATATTGGAAGAGACTTACCAATTTAAATATTTATGGACTGTAGCTAAGGTTGCCCATCTTTCAGGCACCACTCACCCCATTCTGAATCTGTCACCATTTGTGGCCACTGTGTTCCAGTGACCAGCACTTAGCACAAAGAGAGTAAAGGAGACTCACAGCTCCTGGCGGTGTTATTTTTTTGTGAAATTGTCCTTTCTCCTATCTCCTTCCACCAGAGGGATGTTCTGTATTTATTGATCTTTTGTAACATCTGATCTTATCTCACAGCAGAGACGGTACATCTCTATTTTCACAGAGTATGTAAAGGTTCTTACTTCTGGTATCCCGGTGGCCTGATCATAATGTCGCATTGCTCAGCTGGCCTGATACCCATCCTTCTCATCCTCTGCTCTTCCAGTTTGTAAACGGTCATGTGATTGATGAATATTTCTTAGGAGATTCTTGGTTTTGCTGAATTTACTTCTGTCAGCTTTAACCATTGTTGTTAACTCTCATTCACACTCATACACATGATCACAGGTACACACACACACACACGAATCCTGTTTTATCTTGCTCACAATCTTGGATCACAGGTCTCTACAACAGGGTGAGACAGACTGATACATTCAAGGAGCCACAGGCAATATTAATGGAGCTTATAATGAATCTGAAAAAGGGGACAGTGTCAGGGAGAGGCAAAGCTAAGAACTATTTGGTGATCAGAAATAAATGGCCCATTTCTCCCCAACTAGATGTCTTGTTAAAATACAAGCTGATATCACCCAAAATGGTGATATGGTGAGAAGCCCATTAAAAATACTTCCAAGTACTGCCTGAGAGATCAAACAGTTTTATCATCAATTCACTGGACTCAAGAAAGTATCTGAACAAACAGAAAAAAATATCTAAAGCCTATGAAAACGTTTTGTAACACAAAAGAATAAAGTCATGAAAGCTTAAACGTGCATCTAAATTATTTCTTACTTGAAACCCATGGTAAAGTTAGGAAGCCATTATTACAGATTCTCAGTGAGACAGAGGGGGACTTTATTAATCATAAACAGAGCGGGATTAAAACTGTAAGAAGCTATCTGCTGGCTTTTTCTTTCTTTTGTTTTTTTTTTGGTTGCACTAGAAAGCAAAAGTATACACTGAAGAAGATAAAGAGATACACTTAAGAAATATTTCCAGAAGAATGCAAGAAAATATGACGGACATGGTAATAAAACATAGAGATAGAATCTATGAATGGTAGGAGTTCCCAAAGAAAAAGAGGGGGAAAGAATCCCCAGATGAAAAGAGGATGAGAAGAATTTACTGTCTCTTGATTTTCACTCTTCCTTGGTGCTTGCTCAACAGATCAGACCGAATGTGGACCAAACCTCCTTCCTTCCTTGTTGATGGTCAGCATACCTGGAGACACAGTGATATTTCCTGAAGAACTGTATCAGTCAGGATAAGATAAATGCTGCTGCAGTAACAACTAAACCCTGAACTTTAACTTGCTTAACACACAGAAGTTATGTCTCACTCATGGAAAGTTTAGTAAGAGTTGGTGGCTCTCCAAGGCAGTCCGCTTACAAGTGGTAACTCAGGGACACAGTTTGCTTCCAACTTGCATAACACAGGGTGCCCATGGTTCTGTTTCCTCCAAGAAAATCCTGTTGTCCTGACATAATTATTACAAGTTCCTCTTTTTCTCCCTAAAATATACATGTGATTGCATCAGTTATATAGTCATCTTAGCTACACCATCTAGAACTGGCTTCCAGGTCCCCGCAGCAGGGAAGGGAGAAACTGGAGACTCACATATCTGTTTTGTCCATAAATGCTCTGGCCCAGGTGTGATGCACATTATTTCACTCACTGCTCATTGGAATCCGAGAGCTTCATCTAACTCTGAGGAGGACGGGACATGTAGGTGAGCACATGGATAGTCAGTGAGTGGTAAATATCACTGTCCCAGTAACCTTGGTGAAAACCAAAATGAAAGGAATAGCTACACAAGTACAAGCAGTATCAAAATAATGAAGTCTCTAAGTGCAGTCAGAGAATGTTTAGCTCTTCGACTGTAACCACAGGAGACCTGAACTCTACCTAGTTTCCTCCACTTCCTGCCAGGTCTACACCAAACACCAAACTCATTTTTTGAGCCAGCTGTATAGTCACCCGGACATCCTTTATTCCTCCTGATCAAAGCCAAGAGAGATGACCCAACTGTTCAACTCTTCTCATCCGGGACCCTCATTACAGTGTGGATGTCTACACTGGAGGATGTGCCTTATTCTGTCTCCCCAGAATTGGTTCATTGATTTATTTTTTGCCCGGGCTTGCCTATAGAGATTACGGATTCAGAATGAGTGACCCTTTGAGGGCTAGTCAGGGACCAGTAGGCTTGAAACAGGAGAATTGGTGTCGCACATGTTCATTTGTGAGTGTGAGAGCTTGAAGAAGAGGGCAAAGGACCACCCACTGTTGAGAAAGGAACGAGGTACAAAGCCCCAGGTGAATCAGAGCTGCCACAAGGAAGTAGAAATTGTTAGTCCACCATTCTTAACATGTGAAACTGAGAAAAAAAAAAAGAGAGAGATAAAGAAATGATACAGTTGATATGAAAGATACAATTAATTCAACTTAATCATAGTTAACAAACATTTATTCATCAATTATATAATGAATGAATGAGTGAACACATAATTAGTAAAGGTATATATTTTTAGAACTTGACTACTTCCCAGAAGGAGAATACAACTTCTTTTCAACTGTCCATGGATCAGTCACAAAAACTGATTATATCCTAGTCTGAAAATTTTTCATATATCTTAAAAAGCAGAAATCTTAACAGATCTTATTCTCTGATCACAATATAATAAAATCATGAATCGATAATATAGGATTAAATAAAAAGACCCCTGGGGAAGGAAGGGTTTGCCATTTCAAAATGCCTCTAAATATAGCACTGTTGGGCAAAGGAGAACACCAACAAAATCCTAACAAGTGACTGAAAACTAATACAAGTGAAAAGAGTACTTATCCAGTCCAAGGACTGTTGCCAAAGGAATGCTCGAAGGTAAATGGACAGCTTTCACGGTAGTCATGACAATTACATGCGGTGCTCGGAGCAGGTAGGGGGGATCAGGAATATTCAATCTCAGTCAAAAATTCCCTTGACCGGCAGCCGCACAGCCTCTGAACATGTGTCTCCAGCTCTTTATTTTGCTTCCCATCCAATTCATCCAGGGGTTCCCTCCGAGAACCCTCAGACCGTCTTCCAGCAACACTGCTGTCTATGCCCCTTGCCTACCCTCATTTAGACCGTTATTTCCACCTCCTGGGATTTTTCAACCATCTCTTCTTTCTGAAACAGATAGGACCTGCTGTTCCCCTCGTGAGAAGCATTTACCTTTACCGTATCCCTACTGATGTCAGATTGAAACCCGTCCTCCGTGGGTGGGCACTCAAGGCCCCTTCCCCAGAGGACCCCAGTCAAACGCACTGATTTCAAGATCCAGCTCAAGTGCCAGGTCACCTCTAGTTACAAGTCATCATGCATTCCAACCCAGCAGCCCCCGCCCTTGCTTATAGTTGGCACGACATCACTGTATTGTAGACAGATACACATCCGTTGACTTCTCTTTGTTCCCAGTCGCTTTTATAAGCTCCCTTCCCATGTCCTATGCCTTTATGAATCTCTTTGCCCCTCCTCTTCATCACGGTGTCTGAGCACAATGCCTTTGTTTGCTAGATGACAGAGCACCCTTCCTGGGCCCTAGAGCAGTCACAGACATTCAAAAAGCATTTACTTGTGTGTTGGCATTAACATATTAAACGTTTGGGAAAAGGGGGAAACTGTATATTATCCAGTGCCATGAAAGTGCTAAAGGAATTCAGAGAAAGCAGATTGTAGTGTGGAATAACCCAGGAGGCCCCGATATGGTTTCTGGCCTTGCAGAACCGTGGCGTCTGAAGGAATATGACCCAAAGCAGAGAGAAGGAGTGAGTGTGGGGACAGTGGCGTTGCCACCTTAGCTTCAGGGAACAGTCTCCAATGAGGAGCACAGGTGAGTTTGGAGGGTCCACACACCCGCTACCCCGCCACAGTTTGGGTGCTAGTTGGCCCCATTTCATGTCTCGAAAGCATCAGTGGATGAAGAAATTGGTATCATTCAGGCCAAGGAAGATTTCTTTGTTCTCGGAAAACTTGCGTAGCTGGTATTAACAATGTCAGTGAGTTCAAATGGAACATTCCCCCAACGTAGAAGACTTCATCTACTGTTTGCAAAGCGAGACTAAGGGCGTAAAGGAATTTGAGTTCAGACCCTGAGTTCACGTGAGTGGGAGAAGAGGGAATTTTACCAGATTGTTTGGATTTTTTCCCCTATGCTGGTTTTCATCCCAAAGTGGCTAAATCTAGTCTAACACACACCCCATCCAAAGTGCTGTGCACATGGAAATAGCCCTTTGGACGCTTAGGATTAAGTCATTTTCTATGGCATGTAATTACTCTGCCTGCATTCCAGCATGGACGACTGGCCGTCAGCGCATGCCCTCTGTGTGCTTGGTTAAAATTAGTTAAATCAAAGGAACGCGTGGAGAAGAGATGGTGTTTAGGAGCCCATCGTGCTGCGACGCTGGTTAGGTGTAAGCTCTAACCTACTGTGTCAGTGAGATGCGCTGTTGTATTAATAAGCTGTAAATTTTAAATAATTGCTTGATAGAATGAGAATCTAAAGCGATGGGCTTCTTTCTACAACGCTGATTATTCCCCTCCGTCATAGAAGGCAAGAAAACCCGTTCCTACAATCGTTTTCTTTTGGAAAGGAAAGGACGTTTTGGCCTGGCATATTGATGGAAAACACTTAAAATTTCCTTGGTGATTCTTTTTTTTTTGCGGTACACGAGCCTCTCACTGCCGTGGCCTCTCCCATTGCGGAGCACAGGCTCCCGACGCGCAGGCTCAGCGGCCATGGCTCACAGACCCAGCCGCTCCGCGGCATGTGTGATCTTCCCAGACCGGGGCACGAACCCGTGTCCCCTGCATCAGCAGGCGGACCCTCAACCACTGCGCCACCAGGGAAGCCCTCCTTGGTGATTCTTTTGTTTCCTTTCATCTGAGCTTCTAGTTTGTCAGACATCAGCTGGGCAACGTGAAGTCTTCTGCCTGGGCCACTTAGTTTCAATTTGCCGATCCCCATGAATGACGAACACAGCTTCTTCTTCTGGTCAGAGAATGGAAATTCTGTTTCCTGAGGCGGCAGAGTCCCCAGGTACAAACGGAGCTTCCCCCGAGAGTCATAACCCGAAGGTGGGTGACTTGGCCACTGTCTCCCTGATCTCCAAGCTGCAGCAGACGTTTCCGATGCGGGGAAGCTCAGCTCTGAATCCAAGCCAGCACTGGTTGTTGGTTCCAATTAAAAAGCAGTCGCATTCCCCAAAGTTCAAGGCTGCAGCCCAAAATGCAGCGTGTCCAAAAACGCATGATCTTTTTTGAGAGGCAGTTAGTCCAGAAAGGGCTAGATGCTGCCAGGGAGGACTAATGAGGGTACATTGGTAGGTGATAAACATTTTAAAGTTCAAAGAAATCCATAGTAGATGATTTACGTTAGCGTTATTTGTAGATGGCAATGAGGGTTTTCTGTTGTTGATTTTTCTTCCCCCCTGGCATTAAACAGCCCATTTATTAGAGGACAAATAGGAATTGACCTTTAGCTAGACAGTGAGGGAACAGAGCCATCACATTAAGGAAATCAAATGCAAAAAATACCAAAGGGTTAGCATTAACCAGCTCTGGGAAGCGGTGTTATCCTGCAGGTGTTATCATCCAAAGCAGCATCCATCTTCCCATGAGCAGTTGTTGCTTTCTGGGAGGACCAGCAAGGACACAGAGCTTGAAGAGGCATTCCAGATCATTGCGTTCAGTCTCCTCCGCTGGTTGGATGGTTACGTCTGGATATTTTTAGTTACCCCCTCTGTCTTGTTTGGCTCCAGGACACATAAGTTCAAAAAAATCAAGTATAAAAAACTCATAGCACTGAGAGTCAAGAGCCCCAGTTTATTTCAGAGCTAGCTCACTAACTATAAGAGCTAGAACAAGTCTTTGAACCTCTCTGGGCATTCGCTGGGAGTTGCAATTTTATTTTAGTTCTAATAGTCCAGGATTTTATGATAAAACCCTTTCACCTCATCACCCACAAAGTTGGTATTTCAAAACCAACAAAAAAAGTCCCTTAATTCCCAATTTTTTTGTGTGAACATATTAAGTTAAAAGCCAACCCCAGTTTTTCTTCTGGCGATCACTCTTGGAGTCAAACGGTGTTATCCTGCAGGTGTGTCATCCGAAGCAGCATCCATCTTCCCATGAGCAGTTGTTGCTTTCTGGGAGGACCAGCAAGGACACAGAGCTTGAAGAGGCATTCCAGATCATTGCGTTCAGTCTCCTCCGCTGGTTGGATGGTTACGTCTGGATATTTTTAGTTACCCCCTCTGTCTTGTTTGGCTCCAGGACACATAAGTTCAAAAAAATCAAGTATAAAAAACTCATAGCACTGAGAGTCAAGAGCCCCAGTTTATTTCAGGGCTAGCTCACTAACTATAAGAGCTAGAACAAGTCTTTGAACCTCTCTGGGCATTCGCTGGGAGTTGCAATTTTATTTTAGTTCTAATAGTCCAGGATTTTATGATAAAACCCTTTCACCTCATCACCCACAAAGTTGGTATTTCAAAACCAACAAAAAAAGTCCCTTAATTCCCAATTTTTTTGTGTGAACATATTAAGTTAAAAGCCAACCCCAGTTTTTCTTCTGGCGATCACTCTTGGAGTCATTTCCACCCTCATCTAGTTTTCCTTAAGGGAGAAATGGATGACTGTTTCCTTTGAAGACAGCCTGTTTCAAGACCAATGTGACTGGCGAGAATCTTCTAGCACCAGTGTGGTAGCTTCTGGTGGGGAGGAACATTGCCCTAGAAGGGACGGTGTCTGGAGGGGAAGGGCAGGGGATGATGATGCAAGAGTGACAGCAGGGCTTCCCTGGTGGCGCAGTGGTTGAGAGTCCGCCTGCCGATGTGGGGGACACAGGTTCGTGCCCCGGTCCGGGAAGATCCCACATGCCGCGGAGCGGCTGGGCCCGTGAGCCATGGCCGCTGAGCCTGTGCATCCGGAACCTGTGCTCCGCAACGGGAGAGGCCACGGCAGTGAGAGTCCCGCGTACCACAAAAAATAAATAAATAAATAAGTAAATATTAGACAATAAATTAGTAAGTGAATAAATAAATGAATAAATAAATCTCAAATCAGTTTCTCCTTTACTCTTTAGAAGATGTATATCACTGTGTCATTTTATCACACTGTAGAGTGACAGCAGAGAGCACAGGTGCTAATCTCATTGCCAGTGCTTTGTGTAGCTGAACAGACTCTTTGTCATGTTTAATTTCAGATGCAATTGTTCAACTGGGGCCTTATCCAGACCGCCTCCCAACCCGCTAACCTGCTCTGTCCCCTTGTCCCAGCCTCTGTCACTTTATTACTCTCCCAGCCCTCCATCCACTGGCCAGCCCCCAAGTCACCTGGGTGGTCGGCCTCAGCTGTGGCTTTTCCGGCCTGTGTGTGGAGTAGGTTAAATCACCCTGGCTCCCTTCTCTGTCTGCTCTTTAGAAGCAAAGAACTTTCTGATTCCCTTACTCTGCATCAACTCCTTTTCTCTCCGAAAGGCTCTGAATGCACGAGGCCATGAGAAGAGGCGCGGCCTCCACTTGGCTTGACAGGAAGGCAACAAAGTGTCCGCTGATGATTCCAGGTGGAGGAGGGTTAGCCCTCATCTCTCCCACCTCTAAAGAAAGCAGGTGCGGCAGGAGGAAACCTATACTGCAGTTCTAAGCAGTGCTCGGGTGGGCAAGACCGTGCTTCTGTCAAATGGAGTGAGTGTCTGTCCAGCTGACCTCACAGGTGGGTGGGACAGGAGGCCTTGGCACACCTACTGGGGCGCCACGTAAATATTTTAATACAGTTTTTAAAGCTTATGCTCCACTTAGAGTTATTACGGAATATTGGCTCTGTTCCCCGTGTTGTACAGTACATCCTTGTAGCCTGTCCCACACCTGATAGTTTGTACCTCCCACGCCCTCACCCTTATATTGCCCTTCCCCCCACTGCCCACTGGTAACCACTAGTTTGCTCCCTGTATCTGTGATTCTGCTTCTTTTTTGTTATGTTCACCAGTTGTTGTATTTTTTAGATTCCACGTATAAGTGATACCATACAGTATTTGTCTTCCTCTGTCTGACTTATTTCACATGATGCCCTCCACGCCCATCCACGTCACTGAACATGCCAAAAATTCATTCTTTTTTATGGCTGAGTAGTATTCCATTGTATATACGTACCACATCGTCTTTATCCGTTCATCTGTTGCTGAACACCGCACCATGTGCCTGGCAGGTGGCCTCCAACTTCTGTCTAAACCAGACTAAGGCTTTTACTAGAATCTGGACTTGTTCTTGGTGCCTCAAGGTAAGCTTGAAGTCAACTAGATCCAAGATTCCTTGCTCTTCCCAGGCACCGTTTTTCATCGTAGAGACGGGCCGATCTCCTCCCCTTCTAGGTGTGGTTTTCTCTCCTCCTCTTTTATTTTCAGGCCCACCTGGAAATAAAAGGTGGGCCCTGCATACCACGGCCCTTCCCCTCCAGTGTTCCCCCATCTGTCAACGAGGAAAACACCAGCTCTCCAGCCACTTCTTCCCAGGGACTCCCACACGGAGCCTGAGGTGAGGCGCTCGTCATGCTCTTTATCATTCATCTTATGAATGAGATTCCAAAGGAAGGAGTGAAGTAAAGGTTCCTTCCTTCTTCTCTACCCCTAAGATTAGCTGGAAGTGTGAACTGACGTAGATCCCCTTCACTTTGCTTTTGGTGTTAACTGACGTAGATCCCCTCACTTTGCTTTTGGTGTGAACTGACGTAGATCCCCTCACTTTGCTTTTGGTGTGAACTGACGTAGATCCCCTCACTTTGCTTTTGGTGTGAACTGACGTAGATCCCCTCACTTTGCTTTTGGTGTTATATTTGGAGAAATGTGAACCTTCTCTTCTTTGATCAATATACTGCTCATTGTTCACGGTGTCTGAAAGTTTTTTGAGATCATTCTTTTCACCCAGAGAGTAATTTTGAAATAAGGTGGAGAGAATAGGGAAAGGCACCGAATCTTTTTGACAGAAAAGAAATAACTGTCCGAAGCATAAAGCCTTCTCTCTGTCAAGTTTCTGCTGACCTCTTCAGCTCTTCTGGTTGTCATTCTTTGCTGGCATCGGCGAGCATTTTTTTTCCCCTTTGGGTAAATATCAGGTTCATTCTGATTCTCAATTTCCGTAGGCTTGCAAATTCAGATCACACCGAAGACCAAATTACCGCCTTTGGGACAATGACCTTTGGCTGATTGCTAATCGGGCATTTAGTGTATCACTCAGAAGACAGGATTTGGGTCTGAGATTTTACTGGGTCGCATTTTTTAAAAACTCAGTTAATTATAAGCTTAAGTCATACATTCGAATGCAGATATGAGAGATACCACAATCCCACATTTTAATTAGATCCTTAGGTAAAGAGAGTTTGAGCCGGGTATGATGGATGGATGGACAGATGGATGCATGGATGGATAGACCAGTGGATGGATGAACAGATCAGTAAATGCGTGGATGGATGGACAGATGGACAATGGATAAAAATATTTATTTTCCTATCTTCTATTTTTGGAAACCATGATAAGAGCATAGCATCCTAGGGTAGAAATACAACCTTCATTTTGTTTTAAAGGTTCCCCTTGGCTTTTCTTCCAGACTGGCCACATGGTGTGTCTCTAGGAAAGGGCTTTTGCCCTCTTTCTTTAGTCAAGCTCAGTAAAATACCTTTCCTTTGATCATGATCTCTGGGGCTTAATTTTTCCATCTGTAAACCACCCCCCCCCAAAAAAAGAAAATGTACTTCCTGAATAGATGCCTGGGGACCTACTTGTTTTTCATCTCCTTGGAGATGAAGAACCAGTAGACCCCAAGTTAGTCTGCCCAGCTCCTTTGCTGCAGGGATTTCTGACACGTGGTACTTTGGAGTGATGGCTTCAGAACATACCGTACAGGGAAGGGGACTCAGCACAGAATGTATATAAATGGAGTCCCTGGTGGCCCTGCTCTCAGGCAGGTAGAAAGCCTGTCCTGCAGGCTAACATTATGAGGTCGCTCCATTGTATCCATCAAACTGTGTTAGGCATTCTTTTTCTGGGGCTTTCTGAGCATAAAATGATGGTCTCACAGTATATATTGGAACAGAAAATGAGAGTATACTTTCCCAAGTGGTAGAAGCATGAGTTCAAACGCTGGACACAGAGGTTGTTAAGATTTACTGAGAGTGGCTGGAACCCTGGGTCTTCAGAAGTCCCTAGGATGAGTGGCCTTCGTCCGCCAGCCCTCGGTGGGCCCACTCTCACTAACGCCTTTGTGTCTCTTAGCTTCTGCTGGCTTTATTCTCGGATGCATCCACTTGCTCCGACTCCTGCCTTGCCCCACTACAATTTGAAGCTTCTCTCCAGGTCGTTTCAGGATCTGACACTTTCTGGACGTGGCATCTCCCAGGAGCTGACCTGACTCTGTCTGGTTTAGGCTTTATCACTCCTGTTCATAGACTGAGAGACTGCCCTTCGGGTCTGGTTTGAGCCAGGAGGTGGTAGAAAGACTGGGGTGATTTCAAACTCTTCAGAAAATCCTCCATAAATGTGGACTCTCCCAGCCAAGTCCTAAGACAGCTATAGCAGTGGGGAGTGGGCAGTGGCTCTTTGGTGATGTTTGGAATGCCTCTTATAAACCCCGGGTGGGACTTTGAGAGTTTCCTAGGGAAGTGAGTCAGGGTCTTCATGCCCAGACTTTCCTCACTGGCCCGTCTGCTCATAACTCCCTCTCTCTATCCCCTCCTTGCCATCTGCTCCTGTCTGCATTTTATTCCTCTTCAATGCCAGATTCTCTCCTCTGCACGAGTGCAATGTTTGACCTGCAGCACGAGTCATCTGCCCCTTCCCATCTTCCTGGGTCTGGATGTCATCCTCCCTTTCAGACTCTGAGCTCCTCCCCTCCCTGAGAATAGATATCTCATCGTGTTCTGTCTGTACGGCATACCCATAAAGAGCATGCGCTTTAGCACCAGGCTTCCTGAATGCAAGTAAACTCTGAAGTTTACTAGCTGTGTGGCCTTGGGCAAGTTACTTAACCTCTCTGTGCCTTCTGTTCCTCATCAGCAAAATGAGGATGACAATAGCACCTCGTTTCCAGGGTTGTGAGGATTAAATAAATAAACACACACAAACGACTAAAACAGCACCTGGCACAAAGGAAACCCTTAGTCGGTGTAAGCTCTATCACTGTGATCAGCAGTAGTACCTCCTGGCATGGAGGTTCTCAGGAAATGTGCACTCAGTGAGCCTCTGTGTGTGCAAATCTGCACACACAGAAGCATGCAGGCTTCCCCCTTGCCTCTCAACCTCATTTCCACCATCTCCCTCCTCCCTTCTCCCATCACCAGGTGATGGTAAGAGGAAAGACCAAAACTCAGGTTGCTGAAAGACCCAAAAGATGAATCTATAATGAACTGCGTCCCGAAAACCCATATCAGAACGAGAGCTCAAATGTCACCTGAGATGTCAAGGGAGCTGGCAGGAGAGGGCCTGTCACAGATGGAGGGAGGACACGGCCACCCAGGGCATTTCCTGATGGCTTCGTGGTGTTGGCTGCTGCCCCATCTGTGCTTATGAACTGTCTGGGGCAGCAGAGAGGTCTGATTTCCCACATGTCTTCCCACGCGCGGGGCCCATCAGAGACTAATGAAGCGAGCCCTGGGAGGTCGGGGAACTTCCAGCCGCCACCATCCCCGAGTCTCCTCCTAGCAGGCAGAGAAGCAGTTCCCACGGTGGGCGCAGAGGGCAGTGCGGGGGAGGAAGGAGTCTGATGGGTGCCTGAGAAGGTTACTGGACCCGTGAGCTGGGTTGTTACAGGCCGTCCCTTCTCTTTTCTGAATGTATGAAATGAACGTGTTCAACAATCACCAAAGCTCTGACAGTCTGTGTTTCTCTGAGAGTTAAACTTGAGAGGCCAGATGCCTTTTCCATACGTTGTGGGCTAAATTGTATACACCCCACAAAACTCATATGTTGAAGCCCTAACCCCCAAAACCTCAGAATGTGACTATATTTGGAGACAGTGTCTTTAAAGAAGTGATTAGGTTAAAATGAGGTCATTAAGATGGGTCCTAATCTAGTATGACTGGTGCCTTGTAAGAAGAGAAGATTAGGACACAGACACAGAGAGGAGAGACCATGTGAGGACACAGGGAGGAGACAGCCGTCTATAAGCTAAGGAGAGAGGCCTCAGGAGAAACCCACCCTGCTGACCCCTTGATCTTGGACTTCCAGCCTCCAGAACTGTGAGACAAATTTCTGTTGTTTCAACCACCCCATCTGCAGTACTTTGTTATGGCAGCCCAAGCAGACTAATGCAGCATCCGTTATGTTCTCTGAGCCTGCATCCAACAGTTCAACAGATCATTGTTTTGAACTGAGACTTATTTCTTTGTTCTCTAAATAATTCCCTCCAGGAGAGGATGAGTGACCACGATTTAAGGACATAAGCTAAAGATTCTTCTGAAAAAAATACACCATCTGGGCTTCCCTGGTGGCGCAGTGGTTGAGTCCACCTGCCGATGCAGGGGATGCAGGTTCGTGCCCCAGTCCGGGAGGATCCCACATGCCGCGGAGCAGCTGGGCCCGTGGGCCATGGCCGCTGGGCCCGCGCATCCGTAGCCTGTGCTCCGCGACGGGGGAGGCCACAGCAGTGAGGGTCCCGCATACCGCAAAAAAAAAAAGAAAAGAAAATACACCATCTGGGCATCTCAGAGAGTGCTCAGGGGATCTGGGCACTAAATGCGGCTGTGATGCCCCTGTACTTTGGCTTGTCTCCTAAGAGGAGAGAGTGAGAAACTATAGGCATCTTCAAGGTAGAACAAATCCACCTCTGGTTAAAAAGAAATTAGGAAATGAATTTGAGTCTCCAGTGTCTGCCAGGTCTTGTGCTGAGCCTTGGGAAGAGAGAATGACCAGAGCCAAGGTCATGGTAGTTTCAGGAGCCACAGTGGTCCTCAGACTTACACCAGGAGCAGTAATGGGCAGGATTCATAGCTGGGTGATGGGGTCTGAGTGCACAGGTGCTGGCCCCCCAGGAACCTCTGCATCAGCCCAGACGAGGAAGCAGTTCTGCTTTTTACTGATGGGCTTCCAATGACCCGTGGCTTTGGGGCAAAGGAACATGAATTAATAAAACCTCAGGCTCAGTTTCTTTTCCAAAGCGTATTCTCTGGAATGCTGGTTCTGTGGGTTGTCATGGGTCTCCTACAAAAAGTAAGGGAGTGTATGTAATTAAAAGTAAAGCAGTTGGAAGCTTCTGACTTAAAACAGAGGTAAGCGGGCTTCAGTGCCCAGGGGACATGGCTCCCAGCTCTTTACGATGAAGCTGAGGGCACTGCAGGTGTATCAGAGGGGAGCATTTCCCAGACTAGTGTTTTCTGCGGAGCAACTGCTGCACTGGTTACCCACACTCTAGAAGGAGCCTCTCCAGATGGCCTGCGAGGCTCTCCATAGCTGCCCGGAGATGTCCAGATGGCAAGCAGTGAGTGGTCACGGGGCAAATGACCAGGAGAGCAAGAACGCTGGGAGTGACCAATGGGCATGACCATGGCTGCCGCCTCCTCATCTTTCAAAGATTCACAAGACCAAGCGGGTAGATACTAGATAAGAGAACCTACCAACACCCAGAGTCGTAATCAGTGTAACGCCTTAGCTGTAATGTACAAGGGAAATACGAGAAAGGGGATTTACAAGAATACGTATATTGCTATGCTCGGCAGGACTACTAGCTGACAAGAGCACCCACACAGATTTCCAAATCCCTCGTAGGGGCAGCGCCTGCCTACCCAGCACCCCAGCAGTGCTTCTCAAACTATCTGTGCCATGCATTCCGATCAAGAGTGACATGGTCCCCAATGGGATGAAAATTGGCTCTTGGAGGGGGATGCAAAAAAGTATTGTTCTTTTTACGTGTAAATCACGAGCATACGTACAGCACACAAACAGATATACAGACTCTCTCTGGTGTTAAAATTTCCTGGGGGGAGCAGAGCAGGTGGCTGGGGGTGGGGAACATCTAAAAGTGCTCCACAGGGGGGCAGTAGTGGAGAAAAGGTTGAGAAATACGGACGTCTAGTAAAAGACCAGATCTTTTCTTATTCCCAGTCTATCAAGAGCTGCTACTTTTATAAAATGCAATAAAAATGAATTACTAGAAAAATAAAATAGAGAAAAACAAAGAAACAAACACAAACCCTTAATTTTTATTATAGGATTCAGCTGATATACAGTTGCTCAGAATTGCTATAAATGCTTTTAAAGCTGACTCACCATTTCCTTCGGAGTCTTTTTCTGCAGACCGTTGGTGGACAGGCTGTGGCCACACTCTGGGAAGCGCTGATCTGGGGCTGCTGGGGTGGGGGAGACAAGCAGGGGTGTTCAGGACAAGCTTTGAGGAGGGCACCCCTGAGGGGTCTTAGAAGCACCAGCGGGAGTTAGGGAAGGACGAAGTGTGTTTCAGCAGAAGGTGCAGTCTGGGCAGAGCCCTCAAGGGAAGCGCATGGCACCTGCGAGGTTGGCGTGGCGAGGGGGAAGATACAAGGTGGGGCTCTGGCAGAGGGTGGGGGCCAGAGGAGGAGCGTGGGCGGGGCAGAGGGCAGAGCACATGGCTTCGGGCAGGAGCTGGACCCACAGCCCTGCGGGCCGCACTCACATCCTGTTCTACCACGCGCCCCTTCATGTTTTGGGGTCAGTGGCCACTCGGAGATTCTGAGGGCACCAGCAGACCCCTTCCCGGAAGACCGAACGAACTCAAGACATCGTATGAACAATCTGTGGGTTGGGCGGGTTTCGCAGTCCCATAAGCTGCATCCGAAGTCTCCAGAGTCAGAGCCAGTGTAGAGAGCTGAGCCCATCCCCCTGAACTGTTCTCTTGCGCTCATTCATTCAGGCTGCCGCGTTTATGGATCCCGACTGTGTGCTGACTCCAGTTCTAAGTGGTCTGCCAGGTACACGCGGGACAGTCACCGCCCAGAGGGAGCTGGGGGCAAAGCCACACCCTTCCCTTGGCCGAGCTCCCATGACGGAGGAGTGGAGGGTAAACCCAAGACATCTTAGGGGACATCTTGGAGGACAAGGGGCTTGGTGTCCTCCTAACGTGCTGACAACCCCCCTACCCCCTGTATAGTCTGGTCCTCCCTTCCCCAACCTCTCTGTGTCAGATCAGCTCTGCATTTTAATCCCTTTCATGGACTTATTTTTGTGAACTTCCACCGGATGGCGGCGAGGCCACTCGGGACCAGAATGCCGCTAGGGTTTGTGAGGATTGGAACATACTTAGTGGGCAATTTCATCAGTGATTGTAGAGAATGTAAAAATGAACCAGCAAGTGGAAACGTATCCAGGGAGGCAGCTGGGATAATTGGCCCTCACAAACACACAAGAAGTGCTCTTCTAAAAATACCAGGGCAACACTGAAAAGGCAGGCCTGGGACTCAACTCAGCAAGAGTTGAAAATGGCAAAGACAAAATGTTTGGATCTTCCAATGCAATCCAGCAATCATGGAGCTTGGCACTGCGGACTCGAGAGAGGTGCCATTTTAGATGTAAAGAAACAGCAAATCTGACAGAGACTCCACCGTTGGGTTCAAACCCAAGAATACTGTGTGTTGGTAAGAATATAAACTCAGAGGCAGGTTCTTCAATTCATTTATTCATGCAACAGGTATTGGACACTTACTGTGTGCCGGGCCCTGTTCTGGCACCAGCATGCAACCGTCAACAGAACAGACATGGTCCCTGCCGTGACGGAGTAGCCAGTACCTGTTATGGAGCAAGGGGACAGAGGTTGGGGTTTGGGGGAGAGGCTGTTTTGAATAGTGTAGACAAGGAATGTTTTTAGGATAAGGAAGTATTGAAGTAGTAGACCCGGATGATGTAAAGGGACAAGGGATGTGGATTTCTGGGGGAAAACTGTCCCACGCAGAAGGCACAGCGAGTGCAAAGCCCCTGTGGCGAGTACAGGCTTCGCCCCGTTGAGGAACAGCGGGAGGTCCGTGTGGCTGGAGGGCATGAGCAGGGGCAGAGTGAGAGGAGATGACGGGCAGCAGAGGGCTGACCCTCGGCCATCGTCTGGATCGTGGTGTGTACTCTCAGTACGGTGCGGCCACGGGAGGGTTTTGAGCGGCAGATTGACGACTTTGACTGATGTTCTCAAAGGATCCCTCATTGCTATATGGGGATTCTACTGGGAAAAGAGCGGAAGCAAGGGTCTGGCATGGCAGTTGAAGGTGGTAAGAATCCAGGTAAGAGCAGCAGGTGAAGCTCAGATGGGCAAGTGGAGGCGCTTGAAGCTGATGGCAGACTTTGAGGAAGAAAAGAATTAGCCAGCAACCCATCTAAGACTTCGAGGGCCTGAAGTAACCCCCGGCACCCTCTGTGGGGGCCCAGGAGCCACATCAAATGGGGATCCTTTAAAGGATCCAGAGATGTTTAAACTAAAGAGAGAAAGAAAAAGAGATGCCCTTACAAGGAGTACTGTTAGGACTCTAGATAAGGAAGGGCCTCTGTCCCGCCAAGCTCTCCCACCATGAACAGGCAGCTTCGGTGATGCTGAGTTCCCGTCACGTCCCATGGGACCCCCTGTCAGGATGCTGTGGACACTGGGAGCCGCCCCAATTCAGAGTCCCCTTAGCATTGCTTCATCCCTCTGATATGTGTGGGGTTCTCTTGCCAGCTGCTGGGGTTTGAATATTGAACAAGATCCAGTCCCACCTCTTAGAGCGGGGAGACGACGTTCGGTGCTCCAAGGGGATAGGGGTGTTCCTAGAGGGGCTCTCGTCAGGCTTAGGGTAAAGAGAGTGATAACTGAGACCAAGCTTGCAAGCACGAACACCCTTAGCCACGTAATGGATCTGTGGGTCTGTGTGCTTTGGGGACGAGGGGCGAGGGGAGAACTGGGCACCTTTGTGGACATCGAAAATAAGACCGGAGCGTGATAAGCAAAGGAGGAGCAGTGGGCTGATGCAGGGGGTGCCCCGATCTTATACACGGGCTCATACTCTGGATCTGGGACCAGAGGGAGGCGTGTGAGGTGAGCCGTGCACCTGTAGGGTGGGAGCCTGTCTTTACTGAAAATTTTGACATTTTGCTCGTCATGGATTTTTTGCATTATTTTTGATTCCTAAAATATTGCGTCAAAATATTATTTATCTCCATTCCTGAGTTTTTAGGGTGCCCCTTAAATGTTATGTGCAGACATTGCCTCACCCCAGGCTCAGCCTTGCTCTAGGCTGGGGAGGTTTCCCAGGGTGGGGCATTTGGGGGCAACGTGGGAAGTTTGCATCATAAAATTAGAGGAAGGGGCCTTAAAATCAGAGCCCACCTACCAAGACACTTTACATAGGGGCAGGCTGGGGCCAGCAGAACCCTGAGGGCCAGCAGAACCCTGCAGTCAGCTGATGCATTCAGGGAGGGCTCCCCCTGGGATGCCTCTGAATCCGGAGCAAAGTTCTCCTATGGAGAAGGGAGTGTAAGAGTGCAAGAGGGGTAAGTGTCCGAGGAAATGAACACGGCTGTGGGAACGTGCCACCTCGTTATTTATTTATTTAGGGGGATTGCTGTTCTCACTGCTAATCTTCATATCACATGCCTCATTGCCCTCTGAAGGCCCTGAGAGGTTTCTCGTAGCATTTATTTGGTCAAATTCGTACTTGAAGTCATGTTTCTGGTTTCTCATTACTTGCTCTCCTGGAAGTACCAGAGAGGAAGGGAATTGTAGGAGAGGCAGGCCAGCAGATGGCAAATCCAGGGCGTCGTCATTGGCAATTAGCAGGTAAGGAGCGAAGGAAAGAAAGCCCATTTTTACTTTCCATTTGAAACAAGTGTTCAGCTGCATCAGGAATTGTGAGGGCAGGGCGGCAGCCCTGGGCGAGGCAGAGACAAAGGAGGGAGACTGGTGCCTGTGCTTAGAGGGGGACCCGGGGCACAGGGAGGCCTCCCCCTCCCTGCCTGGGTCTGAGGCTGCCGGGCATACTCGCGGGGTCCCCAGAGGCCTGGAGAGAGGACAGGGTCCCTGGGAGGGCCGATGCCTTGGGCCCTGGGTGAGGAGGCATTGGCCGGGTGGCTGTTTGGGCAGGTGGGGCTTCCCTGAGAGCCCCTGCACTGGCCCCTGCATTTTCTGCATCTCCCCTTTCAGACCTCTGGCCTGAGCTGGTGCACCCCTTGGCTACTGTTTCAGCATCGACACCTCCTTACATTTGATGGGCCAGGATTGTTTGCAAATGTCTTTGATCCTCATGGGAGGCACTCACCCTCTTCACGCTTTCTCTGCAGGACTGTCCTGGGCCCAGGTCACCCAGGATCTGGCCGAGGTAGCCAGACACATTGTCTTCAGCGCTCTGGTGCTCAGTTCTTGTTTATAAACAAGCAGCTTTGTTTCATCAAATTCTGTTTTCTCCCTCAAAAACTAGTTCCAACAAGGTCTATTTTCTGCCCTGGGTTGCCATCCCAGGGGTCGGGGGGTGGTGAGGTGCAGGCCTGCTCTCTGCCCTGAGGTTGGAGCTCCTGGGGTCTGAAGCCTCACAGGCCAGCTTGGGTACCAGCATTTGGGTGCCCAGCTGGGGTCACTTGCTGTAAAAAGGACCAAACCAGGGCAGGCTTGGAGGAAAGCCGCTGATGGAGACCTCTGTTCTCAGAAGCCCCCTCAGGACACCAGGGCTAGAGGGGCAGTTGACCCCAGGCCCTGCGAGGCCTGGCAAGGACCCAGCACTACACGTCCACCCCAGCTTTAAGGGCAGAGGAGCTGGAAGACAAATCAGAGGGCGTTATTTCCTTACACTGAGGTCTGGATACCAGGGAACTTAAAGCTATACAAGCCAGAAATAAAATGCATTTGAAAAGAGGGTTGAGAAATTTGGGGGATAGGAGGACAACAGATAATTATTGGAAAAACAAGGGTTATTCTTCCTGCATCACGGTGGGTCATGATGACACAAGAACCCAAAGTGACGGTACGCATCCTGCCACTCGTTCGCTATGCAGCAAAAGTTATTTACCTTCTCACAGCTTCAGTTTTTCGTTTGTAAAATGAAAGGTATATAAGTAACTTGATAGAATAATTGTAAGAATTAAATGAATAAGCTATAAAGTGCCTAGTCCAAGGCCTTGCACATCAGAGATGTAATTATTATTTTTCAGATTGTCATGTTCATGGTAATAAAGGATGTTCCAGTGTCGCTTGTCTGGCCTCATGGATCATAGGACTGACTCAGGGAACCACTTTTCTGTTCAGAGACCAGACTCCCTGAGAATCCTGGCTCCACGCATTAATATTCTGGTTACTCAGTAAATGCCTGCGATGTCAAAGACATTCCTCTGTGCTGGCTTCGGACGAGGAATCAGAGGCGGGGCACCTGGGTGACCTGACAACATGATGGGAACGTAAACAAGGAAACAGCAGGCAGAATGGAAATGCTATGGCTGGAGAAGTAAACGAGGCATCTGTGGGGCATGCAGCTCCGAGGGAGGGCTAGGGAAGCTTCTAGAGAAGGCGACATTGAGATGAGACCTGAGCATGAGGGGGAGAGATGGAGGGTGGATGAGAAGTCTCATTATCAGGCAGAATTGGGCCAAGAGGATTTTTCTGGGGGGAACAGAGAGCCTTTCACTGTGGCTGGAGCATCGGTGGGGGAGACAGGAGCAGATCAGCAGAGACCCGGTCTTCCAGGCTTTGTGGGTAGATTTTAGACCATCTCCTGAGCTCATGTGAAGCCCCTGAAGATGGAGGATGGGCAGAGCTGAGGTGCGATTGGCACTCTGGGAAGCTCAGTCTGGCGGGGTTGTGGAGCACGGGTTGAATCGGGTCATGACAGAAATGCAGGGAGACCAATCGGGGTGGCACCTGGGTCCTCCCGGGAAGATGCCAGGTGGGGAAGCGGCAGCGGGGATAGAAAGAAGCAGATGCTTTCAGGAGCTGTTTCAGAGGCAAGATCACCAGATCCTGGTGACAGGTCGGCTTTAATATTAAAGGTGACGAGATGGCTGTGATATTAAAGGAGAATGAAGTTCCAGGTTTCTTCTCTGGACAACTGGGTGAGATCCACGGTGCCCTTCCCTGAGATGGGATGAGCAAGTTTCTGGTGAGGTTGGGACTAAGTTTCTGAGGTCTGTGGCCCATCCGGATAGAGGGACGAGCAGGCCGTTGGACTTACGGGTCTGATGTTCAACATCGCCAGCGGGCGACCGGCAACTGACCAGAGAGAGCTTGGAAGAGGAGCCCTGGGGAGCCCCGGAATGTAAAGTCCAGGGGAGACGCCTCTTGGGAGGCTGAGAAGGAGCAGGCAGCATGGCAGAAAGAACCGAGGGAGAGTGGCCCCATAGCAGCCAAGGAAGGGGAGAGTTCCAAGAAACCAACCACCTCCTGCCTGGATCAGCTTCACCTCCTCTCTGGTCTCCCCGCCTCTGCCCTGGCCCTTGTAGTCCATCTCAGCACAGCAATCAGAGTGATGCTCTTAACACTTATGTGAGGTCGTGGTACTCCTGTGCTCCAGAACCGTCAATGGCTCCCCATTTCACTTAAAAGCGAGAGTCCTTTCGGTCCCCTAGACAGACCCCTCCAAGAACTGACTTCATGGCCTGCTGGTCCTCCCAGCTTCTCTCCTGCAGCCCCACTGACCTCCTCGCTGTTCCTCAAGCTTACCTGGCAGGCTCCTGCCGTCAGACCTTTGCTCCAGCCCTTCGCAGCATCCGGAATGCCCTTACCGCCTTCGTGCTGTAGCCTCTCTCGCCTCGTTCTCGCCGCCCCCAGCCCTGCTGAGTACTCCACGCCACTTTACTTCTTTTCTCCGTAGACTTCCCACCTTCCGACGTGCTACATAATTTACTTATGTATTATACGTGTTATTTAATATCTATCTGCCCTCGCTAAAAGTATCAGCTCTACCAGGCAGAGATCTCCAGTTTTTTTCACTGGTGCCTGAAACATAGTAGATACTCAACAGATGAATGAATGAAATGGGTCAGCAGGACTGAGAACTACGTATGAAAAGGCGTTGCAGTGCCCTCGGACTGATTCAGCAGCAAGGGCATCTGTCACGCTGTGGAGAACACATCCCCCACTGTACAAGGAGGAAGGGGGGAGTCTGGGGCTGTGCAGTTTCCCACCTGGTAGCTTCTGTTTGCCCTGATAAATGCACACGATGGCATCAGCTGAAAGTGAGGGGTGGTTGGAGATCGGAGGAGGACGAGGAAGACTGAAATAGTTGCCGCGAGGATCAAAGAGGGGGATCTGGGGCTTCCCTGGTGGCGCAGTGGTTGAGAGTCCGCCTGCCGATGCAGGGGACGCGGGTTCGTGCCCCGGTCCGGGAAGATCCCACGTGCCGCAGAGCGGCTGCGCCCGTGAGCCATGGCCGCTGAGCCTGCACGTCCGGAGCCTGTGCTCCGCAACGGGAGAGGCCACGGCAGTGAGAGGCCCGCGTACCGCAAAAAAGAAAACGAGGGGGATCTTTTCAGGGAGAAAGACCCCTGCAAAGTGGGCTTCCCCGGCAGTATTTCGAGCCCCGCTGAGGTTTGCGGACTCACACTTATGGAGACGACTCTGTGTGCTTGTAAGATTTTCTCCAGTCGCATTTAGTAATGTGAGTATTGGTCCAGGAAATGCAGACCCTTGGTCCCATCCAAGGCGGTGGTTTTGCCAAGAGAGTGCAGAGGAGGGCAGGGTGCAGAGGCACAATGAGAGGGCGCAAGAGAGAATTCAAAGGGACAGAGGAGGGACTGTAAGCTGAGCTGGAAAGGAAGGGCTAGGCAGAGCCCAAGAAGGAGCGGCAGGATATGCCAGTAGCAGGGTGCAGAGCCTCCGTTCAGCTACTACCTCCCCGGGTGATTTGTGCCTCGGGCTTAATTGACAAAGGTGATTGAGTGATGACACAGAGAGGTCAATGCCACTAAAAGAAAAGTTTACTGTTGCTCAGACTTCTCCTAGAAATGAGTGATAGGCCACAAAGTCAGGAGGCAAAAGGAGTGAGAGGAAAACCTGGCCAAAGCCCTTATTGAGGTTCTACCGGGTTGGGGGGGCAGGGTAAACAGTTTAGGATTGGCTGGTTTGAATAATTCGGGCACACTTGGGGCATAGGGGCTGTCCCAAGGTTTCTGGTACCTGGCCCTGGGTGATTTAGGGCAGGGCGAATCTTGCCTTGGTATGTGAGAGTTAGGCAAGGAGAGGGATAAGAGTATGGGCCGTGGATGGCAGGGAAGATATAAACAATGTGGTTTGGCCCTGTGTGTAGTTTGGCCCTGTGATTAATGGATGCCACATAGACAAACATAGAGTCTAAGAAAATACGGTTAGGACACTGGGTGTCTTTGGGCAATTTGCTTAAACTCTCTTTGCCTCAATTTCTTTGTTTCTAAAATGGGGAACATAACGGCACTTACCTCATAATGTTATTATGTGATTGAGTTAGTAATAAGTTAGTAAATGTGAAGTGCCTAAAATACAGCTAGGTGTTAGCTCTCATTATTTTGTTGTTAATTTTACCATTACGGGCATCACATGGCCTGAGGCGCCCCCCCCCCCGAAAAGGTACAGTGGGAGTAAGTGAATGAGAGAAACAGAAGAAAAGAAAAGGAGCCCGGGGTCAGAGTGGGTCATTCCGAATTGGCCAGTGCGGAACTGTGGGAACAGGGCATTGATGTAGAGGGTGAGGGTCACTGCAGGACAGGGAAGTTCGGACATTTCTCAGCACTGGCTCTGTATGCAACTCACGAATTGGAGTCATGTACAATGTACCCGTGCACAGCATACATTTTAGACCATCCGCTTCATCTGTGAAATAGTGGCACAAATATGGAGTGTTACAATAGATGAGGAAGGGGGGCTGCCCCTCCCTTGGATGGTCAGGAAAGTGCTTCCTTGGAGGGGTCTCTGGCTTTGAAAAGTGGGTGGAATTTGGCTGGGCAGAGAGGCCAGGAGAGGGAGATCCTGATGTGGACACAGCGTGGGCACTGGCTGAGTTTAGAATGGACAGGAGAGCTTGTGGTGAGTGTAATGCGGGAGATGCAGGAGGTGAATCTGGGAGTGTAGGCTTGGGCCGGAGTAACAGACGCAAATAATGAAATGGAGCTTTTTTTTAATATCTATAAATTTATTTATTTTTGGCTGCATTGGGTCTGTGTTGCTGCACACGGGCTTTCTCTAATTACGGCGAGCAGGGGCTACTCTTCGTTGTGGTACGCGGGCTTCTCATTGCGGTGGCTTCTCTTGTGGAGCACGGGCTGTAGAGCGTGCGGGCTTCAGTAGCTGTGGCACACGGGCTCAGTAGTTTTGGCTCACAGGCTCTAGAGCGCAGGCTTAGTAGTTGTGGTGCACGGGCTTAGTTGCTCTGCGGCATATGGAATCTTCCCGGACCAGGGCTCGAACCCATGTCCCCTGCACTGGCAGGTGGATTCTTAACCACTGCGCCACGAGAGAAGTCCCTGAAACAGTCCTATCGATATTCTGGTTTGGGTACCTGCCCTCAGTGTGTAGTGAGGGCTCTAAGTCTGGGATCCTGGGGACTGAGGCTCGTGACGCTTTGTGAGGGAAGAACATTGCTTTGAAAGGAGTCAACAGAAAAAAAGATCTGAGATTTGAGTGGCACTGGGCGATTTTATGAGACCCTTTCACGGATGAAGCCGTGTCTAGGTGGATCACACTCTCATCTCCAGGGTGCACACCCGGGAGACAGGCTCCGCTTTCTCCCCCCCAGTGTCCTGGAGGTGCTGCTGTCTTCATCCTCTCCAGGTTGGTGTTTGCATACTACCACCGGAGGCTCTGCCGCAGAGGAATTGCACAAGGAGGCCCGTGGGGACGGCTCAGCCCACTCCAGCTGGCGAAGTGGAACTCCTTGTTACCTCTGCCACGGAGATGAATAATTGTGAGCAGCCTGGGAAACACTGATAGTTTTGGCTCACAGGCTCTAGAGCGCAGGCTTAGTAGTTGTGGTGCACGGGCTTAGTTGCTCTGCGGCATATGGAATCTTCCCGGACCAGGGCTCGAACCCATGTCCCCTGCACTGGCAGGTGGATTCTTAACCACTGCGCCACGAGAGAAGTCCCTGAAACAGTCCTATCGATATTCTGGTTTGGGTACCTGCCCTCAGTGTGTAGTGAGGGCTCTAAGTCTGGGATCCTGGGGACTGAGGCTCGTGACGCTTTGTGAGGGAAGAACATTGCTTTGAAAGGAGTCAACAGAAAAAAAGATCTGAGATTTGAGTGGCACTGGGCGATTTTATGAGACCCTTTCACGGATGAAGCCGTGTCTAGGTGGATCACACTCTCATCTCCAGGGTGCACACCCGGGAGACAGGCTCCGCTTTCTCCCCCCCAGTGTCCTGGAGGTGCTGCTGTCTTCATCCTCTCCAGGTTGGTGTTTGCATACTACCACCGGAGGCTCTGCCGCAGAGGAATTGCACAAGGAGGCCCGTGGGGACGGCTCAGCCCACTCCAGCTGGCGAAGTGGAACTCCTTGTTACCTCTGCCACGGAGATGAATAATTGTGAGCAGCCTGGGAAACACTGAAACCCACCTAAACCACAGCACACAACTGAAAGCGGCAAAAGCAAGAAATGCTCTGAGCTATTAAATGCTTTGTGACCGTGCACAAAATCCTGTTATCCTGGGATCTAGTGCAGAGCTAAGCACAGCAAACTTTCTGGTGCCCATAAAGCGTTGCTCCTAGCCGCTACATGGAGCTCTCTGTTATTGCTTTATCCAGTTGAAACTTCAGGTAATCTCATAAGAGGAGGATGTGCTCCGACAAGGCAAAGGAAAGGGTGGTTGATTACGGGAAGAATCTATTCTTTTCATTAATAGATCTCTGGCGCTGTTTGCTCGGAATAAGGGATAATCATTTCTCGCAATCTGGGAACCGTGTTATTTAGAAAATTAGGATAAGTACAAAACAAAGCAAGAGTGGAGAAAAAAATAACTTTCATCTTAGAATGCCGGAATGCTGACAAAAAGATAAATCATGCAACGTTTTCCCTTGCGAGATTTGCATGAATGTTATTTCTTGTGGTTGCTATTCCACTAGCGGTCGTTAATTTCTAAATCAATCATTTAATGTAGTTCCTTTTGCCTGGAAGAAAAGATCAAAATATTCATGCAGCCTTCTCATTGCCAATGGAAATCACATACCTCTTTGTCTTGATTTAACCTCTTGTAAAACCTATTTGGGGAGAGATGAAAAAAATCTCTTGAAATCCATATTCTATATTTTTTAGATGATAGCTGATAATAACTCCAAAACAAGGGAGTTTAGCCTGGAGTCCATGCATCTCCAAGGAATCTGATAAAATCGACGGCTCTGTAAACTTGGTCCGAAATGTAAAATGCATGTTTTATGTTCACTCATCTCTAACCGACATTAGCAATTATTTCAATCATGAATGGAGGCCATAGATCTCTGTACCATTAGCAATTATTTCAATTATGAATGGAGGCCATAGGTGTCTGTACCATTAGCCATACTGTGCTTTTGACTCCAACAGGAATCACAGACAACCATATATCACATCCTACTTCTTACAGACATCGTGAAATACTTAGGTCTCCTCCTGTCTGTAAGAGGAGTTTAAATTTATAGCAGTTGTTAAATCCACACTTGATCTTATTTAATGTCTTAAAGAAGTATATGTATCACTATATCATGATTTTTAATACTTGATCTGGACTTCCCTGGTGGTCCAGTGGTTAGGACTCCGTGCTTCCCCTGCCAGGGGTCTGGGTTTGATGCCTGGTCAGGGAGCTGAGATCCCACAAGCCGTGCAGCAAAAAAAAAAAAACCAACCAACCAAACAAACAAAACTTGATGACTATATTTCAATATAATTGGTTTCCAAAGTAATTCTATGCATTTTGTTTTATTTGATGCATTTTTAAAAATTGGGGTGTAGTTGCTTTACAGTGTTGTCTTAGTTTCTACTGTACAGCGAAGTGGAGTTCCCTGTGCTATACAGCAAGTTCTCATTCGTTATCTATTTTATACATATTAGTGTATATAAGTTAATCCTAATCTCCCAATTCATCCCACCCCCCTTGGTATCCATACGTTTGTTCTCTGCATCTGTGTCTCTATTTCTGCCTTGCAAACCGGTTCGTCTGTACCATTTTTCTAGATTCCACATATATGCGTTAACATACGATATTTGTTTTTGTCTTTCTGACTTACTTCATTCTGTATGACAGTCTCTAGGTCCATCCGTGTCTCCACAAATGACCCAATTTCGTTCCTCTTTATGGCTGAGTAATATGCCATTGTATATACATGCCACATCTTTACCCATTCGCCTGGCGACGGACATTTAGGTTGCTTCCATGATATTTGATGCATTTTTATTCTGAGAAGGGATCCATAGGCTTCTCCAGACTGCACAGGTGTCCATGGCACAGGTCTTTCAGGATCTTTCCCTAGTTCCAAACAAGTAGATACCCTAAGCTTGTAAAATGTGGGTGCTCAGGCCTATCCCAAGATCCACTAAATCAGCACCTCAGGGACTGGGACCTAGGTGTGTGTGTTTTTCACGAGCTCCCCAGGTGACGGGGCTGCGGTCAGCTCAAGTCAGAGGTCTGTTATTTGGAAACCTCTGACTTAGATCATCTGTATCCCAATAACCCAGCCCTCGGAATTTGGAGGTGGCTCTGCTGAGAGGCTGGAGCATAGAGAGGCAAGGTCTTCTCACACTTCTGGAAGTGTGTAAGGTGGGAAAGAGTACGGAGCTTAAACAGACCCCAGTTTACTTTTGGGCCTTATTAAGCGTGTGTCTGGGGCATGCTCCTTAACGCCCCGAGCCTCAGTTTCCTCCTCTGTAACTTGGGGAGGGACCTGCCTCACAGGTTTGTTGTGAAAATGAAATAAAATCATGAATATCAAGTACTTTGCAGAGTGGCTGAGTAGGTCTTAGGTACCATTGTTGTTAAAGATAGTGATGTTGGCCTTCTCTGGTGGCACAGTGGTTGAGAGTCCACCTGCCGATGCAGGGGATACGGGTTCGTGCCCAGGTCCGGGAAGATCCCACATGCCACGGAGGGGCTGGGCCCGTGAGCCATGGACACTGGGCCTGTGCGTCCAGAGCCTGTGCTCCGCAACAGGAGAGGCCACAGCAGTGAGAGGCCCGCGTACCGCAAAAAAAAAAAAAAAAAAAAAAAAAAGATAGTGATGTTCTTGCTTGTGAGCTAGGAGCTATTCTGTGGCTGGCATGGGAAGCAATGGTTATAGAAAGGCAGTAAGACCTGGCTTCCAAAGCTCGATAGGGTGTTTGTCCTAGAGGTTCCAGTACAGCTGTGTTCAGCTGTGTTAGAGGATCTGCTCCCAGTGTTTCCAACACCAACTATCCCAGATGGGCTGACATGTCACCAGGAGTACGGGGCTGTCTGCTGATGCCTCTTCCATGATCCTGAGAGGGCAGCATCCCTCCTGACTACCCCACTCCTTCATGTGGAATGTAACACCTCATTTTGTGGAAGAAGCTCCTTCCTGTCTGCGGGCCAGAAACTACTTTCCCTCCATATGGGAAGCGCTTTAATCAGATCTCCTCTGTTTCTGGGAGGGGACTTGAAATGTTTTCCCAAAGCGGGCCTCTAAGCTAATAACAAAAGGTGCTACAATTTCATAGGCAACTAACTACTTCAAGATGAATCTTTAGAAGGAAAGTTTTCCTTTACAGAACCTCTTCTGCATTCTCTACACCCTTCTATCGGCCCTGTTCTCTCCGGGTTCCTCCAGGGCAGTGCCCTGTGATGAAATCCAGGGAAAATGTAGGAAGGATATTGTATTAGTTTGCTAGGGCTGCCATACCAAAGCATCACAAGCCTGGGTGGCTTAAACAACAAAAATTCATTTTCTCACACTTCTGGAGCCTAGAAGTTCGAGATCAAGGTGTCGGCAGAGTTGATTTCTTCTGACGCCTCTCTCCTTGGCTTGTAGATGGCCAGATTCTGTCTGTGGCATCATATGCTCTTCTCTCTGTGTGTGCATGTCTGTGTCCTAATCTCCTCTTCTTATAGAGACGCCAGTCCTATTGGATTAGGGCCCCACCCTAATGACCTCAGTTACCTTAAATTCTCTCATTAAAGGCTCTATCTCTAAATACAGTCACATTCTGAGGTCCTGGGAGCTAGGGCTTCAACATATAAATTTGCCGGGGGGTCGGAGGGTGGAGGTGGGGGAATGCAATTCAGCCTATAACAGTCATGATTTCTTCCTGTCCCCTGAGCATTCCTCCTAGGACCCAGGGGTGGCAAGAAAAGGCAGGAGCAAACAGCATCTGTTAAGGATGTCAGACACGACGAACTTCAATCACAGGCTGGATTGTGTTTCAAATTCTCCAGGACAAAGGCCTTGAGGCAGCCTTTGAAGTAACCCCAAGCTGCTGGTTCTTTAAGGTTTCAAAATCAATGCCATTCAATAGCATTCTAAGAACTATGGAAACCCAACCCCACAGACCCCAGGATTTTCACAAAAGGGAAAAAAGGGTACATTCAAGATAATACAGTGTCATTCCTGTGTTTTCTCTGAGCCAGAGAGCGGGCAGACTTATTTTGGTCAGGCTGGCTTTTTTTGGACCGCGCTTTCTGTGAATGGGTAGTGAGCTCAGGCGTTCGGCCTCACAGCCTCTGTAGGAGCCAGGCCCCTGGCTACTTACAGCAGCAGAAGTCAGCAGGTAGGAGATGACATCTTAGAATTGTTCAGAGAGACCCCAGGCCTGGAAGATCTGCCGGACACAGCGTTGAGAGCAAGAGCAAAGCAGTGCCAGGGAGACTGTTTAAAAATCTAAAAGACTATTTCCCTTTATCATCTCTGCTGCTGGCTACCATTCCAGCCATTCCCCAAACATGAAACTGGCCCCATGCAGGGCAGAGGACAGAACAGGATGAGGGCACATCACTGCCATCGTCAGTATTCAGATGCAATAGTCAGCCTCCACAGACGTGGAGGAATGGATTGTTTTCTGGGAGAGAAATGGAAATAAAATTATTGGGTTGGAAGGAAGCTCTGGGAGGCCACCTGCTTCAGGTCATCGAATCCATTCAAAGCCTGGGATTCCTGTAGATGTTTAAAAACTCTACACACTGGGCTTCCCTGGTGGCGCAGTGGTTGAGAGTCCGCCTGCCAATGCAGGGGACACGGGTTCGTGCCCCGGTCCGGGAAGATCCCACATGCCGTGGAGCGGCTGGGCCCATGAGCCATGGCCGCTGAGCCTGCACGTCCGGAGCCTGTGCTCCGCAACGGGAGAGGCCACAACAGTGAGAGGTCCGCGTACCGCAAAAGAAAAAAAAAAAATTCTACACACTTTCAAGTCAAAACAGGAGATGCGGCATCTCTGGGGCTGGTTATTCTGGCCACTGGAACAAGCAAACCTCCAAACCTCAAGGGCTTCGCTGAGATTTTAGTAAAAACCAATTGTGGATGTTCACAGTTGGCAGGTAGCCTTCCTTGTGGTCATTTGGGGACCTCGGCTCCTTCCACATGTGGCTCCTCCACCTTTAATAGGTGACTTCCAAGGTCCCTGTGCAGTGGGAGAGAGGATGGAGAAAGCATACTGGCTTTTCAACCACGTCAGCCCTGGGGGACACGCCTCCCCTAGGCTCCCATATACGGTGAGAATGAGTCTTAAGGCCACACCTCCCGTGGGGAAGCCAGACTGTGGGTGCCCAGGAGGCTGTGGTGCCCAGGCTGCAGCCTTTGCCATAGAGTCTTCAGGAACCGGAGCTGACACTGGCAGAGGTTGGCCCCATCTTTCCCATGCGCGGTGCCGTGTTTAGGTTTGGTTCGTCAGGGACGGTTATGGGCCCAAGGAGAGCGTCACATGATCCTCTGGTCCACCTGGGCACCAAAATATAAGTTGGAATTCAATAAAAGAGACTGAGATCTGTCACCTTCTCAGCATATGCATGTCGTGAGGATCCTTTCTTGATCAAAGCCCTAAGGTGTACACCAAAAAACTTGAAGAGGTGGCGAAATCTACCAACATCGTAACTCATCAGGCCCCAAGCCACCAGCCGCAGGCCCAGATTGACTTAGGAGGGTCATCTGATAGTTCTGAGTTTCCTTTTGTGCCCAGACGCAAGTGAGGCGGGATCTGTGTTTGTCTTTCCCTTGCTTTAAACCACCCAGCGTCTCCAAGAGCACTGAATGGCATGATGGCCTGGAATTTCTGGGCTCCAGACTCGCCTATGGTGGCAGCATCCTGGCCCCTAAGGTCACCCCTGCCCAGTCCTTGCTGACCATCAGTAACGACTGGGTCATCCACTTTGCCCCCGAGTCCCTGGACCCTGATGCTCCATCCTGTCCCTTTCCGGAATCACAGCTTATTATCAGTCCAGGTACTAGTCCAACATTTAAAACATTAGTTGACGTTCTCAGCAGTTGATGCAAAAAGAAAAGGCTTGTATGGAATTATTGGAAGGGTTCTGAGGAGCCCCCGGCTTTGAAAGGTCTTCTTGTCTTAATGTCTTTCGAGGGGGCCGGGAGGTGGACTCGCTTTCCGTTTACATTTACCTTCCAGTTATTCTTACCGCTCTCTTTTCTTTG
This sequence comes from Neophocaena asiaeorientalis asiaeorientalis, assembly GCF_003031525.2. Lineage (NCBI taxonomy): Eukaryota > Metazoa > Chordata > Mammalia > Artiodactyla > Phocoenidae > Neophocaena > Neophocaena asiaeorientalis. The sequence goes on from NW_020175079.1 coordinate 2,732,098, forward strand.
CGGATCCTGGGAACCTGAGCGTGTGTTCATCCATCAGGGTGGCCTCCTGTGCGAACCAGCTCACAGGGGAAGGAAACTGGTTACACCCCTCATCTCAGCTGCAGGAGGAGGGAGTGGAAAGGGAATGGAAACCTTCCTGCACCTGGACGATGCCTCCTCGTGACCCCATCACCACCAAGGCCAGCGTGTTTGGTGATGTCCTTCCTGTGGGCACCAGCCAGAGGCCCTGCTGCTGTCGCTGCTCAGGACACAGCTCATTTGCAGCCACTCTCGTGGTCAGCAAGTAGTCGCTAACTTGGGTTTTCCCAGCATTTACTATGAGCCACCATCGTGATGACAAGTTTTACGTACATCACTTCGTCTCTTCCTCAGCACATCCGTCAAATCGGGTGCTGTTATCACCTGCCCTTCAAGGTTGAGGAAACCAAAGCCCAGAGATGAGCATATTGCAGCTGCCATGTGGCCGAGCTGGATGTGAGCCTAGCGCTTCAAAGCCAGCCCTGCCCTTTCGTGATATCGCAGTCCACAGCAGTCACAATAGTAGCTTGTGGGAAGCCTGGAGCCAGCGGGCCCCGCAGTTCCCGTAGTGACTCTCAGGGTCGTCGATATCCACTTCCTCCTGTCTGCAGAATGGGGCCCCGTCCTCCCCTTACCAGCTCTCCCCACCGCCCTTGATCCTGGTCTGGGGCACCCGGACTGACGGCTTGTTGTGTGGTTCTTCTCAAACTCTGTCTGGACTTGGACATGTCCACTGTTGCAGACTTTGGCGGTTCACCCTTGGGATCCAAGCTTTGGAACTTGAGTGAGGGGTTCTCACGTTTCTATCCCCAGTGACAAGGGAGAGTGGGGCTCCCTCTGGCCCCCACTGGGGAAGAAAGAAGAGTTAGCTAAGCAGCCGGGTTCTCCCCAAGGCATGTCTCAGGCAGACTGTGTCCTAAGGAGTGGGACGGGAGGTCCTTATTAGACGATGGCCAGTGGGTAGATGAGCTGTTTCATGTGGTGGAGCTACGGAGGGCTCATCCGTCCTGGCCTCTCATTAGTCCTAGTCCAAAACTGCAGGCAACCCTGAAGTCACAGTCCCCTTCTGCAAATTTCTGGGAGAGGTAATTGTCAAGGTCTTTTAGTTAACCCTGACCAAGTCAGTTTCAGTGAGGGAACTAGGGCGCTAGAGAAAGCGATCACAACCTTCGAGAGCCTTTTGAAGCGTGGCGGTGGGATGCTCTTTGAAGCATGCGTCCATTCCAGTCTCCTTCCAGATCACTGTACACAATCTCAGAGCTCTGGCCCTTTGGGGTTAAAGACAGAATTGAATCTAAATTAAAGAAGATGTGGTATATATCTACAATAGAATACTACTTGGCCATAAAAAAAAAGAATAACAGTGAGAGGCCCGTGTGCCGCAAAAAAAAAAAAAAACAGAAACAGACTCACAGACCTAGAAAACAAACTTATGTTTAGCAAATGGGAAAGGGGGTGGGGGAGGGATCAATTAGGAGTATGGGATTAGCAGATACAAACTACTCTATATAAAACAGATAAAGAAAGACATACTCTATAGCACAGGGAATTATATATAATATCCTGTAAAAAACCATAATGGAAATAATAAAAGAATATATACATACATATACACATATATATACATTTTGCTGTACACCAGAAACTAACACAACATTGTAAATCAGCTATACTTCAACAAAAACTAAAAATTAAAAAAAAGAAGAACTGAATTGAATTCACTTTCCTCTGTGGTTGAGCATCGTTCATCCACAATGGCACCCTACCAGCTCCTCTTTAATCCTAGGCAAAATGCAGACTGAATGATAATAGAGCATGGTTGCATATGTGGGGAAATGAATGCAGTGTTATCACCCCCCCCCCATTCTGGCTGCTTCCACCCCAAGGTTCTAGAGCGGTCCTCAACACTTTCCTGGGGAAATTCCAGTTTTAAACTCTGAGGAAAGAACAAAGGCTATGAGTAGGATTCATGTCTCAGTTATCTTTACATCCCTGGCAACATTTAGCTCTGAGCTCTGGTCTTAGTGAACACGTATGCAGCATTGAATTGAATGACTAAGCGAAGTCAAAGGCATCGGGCTGGGTGTTGGGGATGCAAAGATGGGTAAAATGCTTGATATCTCCTTAGTCGGAGCTGCTTTTTCAAGAAGGGATAGTCCAAAGGAAGGAGTCTGTAAACAGGGCAGAGACGGCAGGACAGAGACAGCAGCCAGTGAAAGCCAACGTGGGGCCATCTAAGGATAGGGAAAGAGAGGTGGGCAAGGGAGGGGGAAAGACGGGGCCGAGCTGACCCAAAAGCGCCTGATTAAGGCTGCTTTGAGCTATTCTTCTAACATAGAAGCCCAGCCCTCTCTGACCATATCATACCAGCAGGCTGGATAGTAAGGCTGGCGAAACTTTTAAATCAGTGAGCATAAACCTGATTTATTTGTTCCCACCCCCCGCCCCTTATTTTACGTACATAAGCAGCAGCAACTAACATAAAAAGAAGGGAAAACAGCCCTCCCAACACCCTTTTCATGCTCCATCAATCAAGCTGCTCTCAGTATGCGTTTCTTTTCTCCCCTGAATCACGTGGCCTTTGCCAAGCTTCGTTTTAATTCCTCATCTTGCATTAAGAGAAATGACTTGTGGGGAGGCGGGATCCCGCGGGAAGCAGAGAATGGAGGAGGGCTGGCTGCGCCTCAAAGAAATCTATGTGGTCAACGTTTGTGTACATCTTTATGAAGAGGTCCTTGCGGCACCAGTGAACATATAGCAGTTTTAAGAAATGGGGGGGTTGAGGAAGATGGCAGAAGAGTGAGATGCGGAGATCACCTTCCTCCTCACAGATCCATCAGAAATACATCTACACGTAGAACAACTCCTACAGAACACCTACTGAACGCTGGCAGAAGACCTCAGACCTCCCAAAAGCCGTGTGGATGAAAGGCTCTTGGTGCTCCAGCCAGGAGTCAGGGCTGTGCCTCTGAGGTGGGAGAGCCGAGTTCAGGACACTGGTCCACAAGAGACCTCCCAGCTCCACATAATATGAAACGGCGAAAATCTCACAGAGATTTCCATCTCAACACCAAGACCCAGCTCCACTCAACGACCAGCAAGCTACAGTGCTGGACACCCTATGCCAAACAACTAGCAAGACAGGAACACAAACCCACCCATTAGCAGAGAGGCTGTCTAAAATCATAATAAGGCCTCAGACACCCCAAAGCACACCACCAGACATGGTCCTGCCCATCAGAAAGACAAGAGCCAGCCTCATCCACCAGAACACAGGCACTAGCCCCCTCCACCAGGAAGCCTACACAATCCACTGAACCAACCTTAGCCACTGGGGACAGACACCAAAAACAACGGGAACTACGAACCTGCAGCCTGCGAAAAGGAGACCCCAAACACAGTAAGATAAGCAAAATGAGAAGACAGAAAAACACACAGCAGATGAAGGAGCAAGGTAAAATCCCACCAGACCTAACAAATGAAGAGGAAATAGGCAGTCTACCTGAAAAAGAATTCAGAATAATGATAGCAAAGATGATCCAAAATCTTGGAAATAGAATGGAGAAAATGCAAGAGAAATGACTTGCATCGACTGGCAGTAGAATCCAGGTATTTAGGGGTTCCCGCCGCTGTGGTATTTAAATTGGGGTATGTTTTGAGGTCCATACTGGTAAATCCTATTATTGAGAAACTAATAAATAAAGGAGAGGTTTGAAATTGAATTTTTGGAAAAGGACTCGAGGAGGAAAGCCATCCTGTGCCCATCCAGTGTAGTGGAGAAACTGCGCACGTAGACTGGGAAACGCCAGCGCACTGTCCCCAGGATGGCAGAGGGGAGCGCTGAGGGGCTGGCGTGAGTCCTCGCCTCTGGGAAGCGGGTTACCAGGGAGTCCTGAAACGGATTGGGAGGACGGAAGTAACAAATAAAATACTCTCTTAGCCAGCAATCTGTGTTGTCTTGAAAAGATTTTGCCAGCCGACAAAAGGCTAAAATTTGCCTGCCCTTAGATTACCGAATGGGGTTATTTATATAATTTCTGCACTAAGCACTCCTTCAGTGTTGCTTTTAACATTGTAAATGGGTTTAAATGGTTTCCAAAGTGACTTCACATCTGATACCAGGAAGAATTCCTGTCTCTGGGGAGGCAGCATTGAGAGACCAGCTCCAGAGCATTAGGGCTTCCCTCCCTAAGAGAGAGGATGGGAGGGGTCCCCAGGACAGGGCTTCCAGGTTCTCTGGGGTCAGATACTAGCTCAGGCCTTGAAAGGAGCACATGCAAGTAAGGACCCTAGAGGTGAAGGTCGGGGGCTCCCTTTCTGTGCAGGGATGGGTTATAGGGGCTGCAGGGGCCTGTGTGGCCCTAGAACACTTTGTGATCCAGAATACCAGGATGTGGTCACAGGAACCACACTGGTTTATTTACCTCTGTGTCCTTTGACTCCCCTCCCCCACTTTTTTTAGGGGTAAACTTTTTTCTCTCCTATATTTCAAATCTACATGACAAAATCTAGAGAAACATATGTTTTCTTCTCTCCTGAGAGATGTCAGTGAAATCTCCTGTTACTTCAGGTATCTGTCCCTTTGAGTTGGGAAGAAAGCTTGCTAAAAACAGACTGGAGGCCTTCACAGAGAAGCCTGCCACTTTCTGGCTGGCTGACCTGTCAACTGTCTGCAGTTCGCCCATTGGAGTCCTGAGATTCTTCATTCTCACGTGGAGAAAAGCCAAACATAACTTGTGAAAAGCAGCATCGTGAAAGACATCAGAGTAGGACACTACATCGTTTCCAGGTAGCCTGGCGGGTGCAGGGCTGCCTTGATAGGTTTGGCTGAGACACCGGGATGGAGAGCCTGGGGCACCTGCGGGGAGAGGGAGAAAGTGACTTGTTTAATGTCATACAGCTGGTCTTTGGAGGACGTTGAACAAGAATATTGGCCTCTGCTGCGGTTCATTCCTCTGCACCTCACAGCCCTCTCCACGCCAGCTCTATACAGAGCCCGGGGGACAGACTGCCCTTAAGGGATGATTTGAAAGGTCTTGCACACTGACATCCAAAAAGATGCTGAAGACTGAGGCAAGAGAAAGAGAAATGACACTGGAAGGCAACTTCATTTTCACCCTAAGGCCTCAGCTCACGATAAAAAGACAAACAACCCATTTAAAAATTGGGTAGGGGATTTGAATAGACATTCCTCCAAAGACAGACAAATGACCAATAAGCACACGAAAAGATACTCAACATCATTAGCCATCAGGGAAATGCAGATCAAAACCATAATGCGATACTACTTCATACCCACTAGGATGGATATCATCAAAAAGATGGACAATAACAAGGGTTAGCGGGGATGGAAGAATTCAGAACCCTCATTACACTGCTGGTGGGAATGTAAAATGGTACAGCCACTTTGGAGAAGTCTAGCGATTCATCAAAAGGTTAAACATAGAGTTACCCTATGACCCAGCAATTCCACTCCTAGGGTATGTACCCAAAGGAAATGATAACGTATATCCATATAAAAACTTGCATATGAATGTTCATAGCAGGGTTATTTGTAATAGCCAAAATGGAAACAACCCAAGTGTCCATCAACTGATAAATGTATAAACAAAATGTAGGACATCCATACACTGGAATCGTATTCTACTGTAAAAAGGAATGCGGTAATGATATTTGTTACAACATGGGTAAAACTTGAAAACACGATGCTAAGTGAAAGAAGTCAACCATCTGAGATCCTCACCAAGCTCTGCTTTGCTTTTTCCAGTCCTCCGGAGCCTCCCCAAACTGGAATCCATCCCTCGAATCTTCTTTTTCCCATCTCTCTGTGTATTTATTTATTTATCTATTTTTGTCACAGCTTTGTTGAGATAGTCACATACTACTATAGCTTGCCCATTTAACGTGTACAACTCAATGGTTTTTAGTATATTCAAGAGTTGTACAGTATTCACCACTATCGATATGAGAACATTTTCATCACCCTAAAAGGAAACCCATACCCGCTAGCAGTCACTCTATTCCTCTGACCCCACCCTCAGCCTGAGGCAACCATCAACTTACTTTCTGTCTCTATGGATTTTCTTTTACTGGACATTTCACATAAATGGAATCAAATAACATACAGTCCTTTGTGACCGACCTCTTTCACTTACGTAAGTTGTCAGGGTTCATTCAGGCTGTAGCGTGTGTCTGTATTTTGTTTTTATTGCTAAATAATATCGTATGGATATACCATATTTTATCAGTTGATGAACCTTTGCCTAATCCTAGATCATGAACTTTACTCTTCCGTTTTCTTCTAAGTGTTCTATAGTTTTGGCTCTTACATTTAGGTTTTTGATCTGTTTGGGGTTAATTTTTGTATATGTTGTGAGGTAGTGGTCCAAATTCATTGTTTTGCATGTTGTCCCAGAAGTGGAAGTCCTCCAAATTTGTTCTCTTCAAGGTTATTTTGGGTCCCTTGTATTTCCATATGAAATTTAGGATCAGTTTGTTAATTTCTGCAAAGAAGACTTTGGGGTTTTGCTAAGAATTGTGTTGAATATTTAAATCAATTTGGGAAGTATTGCTAACGTAACAGTATTAAATCTTCTAATCTGTGAACATGAGATGTCTTTCTGTTCATTCTCAGAATCCTGAAACTGTCTAGGGCCGCGTACCCATGGAACTCTGTGGGTTTGTATGTTGCCCACTCCTGGAAATTCAGCCACCTTCGTTTACCCTGTAAGGTCTCTTGCCTCTATTCCCCCATAGGCCTTTTGCCATATTTTGCTTCCCTGACTTGGCTTCCTTCCACTGCCAACAGCCGAGTCTGCCCCAGTTCATGGGGGCATCTAGTTGTCAGGTCACAAATCAAACTAGTCTGGATCACCTGCTGTCTACCAATCTCTTAGCTCACATTCTCCTCCTTGAAGAAACAGGCAAGGTGAAGATTCTTGGTTATGAGGAGAAGTTTCCATCTGTATTATTTCCTCGTGGTGCAGCCAGAGTTGGGAAATAGAAACAGAAGATCACCACACACACACACACACACACACACACAAATTTGCCACTAAATTCAATCAATAAAGGCCCGGGGTAAGTGTGCAAACACTCGAGAGGGTCCCAGTATCCTCGAGGAGGGAGTTTGGGAAACTGAAGGTAGAAAGGCTTGAAGTGACCTAGGTTGGGATGAGCATACATGGTCTGTGCTGACCTGAGTTAGCTCACGGCACACTCTCATTTACAGAGAATATACAGGACTGTCTCAAGGGTCCCTGAAACCTCTCTGTGTCTTCTTCCTCTTCTCCTCACCAGTACCAGGAATTCATTTTCACAAATCAGTCCTTCCTGACAGTCGGAAATGCTTTGATTGTCCTGCTTGGGACTGAGAGAAGCTGGGTGGTCCTGTTTTCCTCTGGGACAGGGCCTTTTGAGCCTGGAAGCCTGCCGTGCTCCTGCAAGAGGATGGCAAGTTGTCACTTCCTTGGGCTTTTGCATCCCTTAGAGGCAATTAACATTTCAGCCTTCCACTTAAATATTCTAGCAACAAGTACCACCTGTACATGATGGCATTGGGGTGGATGCTTCCAGAAGGCCCGGCGTCTGTGCTCTTAGGACTCCAAAACAGAGCGTCTTAGTAAATGGAGAATTAAACAGTTGTACACTTTGTGCTGATACGCATAAAGATATTCTGTCTTTTTAGTTTGAACTTGCCATTATAGCTCCGTAGGGCCCAGCTTCAGCCAGATGGGAAATAAAACCTTCACAGGTGACAACTGTGCGCCACTGAGAACTTAAGAAAACCCATGCGTCACCAGGAGCACATCACATGTATTGGCGTTTCTTCGGAAGAGCTGCATTTTAATATCCTGAGCTGCTGTATCTATGAAAAGCTCCCCGAAACCATCTTTTCTACCAGTTTTAGTCAGGTGAGGTTAGGCTATGCTGCCGTAACAGACCAACCCCGAAAGCTCAGTGGCTTTATATGTGAAAACACATTTCTCACTCAGGCTGTCTCCTGAACCATTGCTTTCGGGCCCGGGGGAGGGAGCAGTGGCTTCTGGGAATTCCTCTGTCAGGCTGATGAAGTCCTTGCCTCCCATCCCCAGGTGTGGCTGTGCGGGGGCAGCATGGAGGTCCTGCCTTGCTCACGGGTGGCCCACATCGAGCGGAAGAAGAAGCCATACAACAGCAACATCGGCTTCTATACCAAGAGGAATGCTCTCCGGGTTGCCGAGGTCTGGATGGACAATTACAAGTCTCATGTGTACATAGCGTGGAATCTGCCACTGGAGGTAGGACCAAGTAGCCCTTCCCCATCACCCTAGAACACTGACATTATGTTTGATGGGTCACTGATCCCTTTACTAAGCCAATGGTTCCTCCCCAGAAAGATGCTCACCCTTGCAAAATTATAAGTGTACTCTGACGTGGCTTACAGACCTCCAGGTTTTAGAACCCCTGCTTTACATGGGGATCGGCACCATGGAAATCTCTAGATCCATTTACAGAGATTAGAGGGGTCTCACCGTGTTAGTTCTGGTCTCATATTAATCTTGACACCCTGCTTCTGAATGTACACCGTGTCCAGAAGATCCTTGCCCAAAGTTTTTGGCACCAGACCCTGCCGTCTGCTCTCACAGTGTGCCCTCCCATGGAGCTCCAGCTGCCCTGTGACGTATGTCCCTGCTGTATGCTGGATCCTTGTTTACTTGGCTCTTCGATTCTCTTCCATATTCTACCCAGAATATAATCTCGGAAAATCCCCATGTTGCTACAGCCCCACAGGAGTATTGCATGGCGGTTGTGCTCTGGCTTGGTTGGGATCCCAGCCCTGCCATTTACGGTTATGACATCCTGAACAAATCTACTTATCATCTCTGTATCTTAGGTTCCTCAGCTATAAAATGGGGATAATAGCAGGTCCTCCTTCCTAGGTTGATTGTGAAAACTAAATCAGAAGTACTTAATCTAAGTACTAAGTACTAAAACTAAGTACATGTGATGTACTTAAAGCACAGGATCTGGAATGTTGGCAAGCATTTCTGTCCTCCAGAGCACAGCGGGGTGACCTATACCCTCAGCCACAGTCGGGTTTATCTGTTCAGCCAGAGCACCTGTAGGTGTCCGAGCTGTGGCATTGTTCCCACTGAGAAGTGGCAGCCCCTGCGTTTCAGTAGGCTGGAGCCCAGGACAGCAGAAATGCAGTTGAATATGTGCGGGTTTGTGGATAAAGAGGATAAAAGTGAAGCATTTTTATATCATTGTTGTTACAATTATTGAAATCATGGTCTAAAGCACTGAAAACCCCCTTATGGCCATGCAGCACTTTATAGCTGTTAAACTAGAAGTGATTTTCCACATTATTATATAAAAATAGGCAACCTTTGTTGAGCTCCTTACACTCTCCCAGGTACTCGCTAAGTTTCTTATTTGCAATATTTCATTTAGCCCTTGTAACAACCTCATGACAGAGGAACTGCCTGCCCTGGTGTTCTCATCTGTAAACCAGAGATTGTTAACCCTGGTCTCATAGGGCTCCTGGAAGGATAAAAATGAGGTTTAAGACAGAGCATAACAAATAGTAAGTGCTCAATAAATGCTAGCTTGATATGAACCCATTGTGATGTCCATTTTACAGATGAGCAAACTGCAGCTCTGGCAAGTGAAATTGACTTGCCTAAGGTCCTACACCCAGCACATGGCAGGGCAAGGATGTGAACTGGCACCTTCACTCAACTCTGCCCACAGCCCTGTGACATCAGTGGAAGAGACGTTGTCATTTTTCTTGTTTGCAGAGGAGAGTTGTGATCTAGGATGGGGGTGTGACACGGGGTCCGAAGAAGTGAGGGCTGCCGACCCTATCTCGGTGCTTCTCCATCATTACAAACCACCTCGGTCCCTCATGCCAGTGTTCCCCACCAGGCTTTTCATAAATGACCATCCTCATTAATCACGCTAAGGATATTAAAACAAAGAGTTAAATATCACCGCCCAGGTTTGCCTTTGGATATTAATGTTTGACATTTAAAGGGACTTTTCTTTAAAAAAAAAAAATCACTGTTTAGCTGCTGAAGAAGAAATCTTAATGAAATCATTTAAACACTTCTCCTGCTCCGAGATGATGCTTGGCTGTCCGCCGCGGAGGAGAGCGTATCCTGTCTGCACTGGGTCACAGCCATCCTGTGGCTGACTCTGGAATCGTATTTCAGCCACTTTATTTTCCCCTGTCAGCACGCAGCAGCACATTACAGGTTCACTTCTGTAAAAGCAGAGTGAATTATTCATTAGAACATCATTACAGGCTTTGTGGTGGAAAATTATTTTCACATCCGCATATAATGAACTTCGCAAAGAGCCAGCAAAGGGGGGAAATAACACGTGTACGGAAAAGAAAGATGGGAGGAGGTCATAGATGTTTATTTTCTCGCCTTAATCAAATAATTCCTCTAATAATTGGGTCCTGAGAGTCACTGAAGAAATGGCAGAGATGGAGATGGGGCCTAGGTTGTCAATATCAGTGTGTCGCGGGATCCCTCTCATGATGGTAAGGTCGGCTGACTTTGGGGGTTGCGTGCTGCGCTCGGGGGACAGTATTGTCTAGCTCGGGGCTAGATGATCAAGTAGGGGCTTCAGATTTCTCTCTGATGGTTTCCCCAAAGGTGACGCTGCCTGTCCTCCAATCTGGCCAGCGCCCCCTGGTCACTAATGCCCTTTGCTTACTTTCAGAATCCAGGAATTGACATAGGCGATGTCTCAGAAAGAAAAGCCTTAAGGAAAAGTTTAAAGTGTAAGAATTTCCAGTGGTACCTGGACCACGTCTACCCAGAAATGAGAAGATACAATAACACCGTTGCCTACGGGGAGGTAATTAAGACCACGCATGCTCTCGGCTTGGATGGCTGCGCGGCGGGCTGTGGATTGCTTTGCTGGGGGAAAACAGGGAACAGAGTCGTTCGCTCATTCATTCATTCATTCATTCAGTGATTAGTTTTTGGAGGTGCAGGCTTGACAGCAAGGCTCTCACCGGCTGGTGGGGGGATACCTGTAATCAATGGGGGCGTGGGCGGTGTGGAGTGTGGAGTGGACCATGAGTTCTGTTGAGGACATTCTGAGGTCCCCTGGGACCTGTACCTGGGACATTGAGCAGGAAGTTGGGTGTAAAGAGAGGCGGGGACTGGACCTGTCTGTCCACTGCCCAGTGCCGTGGGCCAGAGCCACTTAACTGCCAAAGAAAGGGTACGGCTGCTCTTCTCAGATTTTCTATGATGGCACCTTTCTGAATATTGAAACAGATTGACTTTTCTCTTAGTACAAATGCCATAAACCTGCATTTTAGAAAAGTTTGAATATAGCGATAATAGCAATGAACACTTACAATGTGCCGGTACTGTTCTAAGTGCTTTTCACATATGTGTTCAGTCACCCTCACGTTACTAGGCAGTAGTGTTATTTCCATTTTATTGATAGGAACGCTGAGAGTTAGAGACATGAAATACATTATCTAAGGTCTCACAGCTTGTAAGTCATGAAGCCAGGATTAGACGTAAGCATTCTAATTCCAAAGATAAAGTACATTTGGATGTATGGTCTGCTTTATTGTGTGTGTGTGTGTGTATTTCTTTTTACTAAAAATATAGTTTTTATATACATACTATACTTTTTATATACACCTCTCTATGGATATAGATATGGGTATAGATGTATATAGATATTTGAGACTAAAACCAGGCTGTCCACAATGCCTAATAATTTGAAATGTTACTAATAATAGAGAATATTTTCCTGTGTTAAGCCTTTTTCTGCAACATTATTAATGGCTGTATAAAATGGTACCTTTTGTGTATGCTGTGTTTTGCTTGAAAACGTAGATATTTCTGTTGTTTCCTTTTTTTAAAAAAATATTATAAGCAGCACTGCTGAGAACATGCATGTGTATAAGCACTTGGGCATCTTCCCTGTTACATCCCTGTGTGTTTGGATGAGGAATCGGTGTCACAGATTCTGGCCAGGGCTCAGGGAGCCCGGTGCTCTGGACCCACCAGAGATACCCCACTACTTCCGGCATTTGGATTTCTTCCCCGTGACAATCAAGCTGAAGCTAGGAGGACTCTCATGGACTTAGAGTGTTTCCTTTTGCTACAACTGTGAATTTTTCTATTTTATGCGAGAAGCCTTTTGTAGGGAGTAAATCAGCCCCAGGTTAAATCATCAAGGTGCAGGCGAAGTGTCCCTTTGGGGCTGGAGTCTGGGTGGGGAGCTTGCTTCTTGCAGGGGCAGTGAGTGTAGTGGTTAAGGACTCGTGAAGATTCTGGAGCCAGCCTGCTGGATTCAAGTCCGAGTGGCTCTTTCAGCTTCTGTCCCCTCATCTGTAAAATGGGGAAGTGAAAGTACCTACCGCGTGGGGCTGTTGGGAAGATGAAACAAGCCGCCATATATAGAGTTCTTAGACCAGTACCTGGTACGTCCTACTACTTATTAATAGGTCCACGTGTTTCTCTTTGTTTTTGGTTTTCAAAGATCAAATATAAAGGAGGCATCGAAAAACAGTGGGCAGTAAATGGATTATTTGTAAGACAACTGGGTAAATTGCCCAGCTCTTTGGAAAAGAGAACAACTTAGATTTTTACAGCATATCATATCCCCAAGTATATTTCAGAAGGACTATAGCATTAAGTGAAAGAAAAGAAGCCATAATCGAACCATCCGGAAATAGATATGAATCTGAACTCTGGGGACGGGCTCTCTAAGAATGAAAACTATGGAAGAAGATGCAAAGAAAAATGATATTTGATATGAGCTCATAAATATTAAAATAATCTATATATCAACTGAATGGAGAAATAATATCCCAAGCTGGAAATCTGTATGTCATAAATACTGTAGATGAGTGGATAATGCCATTAATGTATAATGAATTCTGTGAACTGATTTAAATAAAAATTTTGATTTAAATAAGAAAATAAAACATCCCCAGAGAAAAATAGACAAAGTACAAGAGAACATACAAGTGGATGAAAATTTTATATTTATTTCATAATCAAAGAAATTAAAATTTAAAATACACTGAGGTAGCTTTTTTCCTTCTACCAAATGAACAAAGGTTCAATTTTGGACTATATGTTGGTACTTTGCCAGCGAGATCTTAGTAAAATGAAAAAGCACAGCTCCTCTGGTGAGAGTGCAAATTGAAACAAGCTTTTTAAAAAGCGGTTTGAACCACCTGTATTAAAAGGCTTAATGATAGTCATACCTTCCTCTCCACTCTTATCCCAAGCAAATAACCTGAAATGAGGACAAAGATTTGCAAGTAAAATGGTTCACCTCGGGGATTTATTTTTTCCTTGATCAAAAATTTGAATTTAACTTGAAGTTTAGTTAAATATACTGTATTAATGGTTTGCAGTAGTTTGCAGCCATTTCAAAAGGTGTATACAAAAGTTTAATGATGTGAGAAAAATATTGATAATATAAGACTTAAGAGGAAAAAGTCAGGATTATAAAATTAGATTAGCTACCATTTTAGATCGGAAGTAAGCAAGAGAATAGTATTGGGAGGTGAAACTTCTATGTAGTGGGACAGACAGTTCTTATGTGGAACTGTTTATCATGTTTTCCCAAGTGTCACTAATGTTTATGTGATGATTTTATAAATGAAGAAAAATACCTTTGCAAAGAGAAAGAATAAAAATGAGAAAATGCCAGAAGTCCAGGGCACAGTTCCCCAGGCTGTGGACTGCATAACTCCAGGGCCTGCCCTTCACATGAAGCACAGTGTAAATGACAGCTGTGGAGCTGAAGGGTGGAGTGGCCTTGGAGATAACATAGAGATCATAATCTGATTTTTGGAGGGGGGAAGCCTTTTTTTTTTTTTGCAAATTTTCCTATCTTTTTAAAGTAATAAATTCAACACATACATTACATAGAAAACAAAAAGATAAAACTTACGTCAAATCCCAATTCCCGGGATTTCCCCCATGGCGCAGTGGTTAAGAATCCGCCTGCCAATGCAGGGGACACGGGTTCAAGCCCTGGTGTGGGAAGATCCCACATGCCATGGAGCAACTAAGCCTGTGCTCCACAACTATTGACCCTGCACTCTAGAGCCCACGAGCCACAACTGCTGAGCCCGTGCGCCACAACTACTGAAGCCTGCGTGCCTAGAGCCCATGCTCCGCAACAAGAGAAGCCACCGCAATGAGAAGCCCGCGCACAGCAACGAAGACCCAAGGCAGCCAAAAGTAAATAAATAAATAAATTATTTTTTAAAAAATCTCAATTCCCAGCTATGATCGATGTTAACATGTTAGGCTATCGGTTTCTCTTACTCCTCTGCTTGCTGAGCTCACCATATACTGAAATCTATTTCAGGTGGACTCTAGTATTAAATGGAAGAAACCAAACTGAATCAAATTCAGTTTGGTAACAAAATCCAGCATTATTTAGACAACTCTGTTTTTAACACTCCTGTGGGTTATTTTTACCACACCCAGACCCCAGAGCAGTGGGAAAAAGAGGAAGGCAGAGTGAATATCACACTATATGAGTACTTTCTAGCCTTTGTTCTTCATGTACAATTCTGTTTGGGAGTTTTTCCCCAGGCCAGTGAGTATTTCTGGTTTTAATGCTCCTTGCTCTTTCTTCATGTTTTGGCTAGCTTGTTTGGGGGCTTTTAAAAAGCTTTCTCATCATGTGCACTGTGTATGCCCTGTTCTTATAATTGCAATTTGGTATCCTCTAATTTTTTTTTTTAATTAATCTCTGAGCCTCCAAAATGAAGGGTCAAGTGGTATGTAATACAAGAACTTTTACCGACCTCTTCATCGGTTGATGTTAATTTTCAGTCTTTTGTTAATATTATGTGGAATGTTAAAACTCAAACATTAGGGCTTCCCTGGTGGCGCAGTGGTTGAGAGTCTGCCTGCTGATGCAGGGGTCACGGGTTCGTGCCCCGGTCCAGGAGGATCCCACATGCCGCGGAGCGGCTGGGCCTGTGAGCCATGGCCGCTGAGCCTGCGCGTCCGGAGCCTGTGCTCCGCAACGGGAGAGGCCACAACAGTGAGAGGCCCGCGTACCGCAAAAAAAAAAAAAAAAAAAAAAAAAACTCAAACATTATTATACTTATTTGCACTTTATACCTTCTTGAACAATAACTTTTTAGTCAAATGCAGTTCGGTGACAGAATTTACCATTATTCAGACAATTGTATTTTAATGCTCATTGCTACTAGTTCTTTTTGCCACACCAGACCCCAGCACAGAGGCAAAGGGAGACAGACACCTCTGAGCAGGTGTCAGCCCCAGGTGTTTCTGACTCACCCTACAAGCAGTGTTGGGGCCCACACCCACTTAGATAATAAGTCATTCTTCCTTGAGTTGTAAATTTTTATTCTGCTCTATTAGCTGGAATGTCTTAAATTAATTTTTAAAGAAAGATATGCAGGGAGGGATAAAGTAGGAGTTGGGGATTTGCAGATACTAACTACTACATATAGAGTAAACAACAAGGTCCTACTGTATAACACAGAGAACTATATTCAATATCTTGTAATAAACTATAAAGGGAAAGAATATGAAAAAGAATATATATATATAGAAGATATACACAGACACACACACATATATAACTGAATCACTTTGCTGTACACCAGAAACTAACACAACATTGTAAATTAACTATACTTCAATAAAAAGACAAACATTTTAAAATATATGCAAATACTTTATGTCCTGACTCTTACATGTGTAAGATATTGCCTTTCCAATGCAAAAGCACTTCAGTGTGTACAGAAACATTAGCCACCAACTCTTCTGTTCAAAATTCTGTGCTAGGCTCATACTGAAAAAAGCCTTTGCTCCCTAGTTCACTTTTCCTCATCTTTTTTTTTCTTTTAGCATTATTTATATGAAATACGACACACATACAATATGCATAAACATAAAGCAAAAATCCATGTAGCCGTCCCCCGGGCGAAAAACAGAACATTGCCGGCATCTCTTCCACTGAATCCTCTTTAACATTTAGCTCAGGAGTCATCTCCCCTTAGTCTCTGAAGCCCTCAGATGGGGTGAAGGCAGGCTCCTTGCTGCCCTGGCATAATTCAGTCATTGTACTAGCTCTTCCTGTGTCTGTCTCTCTCTCCAGACCATGCTTCAGAGCAGGGACTCTTTTTTTTTTTTTTTTTATCTTTGTGCTCGTTACACTTAGCACAGTACCAGGCCCTCAATAAAGATTTATTAAGTTACTGAATGAGAGATGTGCTTGCATAAACATGAGAAACACAATTTAAAAGCCTGGCTTTCTGAAATCATTATATGGAACACATATGCCACAAAAACATTAATATCCTTAATATGTAAAGAGCTCTTACAAATCTATAATGAAACCACTTGAGATCCCAATGGGAAAATACATAGGTAATTCTCAAAAAGGGAATAATTGCTAAACATGAAGCATTCCAATTTAGTAGAACTTTATAAAAACAGGATATCTTTTGTCTGCTCTCAAGCAGTAATATTTTTTACTAATTTTTATCACCTCTAATTTTTATTTTACACTTAGTTTAAATGCTTTGTTAGACTTCAGTAGACATTTTTACCATATTGCTCTTACGTATACATAAAAAGAAAAATAAAACCAAAATACATTGGTAAAGGTATTTCTAAAATTTCATCACTTTCAAAAATCTAACTCTTCTGAATTACTTTTTGACTCAGAAGCTGTCTGGGCTTTTCCATGTAATTAATCTTTGCACCATCGAAAGCACTGGCAACAAGCATTTCCTTAAAGCATCTATAAAAGAACTAAAGTCATAGTGCTGTTCTCCTAAGCTAGCTTTGCAATTCTTTAAAGATAGCTCTCTTTGGACCAACTTTGGGAATGTTGTTTAATAGGTCTGATTCATCACTTCTCTCTACATCCCTCTTTATGGACTTTTGGAACCTTGGGTTTAAAAAGAATGCCTCAGGGCTACCCTGGTGGCACAGTGGTTGAGAGACCGCCTGCCGATGCAGGGGTCACGGGTTCGTGCCCTGGTCCGGGAGGATCCCACATGCTGCGGAGCGGCTGGGCCCGTGAGCCATGGCCGCTGAGCCTGCGCGTCCGGAGCCTGTGCTCCGGGACGGGAGAGGCCACAACAGTGAGAGGCCCGCGTACCGCAAAAATAAATAAATAAATAAATAAATAAAAAGAATGCTAGAACGAAGGAAGGAAGGAGGGGAGAAAGAAAGAAAGGAAGGAAGGTAGGAAGAAAGAAAGAAAGAAAAAAAGAAAGAAGGAAAGAGAAAGAAAGAGAGAGAGAAAGAAAGAAAGAAAAAGAGAATCTATCCTAGGTATTTCAAACATGGGATTTAATATAAGGAATTGGTTTCCAAGAGAAAAGGGGTGATAGATATCAGAAGCTGCTTTTCCTCTGGCTTGAAACTTGTAGCTTACAAAAAAAAAAAGAACTCTCCCCCACTGATTTTTTTTTCCCAAGCTGATGTTGTTTTTCTTTCTCTCTGTCCCGCTTTGAGATATAATTGACATATAACATTGTATAAGTTTAAGCTGTACAACTTGTTGATTTGATGCACTTATATATTGCAAAACGATGACCACCATAGCATTAGCTAACATGCCACATAATTACCATTTCTTTTTTGTGGTGAGAACATTTAAAATCTGCTCACTTAGCAACTGTCAAGTATGTTGCTATCAATATTGTCAGTTATAATTACCATGCTGTACATAGATGCCCAGAACTTACTCATCTCATAACTAGAAGTTTGTACACTTTGATCAACACAGTACTTTTAAATGGTGAAACTCAGGACTGGTTAAGTATTTACATACCTTCTGGATAGGAATATCGATTAGTCCGAAGCTTCCAGAAAGCAGTTGGGCAGCATGTTTTAAGAACATTAAGGTCTCCACACCCTTTGATACCGTGGTCTCAGTTCTAGGAGTCTATTCTTAAGGAGACCTGAAGCGTGAACAAAGCTTTATGCTTTGTTGCTTATTACGGCCAAAACGGAACAAAATTAAATTGTCCGAAATTGGGGGAAAATTTGAGTAAGAGGATTGTGAACCGTTGTTACTTTCCTCTGTATTTTCCAAAACATCTCAACGAGATGGTGTTACTTTATAAATCTTTTTTAAAAAGTTATTAAAAGTCTGCTCAGTTGTCTGAACGCAGACACAACTTGGGTGCGCAAAAGCAGATTGCCCCGTGCCTCTCTTCTTGATTTATCCCTGGTTAGTTTGGTTTCCATGGAGAATATAATCTGGAGGGGGCTCAGATGTATGGGGTAGACCAACGATGTTGCCATTTCCCCACTGGTTGAGATTTCAGGTGGTGGGTGGGATGGACACCAATATAGAATCACAGTGGGCCTGGAGATCCAAATTAGGTAAGTTCTTACATCCAAGTTAGGTAAGAACTTACAGGTAAGTTCTTAGGTAAGTTTTTTCCTCCGCAGATTCATTCCAAACACTTAGAATGGTACCTGGTCCAGTGTATGCATTCAGTAAATATTTTTTGAATATATGAATGAATGTTGCCTGAGCTTTTCCTGATGGCGAGATTTTTTTTTTTCTCTTTTGATTACTATTTTTCACGCCTCTATGCCAGTAATGACCTGAAAAGCTGACCCATGGTTCCCAGGGTTGTGGAAACCAGTGCTGGTACCGGGGTCCACTTGGATAACCGATGTGTAGTCAATGTTCCTATGTCCAAAGGTTCTCTGAGATCTTCCTCTGTGCTGGGGATGGGGGAGCTATGTGCTTGTGTGTGGGTCACAGGCAGAGGGCCAGTACCCACACCACCCACTGGAGGACTTTGTTGCTAAAGTGACCACCTCACAGACTGAAGCTTCTGTCCTTACTTGGGGGCGGGGGTGTGGGTCTCATGGCCTTTGCATCAAGAATTCAGAACCAGGCCACAGTGGAGCAGTGGATGGGGAGTAGTAGCTCCACCAGATGAGCTCTGACGGGTCATGTTTTGCCTCTTCCTGTAGCTTCGCAACAGCAAGGCAAAAGACGTCTGCTTGGACCAGGGGCCGCTGGAGAACCACACAGCAATACTGTACCCGTGCCATGGCTGGGGACCCCAGGTAGGAGCCCGTCTCTGATCAGGAAGGGAGTAAGTTCACCGGACCTACAGGGGATTTGAAGGACTTCTGGGAACTTCTGTCCTCTACTTTGGTAATTGTTACCTGTTCTGAGCAACCGAGAGGCTTTCTGGTGGTTTCTCTATAGAGACCAGGGAAAAGATTCACAAGTGGTAGCATCAACACAGATATTAAGAGGATCAATGGGCACATTTCCTACTGAAAGGAGACTGCATACAATTTGTGTCATTTGCTAATGGGCAAATGGATGCCACGTGTACATATGTTTAATTATAACCAAATATGCCTGTTTACAACTTCAAAGAGTTAGCAGCTTCTCTCATGAGAATCTGATTGATATCTCTGTTCTGAAAGGCCATCGCCAGTTTGGTGGTAAGCATGGCCTGGTCTGTAAGTGCTGGTACAAGTGCCAAGCACTGACTGAGAAGGAGAAATGTGCTTGCAGTAATATTTCAAAGAACACACGTGTCTTCTGGTCTCCCAGGAGATAGCAAAGATAACCAAAAAGGGCAAAACAATCAACCAACAGAGTAAAAATAGAGCCTGGTAAATGAGTTTCCTTTGACAGCTTTGTGCTAGCCCTCAGTGTGTGTGTGTGTGTGTGTGTGTGTGTGTGTGTGTGCGCGCGCGCGTATATGGGTGTGTGCACCAAGAGCTTAGCAGAAATCCTCTAGAACCGGGAGAAAATATATCCAAAAATGTCATTAGACTTGACATGCATCAAAGTTTGAACCAATTTTATGTCAACCGATAGTAATAAAAGGCAAGCTACAAACTGGGAAAACATATTCAATCCCATAGGAGCACAAGATGGTTGGCTCTAAGCCAGACTCACAATCTCTGTTTGTTCATCTATAAAAGGAAGACAGTGGACAGAATGCCCCGTAAGCTCCCTTCATCTCTCTCATGTTTTATGGACACACAACTTACGTGCCAAGTTCACGTTCATCGGTCATACACACAGACTCCCGCGTGCATTTATGGCTCGTGGTTCTCTCTGCTCAGAGCACTTTTGCTTTCCCATTAAGCCAGCATCTGGAAAGAGAAGAGCTGTATTTCCTTTCCTATCACCGCAGGTAGTTCTCATAATCCAGACCCTCCGCTCCCTTCAGTGTGTGATGTGTCCTCTGAAAGTGGACAAGTAACGCCAGGCTGAATTTGCTCCTTTTCTCCTTGCGGTCACTCTAGGAGGCAAGCAGGCAGCATGGGGAAACTGAGGCACAGAGGAGCAAGTGCCTGTGAACAGGCTCTTTCGGGTTGTGCTGGAGCAGGCTCTCCAGCACAGCCCAAGCATTTTAAGTTCAAATCCAGTCCATTTAATTGCAGAAAATTTCCTGAGCCCTACCACTGCCTAAAAGTGCCCGCAGGGAGTAGAAGAACGACCAGGAAGCCTAGACCTGCTTCCTTCCATGGAGAAACAGAGCTTTAACATCAAAGGCAAGATGCACTGAAGAGCCCGGTGTCTTCATCCATTCATTTCTTCCTTCCCTCAACAGATGGGTCTTGAGCACCTACTGCAGACACTGGTGATGACGTATTTGGCAGTTGATAAGATACAGCCCCTGCTCTCAAGCGGTTTAGACTAGAGGAGGAAAGACCAGGAAACCTACAGTGTAGAAGATGTGAGAAGAGCGAGATAGTCGGGGATGCTGGGTGCTAAGAGGCAGAGGTGGCCCAGTTTGGCCAGGGCGTAGAATACAAGAGGGAAAGCCGTGCTGAGATGAGGCAGAAGAGAGATGGAGAGGCGGCTCTCCAAGACCTCATAAGACATGTTCCAAGGCACTGGGTCTCACACGTCAGCAGAATCATCTGGAAGGCTTATGACAGCACCAGCTCCTGGGCCCCAACCTCAGAGTTTCTGAGTCGGCGGGGAGTGGGGGGCGCTGAGATATTGCATTTCTAACAAGTTCCCAGTGATGCGAGGATGCTTTCCTGGAGAGTTTGAGACTTGACCCTGAGGGCACTGGGGAGCCCTTGAAGGTTCGTCTGCTGCTGCGGTGGGGGGCAGTGTGGTAATGATATGTTTATTTATTTAGTTATTTATTTTTGCGGTACGTGGGCCTCTCACTGTTGTGGCCTCTCCCGTTGAGGAGCACAGGCTCCGGACGTGCAGGCTCAGCAGCCATGGCTCATGGGCCCAGCCGCTCCGCGGCATGTGGGATCTTCCCGGACCGGGGCACGAACCCGCGTCCCCTGCATCGGCAGGCGGACTCTCAACCACTGCGCCACCAGGGAAGCCCTAATGATATGTTGAGATCAGGCACAGCCAGTCCTGGAGGAGTTCAGAGAGGGATGGGCGCTCTGGAGCCATCCTGACCTTCAGTCCCTACTGACTCTCCAGTTCTTCCCTCCCAGGGTCTGGAGGAGTAAAGTACCCTAAAAGTCTTGGTGGCCGGGGAAATGGAGGTGGGGAGTTGTGGCCTGAAGGAGATGGTTGTGTCAGCCATTTAAGAGGCTGCGTCTTGGGAGAGGTCAGATGACAAGCCAGTTATCCACCCCCATTAGTCTCGGGCGGGATGGCTGGGAGAGGAGATGGTGACGTGGTGGTACTGGGCCAGGAGGGCAGCTGGAGCCTGGACACTGAGCCTTGGAGATGCCCACTTCTGGGCCACCATGCTGTACGTGAGCATCATTTTGGGAAATGCCAGGAGTAGCTTTTAGAACGCTGAACTCCCAGGTTTCCTCATCCGACCTTCTGAGGAGGTCCCATTTGAACTGATTGCTTATTAACTGTGAGGTAGCAGACACTCTCACGTGCAGGGATTTGCGTAGTCAAAAACCAGCCCATGAAGCCAACTTCTGTGAATGAGAAAAGGAGTAAAGATGGTCCAATAAATGTCTCCCAGACACCTGAGGGCTTCCTCCTATGGCTCGAAGCAGTGCCTTTTTACCTGGGTGTTTCAGGGGAAGGTTTTCTAAGCCACTCAGGAAGTTTTTGGCTGAACCTGAGGGCCAGGACATGAAGGCTGCTGCATCTGCCTTTCGTAGCCCTGCGGCCACCTCCTCCCAGGGCCCCCTGCCCTCCCCATGTACCCTGACTGTTCAGAACCCCGGTCTGACACCCTTGTGATGCCCACATCTCCAAACGGTCTGGGGCAGTTCCCTGAGAACTTGACCTTCCAACCCCTTCTGTCCAGAGCCTTTACTCGTGTTGCATCCCCTCCCTCAAGGTCCCACCTGGTCACCTGCTAAACCCATCCAGCTGGAATGCCCAGGTAGCCTACCTTCCAGACAGCACAAGTGAAATGTTAGGAGCGTCTTTGCCCTGGTGACTACCTGCCTACTCCCTGCCAGGACAGGAGCCGGGCACCAAGTTCTCCTCTCCTGCTGGGAGCTGGTGGCCTTCACAGCCCAGTACAGGGGGCTTTGTTGGGAAATATCTAGAATTCATCGTTCACCCATTCCGCCTGCATGCAGAACTTTTCCAAATGAATTCTCCTTCCATTTAGTTGATGATGGAATGGCAAACCAGATCAGGCTGGTCTTTGCTCCCCCGCCCCCCAACTCTGCGATGAATTCCTGTAAGTGGGGACCATGGTCGTTTTCCAGCAGCTGATTTTTTGAAAGTAGACCTAATGTTTCATTTTGGTTTTTTTCTCTTCCACCACATGTTCTGAATTAGAGTGAATCCTTGGTACTGCTCTCCAGCTGCCAGGCTGCCCTTCCTCACGCTCACCAAGGTTTCCTCCCCCTCCTGCCCAAACCCGCTCCCCCTAGGCTAGGAGTGTTGCCCCACCAGTCACGTGCCTTGGCATCTTTTTAAACCACTTCATAAAGTGCTGTTGGGCAAACAAACTGAATCAAAGCTCCCGTAACAAGGCAACTCCCAGAAGAAGGAATTGGTGTTCCACAGACATGGTTAGTTTAATTAATGGACTCTATGTTGTAATTTATTATCAAACAGCAATTAAACAGAGATAAAATAGGCACTGAGGAGGGTAATTTCCTGCCTTGCAACATGTGTTTGTCAACAAGATGGAAACGGTTCCCAGCCACTCAGAGAGCCTGCTCCATCACGAGTGAGTGACCAGCCTTGCTCTTGTCTGGTTACTAATTTGCATTAGACAAACAGCCATTTCTTTTCTGAGCCAGTGTTTTATTTAAATTTCTTTTTCTTTAAACTGGCTGTCTTTTTATCTTACAATTATTTTAAAATAAATTTTATATCACAAGCATAAAAGAAACAGATGTCAAGGGCACAGTGTCGGCCTTCGGTGTTGGCTTGAACCCATTCAGAGCGGTAGGTCTTGTCTTGGGAGGCCCAGGGCTCTCCCACACACTCCCAGCTTTTGCCATCCTGGGCCCAGGTCCCTGTGGGTCCCTTCAGTGCAGCAGCTAAGGTCTCCCTGCAGGGATATCGGCCGTGGGATTGCCCTCCTCTGCCAGTCCCTTCCTGTTCTCTCTCCCAGCCCACCTGGTCAACCTGTCAACCTTCCCCATTCTGATTTCCCTCGAGGGCGGAGGTCAAGAAGGGAGAACAAGGTAGGCAGGGCTGGGCCCAGGGCATCATTCTTTCATTTCGTGGTGCTCTCAAGTCCTTGTGACCGAGCTGCTGCCCGAGGTCCCAGTGATGCAGCTTCATGGGCCGGTGCCGTGGCTGGATTGAGACAGGGAACAAAAGGCTGACAATAAACCCATTTCTGGTTTGGGTAACGTTTATCCTATCAGGTAAGTAGTGACTCCCCCAGCCGCTTTGAAAGTTGAGATTCAGGTAATGCCAGGCCACTTTCCAAACCATCCTGTGACTCCTGGTCTTGGATGCTGGGCTGTACATTCGTGGGAGGGGACGTGTCTCACATTCTTGAGCCCCCAGACGTTCTCTAGCTCCCAGCAAGGCATGGAAGAAAGACTTGAAGCATGCGTAGGGGCGACACATCCAACCTGAGGACCAGCTTCACTGGTCATGGGGACCACCCATACAGCATCACCGATTCCAGTGTGGGCTCCTCCCTCCCGAGCTGTGGACTGACCACAGCTTCCAGCAGCCCCACCATGGACAGAGCATGACCAGCAAGCATTCCAGTGCAGTGGCCCTGGGGACTCCACGGAACGCTCTTTGAAAGAGCTACAAGCTGTAAAGGATGTTCTTAAGACGAGGTGTGCACCTTGGAGAGGAATTGAGAGAAGTCAGGCTTTGTTCCAAGGAACTCTCCTGTCCAGTGGGTTCCTGGGAGGGTATCACAGGTCTCCCCTGTTTGTCCTCCAGTCAGTACGTTTAGTCTTCCTCTCCCCTCTTTCCTGAGAAGCTCACATTCCCTCCCTCAGTTAATTCATCAACAGAATGACAGATGAGAATTCTTTTACCCCATAATTAAATGTAATCTCATCTTGGACTTATTCATTGATGGCTTCATCGTTTAAGCAATCCATCATCCAAACACCTTGTCACAATGATGCATTTTGCCAATAAGGCACTAGTGCCCCACGGAGTGACAGAGCTTAGCCTGTGGGGGGGCACTCGGAAAATGCAGAAGTTAATGACATCCAGTAGCTTTGGCTTCCAGGTGAAGTCATGTAAGTGGTGGGCTCACGGGACGGAGCCACGGAGAGCACATAGGGGTTAGCACCCAGGGCAAGATGGCGCTGCCCCAGCAAACAGGCCCATGATTCTGGGAGCAAGCCTCCCACATTCGGTAAGAAGCAAACCCTGTAATCCCTCGATTCCTGGAAACCACCACGAGGTCAAAGCAGAGCCACCTTAGACGCAGTGGGAAAACAGGGTTGGAGGAGCGAGGGCAGGTATTGTTTTCGTTTGGGAAACCTACACACACAAAAAAGAGACAACGGAAAGCAGGAGAGACAGTACCGGTGCTGAAGCGTGACATCTCGGAGGTTCTGAGCTGCAATATTTCCACTTCCCATCTTTTACTCAATATTTTGAAAAACCCTGCCCCGCATTCCGGTGCGACACTTATAAATCCGTTATGCTTCACAGCAGATTCTCTTTTTCTGTTCCTCTGACTCATCTTCTCTCCAAACATTCAAAATGTTTCTGGTTTTATTATTTCAGGGCTGTTAGCTCCTGCATCCCAGGCTGTGCCATCATCTAGCCCATGTGAGCATCCCTCATGCCCACCCTCGCAGACCTCGAAGGAGAGCAGGGTTACTTGCTTTCTGCTCCCTGAGACTTTCCCGAGACTTAGCGGGAGACCCAAGCCTCTTTCCCTGCCATCTGCTTTGCTTTGCTTTTCTATTTCCAGTCCTTGGTTCCCACTTTCTAATTATCCCTGAAAAGTAGATCTCACAGACCACATACAGGGAACAGGGATGCTTGATGTCCTAAATGGCATACAGAACTACAGACACATGTATTTGATTTTGCTTAAGGGGGACTCCAGGTTAAGGAGGAATTCCTGTACTTTTTCTCTCTCGCCAGGATGGGTTGATGAGCTAGTCTTTCCAGGAAATCGGAGTTACAATCATAAGTTGTTTTCCAGTGAAGATTCTTAGTTAAAATTTGACATTTCCTTGGAAATTATTGGGTGTTGTTTGTTTGTTTGGGCCACTCCGAGGGGCTTGTGGGGCTTGTGGGGTCCTAGTTCCCCAGCCAGGGATCGAGCCCAGGCCCTCAGCAGTGAGAACACGGAGTCCTAACCACTGGACCACCAGGAAATTTCCATCTCCTTAGAAGCTGAGTTAATCTTCCTCCGGACATGAAAAGTGATGCAGGCAGGTTTTGTGTTGCTGTTAGGCTTGGAATAATGAAATCAGATGGAACACTAGGGTGGGGGCCACATTAGCGACTGAGCCTTCCTACCTTGCCCAGAGCTACTAAATTCAAAGCGAGTCACTGCCAATCTTTTTCTTGTTCCCTAAAGGTGCGACAGCATTATGGTGAATTTGAAAAAGACAAATTTAAATCATCTATAATCCTACCACCCTCAAACAACCATTATCATTTCTGAGGCTTGCTTTCAGCCTTCTTTTTTTTTTTTTTCAAAGAAATATGTTGCTTTCTTAGGTGGTTTTCATATCACCGAATTAATAAGGAAACAACATTGCTGCTTCTGAAGGGCAAGGGGGAAGGTGAAACCACCTAGTAAAAAGGTCTTTGTGGTCTTAGCACCATGAGATGCAGAAGAGCAAATACAAAATGTTTGAACAGTCTTGTCCCCTGACCGTTCAGTTCAGAGTTTTGATTTCTCTTTGGAGCAGTGGTATCTGTTGAGTGATTATTTTCAAAGACACTGCTTGTTTGAAATGAAGAGGGTCTGAGAACATGGCCGATCAGAATTGAGGGTGGATCCTAATGTCGACTGAAAACAAAATGCACAACCTAAAAGTTGAGAGTTATGTTTTATTCGGCGGACATTCTTAGAACTTCGAGCCCGAGAGACAGCCTCTCAGATAAACGCTGAGAAAACTGTTCCAAAGAGGACGGGGTGGGGGGGGGGACCCAGGATATGTAGGAGTTTTTACAACAACCCCAGGTAGTCAGAAGAAAAGGTTACTGTAAATAAAAGAAAACTAGACTTCTCAAGTCACGGAATTTAGCACTTTTCTATGTATGGGAAGATGCAAGAGTCTGGGCTCAGTGACACCATTCCTTTGATATGCACCTCTGCTATCTGGGGCCAGTATCCTGTGTTTTCTCATTCTGAGGCTGCACCGTCTGGGGTGGCTGCAGTTTGATGACTGCTAGACGGCAGGTATTCTCTGTTTCCTTCCTGAGTTCCCTCAGGGCTCACCGTCCAGGTGGCTGCAATCGCTGAGGACTGCAACATCCTTTGTTTACTAATATGGCAGGCAATATTTTATTTCTCGCTAAAGAGTTAGGGCTCGTGGAGTTTAGGCCATTGGTAGAGGATGGCGGGGCCTCTGGAGTCTGGGTTTCCATCAGACTAGGCGAAAGGAAGACCAAAGTGTGGGTGGCTGAAGGTTCTAGACTGTCCTCATTGTACCATCTGCCTGGCTCAGGAGCTAGGGTTGTCCAGAGTGCCAAGTATGAGACACTTTGCTGGAATTCCACCCACACGGTGGACCGCTGAGTTTTGTTGTGGGCCATGTGAGTTTGGGGGTGGGGCTTTGGGAATCCCAGCGTGGTGTCCTCCCCAGGTAGCTGAACATTCCAGCTCAGTGCTGAGGGCAGAGGCCGATGGGGCTCCAGGTGCGTCCCAGGGGACAACGGGCCAGGGGTCCTAGGACAGACCCTAGTGTGGCTCCACGTTTAGTGGGTGATGGGGCCAGAGCACTGGACACCAGAAAGGTGGGTGTCACACCAACCAAGGAAGAGCAGAGCCAAACACGGCTGCCCAGAGGGCCAGTAGCCAGACTGCACTGCATGTTCAATGCAGTAACAAAAAAAACCGTGGGTAAGAGGAAGCCAGACTGGATTGGGAGCTGGGAAGAAAGGGAGGTGGAGACATGATGCAGAGAACTTTCCGGAAGCTCGGCTTTGAGGGAAGGTGAGAAGACAGATGAAATGGCTACGAGGGGCTGGCACTTGGAAGCATGTTTCAAAGCAGAATAAGGGGAATAAAAGACTAAACAAAAAGAAACTAGCTATGTTTCTAAAACATTAGTGGAAGATCTAGAGAACAGTGAGAATTAATGCTCAGAAAGTAGATGTCTATCATCTGAATTTGAGTAAAACTATAATTTCCCCTGCATCGAATTATGGGATATTGGAGCAGAAATGTAGGCTTTTTTTTTTTTCCTAAGAGGAATTTATGAATTCACCTCAACAGAGACATGGAAATCAACTGATCCACCAGCCCAGGTTTACCCTCCAAGACCTACAATTTCTAGCTCACCTAGCATAGCTTACAATGTTGAAGCCCCCAAATTCCAGGGAAGGGCATCCTTCCAGGGAGGTCCGGGGACGTGTTCTCTCCGTGGAACGTGAAGAGGCCGTGGCACGTGGTGGGCAACGTACAAATGTTTAATGTTGAATGAAGGACACACAAATGGCCGGTTAACTCCTGGGGCAGGGGGAAGGGGCCAGATGCTTTGGCCAAGCCTGTGTGGTGGCCCTGGGGTGAGCCCAGGGTGGCTTCAGGCTGGAACAAGCACCAGGATACGCTGGTGGGCTCAGCTGGGAGGGTGGAGATGGGCAGCATGAAAGGAACCACCATGCCAGTGGGAGTTTGGGCTTCTAGAATCGACGGAAAAAATGTAGTGTCTGCATTGGGAAAAAAAAGGAGGGGCGTGCCCTGACTTTTGTAGGGTCATTGTCATGGGTTAAATAACATCCTGCCAATGAACGAATGAACACCCCCAGAACAAGGCCCGGAGTATGATGGGTGTTCAGTGATGATGGAAACCTCGTCCTAAATCTCTGGGGCTGGTTCCATATCAGAGCATCTTCACACCCGCTCTCACGTGTGGACGTCATAACCAGGCCTACGTCTAACTCCTCTGTTAAGGCTCTGAATTTTTGGGTGGTCCAGGCTGATCTAGGCTGGCTTCTAGCTGATGGTTTGCCTGGATTCATCAGGGAACATGCCAGGAGCAGAAAACAGGCTGAGCTCTTCTTCCCCCACTGCAGAGGCACTGCAGGAGGGGCAGGGTCCAAGAGAGAGGCCATGGGCGCTAACGCCCCAGGGCAGGCATCCGTGGATCACACAGTGGCTTTGGGGATGCTGAGTATCAAGAGTCCAATTCAAGGCCCAACCCTTTCAGGAATCTGGCCCATTCCAGGCAAGGGCATGTAGGATCTGGACCAAACCAGGGAAGGGAATTGGGGGAGGGGAGGGGAAGGACAGGAGCAGAGCAGTAGGGGATGGGGGGTCAGGCGTCCAACCCAAGAAACGCACACACCCAGCCCAAGGGAGCTTGATGGGCTGGGTAGCTGCCTGAGGGTCCTGGGCTGCCCAGCAGTATTGCCGAAGCCATTGGGGCAGCCTCCCCTGGGCAAATGGTTCTAGAGACAGTGGGAAGCCTGGAGTGGCTGAGTGTTGGGAAGGAACTAGGGCTGGGAGATGCTGGCCCCGGGAGCCCACACGGGAGCCGAGAGGGAGGAAGAGGAATCTGTAGTGAAGCAGGAACAAGGCCCCAGTTCTCCACTGGTGTGTGAGGTCTGGGGAAAGAAGGGTAACAAACACACAGGGTTTACTATACACGGCATCCTCTTCTCACTAATTTGTTTGGTTCCATAACTACCCCATGAGATAAATCCTAAAATTAGCCCCATTCTGAAGATGAGGAAACAGACTTCCAGAAGACAAAGTAACTGGCCCAGGGTCCTAAAATTAGTTAGTGGCAGAGCTTGGATTTCTTAAACAGGCTCCAGAGTCTGAGTCCTTAACCATATGATACGCTCTCTCCTTTGATGACACGGCACAAAGCCAGGCTGCTGTTTGAATTGGCAGAATGAGAAGGTGAGACAGATTTAACTAAGATCAGCTGAAAAGGGAAAAAAATGTTTACCAGCATTTCCATACCGTACCAGGATATAATCCTACCTTCCTAGTTCACAGACAGAGACAAGAAAGACACGCATCTGCTTACTGAAAAATAGCGTCTGTCTCATCGAAAAGCAGAGTCTTTGCTCCTCTGGCCCATTTAGCATTGAGGGTGAGGTTGGCAGGCATGCTTAGGAATTTGCTCCTGGTCCTTGGGAAGTAGGACAGGACTACACTGCTCACCCATCCCCTGTCCCACTTGCCTCTTCCGACCCTCGTCCTGGTGCTTCCCCACCCTCAGGACTCCTCTCCCAGAGGCCCCCAGCTCTCGCCACAAAGCTGTGTGGTCCAGACCCTGCCATTCCCGTACCTCCAGGGACACTGCCCCAATCCATCCACTCCTGGACCCGTCTGCAGGAAAATCAACCTAAGGTTTTATAGCACAAATATGTCTCCCCATTCATTCCAAGTAGCAAGTGCATTTTCTGGAAATACCGTGCTTGGATCCAGCATGGTGGGTCATAATGGTGGATGGGAGAAGATTGAGGAGAGAGGTACTGGGGACCATCCCACCCCCCAGGAGCTGGCTCTCTCTGTAGGAACTGTATCTGGTTCCATAGCATGCCTTCCAGGCTCCCAGATAGATTTTTAAATCAACTTTATTGAAGTATAAGGTGGGTACGATAAACTGCATGTGTTTAAAGTGTACAATTTGAGGAGTTCTGGCGGGGGTACACACCTGTGGAACTCCCTGCTCAATCAAACTACAGAACATTTCCATTCCTGCCCACCCCCCGCACCCGAGAGATTCCTTCTGCTCCTTTGCTCCACCCCGGCTCCCAGGCAGCCACTATGCATCCACTCTGAGATATAGTTGGAAATATTTTTTTTCTGTATTCAGTTGGAGTTCTGGCATGCCCTGGACAGTGATGGAGAAAGTCTATTTGTTTTTTAAAATGTACACATGTACACGTAGTCACCAGAAACCACTCTTGTGGCTTCAGCCATGAAACAAACAAATAAATTCACCCCAAAGCAGTTTTGAATCAACAGAACCCATCTCTCTGTCTCCTGGCTAGAAGCTGGATAAACTGCATTTTTCATTTAGCAATGGTTTTCTACCCTCACTAGGCCTGATTTTAAAGTGATAAGAAAGACCCTTAATATGAAAGCCATTGCAAGCCATGTTTTTATTGACAGTCTGATAGATTTTGCTGTGTTCCAGAGTTATTCCACAATTATCTGGCTGGTTTTTGTTTACTTGGCTATAACGTGCATATTTGAGTTTTCCCTCAAGGCTGGTAAATGTGGGTTAATAGTTTTACATGCCCCTTAGATCATTTCTAATAGAAAATTCCTTTTCCTCCTAAATGAGAATTAACTGTATTTGAGCTCAGAGGGTTTTTTCCTAATGCATTCGGGTTGTGGATAATGACATTTATTTCTCAGGGGCCCAGCAGCCAAATCTGGAATAATCCCATTCAATTCAAAAGACGTTTATGGAGCTTTTTGCTCTTTGCGAGATACTTTTCTTGGTCCTTGTGCTATATATAACGATGGATAGGATGCTGTGATACTAAAACTACAATGACAAAAATCTGTAACAGGGAAACACATGTTAATATGACACAAGTATGTAAGCTGAAATAGAGCACATGGTGGGGTGGCTTTGTGGAACGAAGCGAGATGGGGGAGGGGGAGGGTGGGGCTCTAATTTATTCAGGAAAGACTGTTGGCTCTTTTTAAGAAACTGCAAGTCATCTGTCATTCTCTGCCGAGAATCAAAGAGTTCAAACAAAAGGTGAGTTGGGGACCTATAGTAGAAGATCATGGTTACAAGTTTATTCATAAATCCGTGGGCATTGGGAGCCATTGAAGGTTGAGGCAGGGAATGATAGAATCTGAATTTGCAACATTGGGAAGGCCACATGGAAATTGTGAAGGGCTGGAAGGGGGACCAGTTTACAAGCCTAGTGCAGCAGTTCAGTTCCCAGAAGAGTCTTAGCTGGGATGTTAGGAGGAAATAGATGAGAAATTGGCCCTTCTTATCTGTGCTTCTGAATCTGCAGATTGAACCAACGGAGAATCACGTAGTACATATTTCTTGAAAACAATCCATGTGTAAGTGGACCTGCCTTGTTCAAACCTGTGTTGTTCAAGGGTCAACCGTATAAACAAGAGAATTGACGTTCACATAAAAACTTATACAGGACTGTTCATAACAGCATAATTTATAATAACCCCAAAGTGGAAACAGTCCAAACGTCCATCCCCTGGTGAATGGGCACACAGCATGGTCCAGAGGAGATGGGACTCTTCCATGCCTTGAAGGGAGGCACCAGAGAATATGGATCCATGTCGTCCCAAAGACTGGAGAGGAGGTAACTGAGGGATGGAAGAATGAAAGGAGACGTTGTGGAATGGAGAGAATTGCGTTGAGCTCTAGGAGAGTTGAAGCCAGAAAGTTCTAGAAGGAGCCCAGTAACTAACATTTCCAGGCAGGGAAACAGCTGAAGCAAAGCCCTGGAGGCAGGAAAGCAAGTTGGACATGCAGAGGATGGGAAGCGGAGGTCCTTACAGAAGGAGTACTAGGGAGTGGGGTGTGGTGGGGCTGGACTAGATGGGCTCTCAATCCAGGACTGGGGAAACTGGGGGACCTGGTAGATGTCAGGTCTCAGCACTCACCACCTTTCCCCTGACCCTGGCCCCTTGGCCAGGCCAGCAGAGCCCATGCATGTGGCCTCCTTGTACGGGTTCCTGGTGTGAGAAACCACCTTCCCCCAGAAAAGAAATCCCGCAGGGCCCTCCTCACCTGGGGCTGGATATGTGGCCTTTTGCAGGTCCCGGAAGTCTGGGTCTTACTGTGTTCATGTCCTAAAAGACTTCAGAAGGGAGAGCTTCTAACTCCCAGTGCCACTTAGCTTCGCTCTTTAAACATCTGGGTCACAGATACGCTCAGTTAATTAATGTTCTTAGCACTGCTCACGTGCCTGCTGGGTAATAGATTGATTCATAATTTCAATAAGCAGCTGTGTATATCTTTCCCCTGAACATAAAGGCAGCTTGCTGTCATTCATCACTTTGCATTTGGTGAATTTAAACACATTCAGAGAGACATTGTTGAAGGAGGGATGGGGCAGGGCTTCTGATTTTTTTTTTTTTTTACCATTTTGCCTCTAACAGTTATTCTGATTTGGAACTAATTTGGGTTTAAAACACATGTTAACCACATCTCTCTCTCAAGGGCATTTAATAAACTCCTGTCACTTGTTCCTGAGGGGATCAGGCAGGCTCCCTTTGGGGATCAGAACAGAGGGTTTCTGACAGCTTTCACCAGAAGAGAGAGCCCCTGCAGAGCATCTTATCCCCTGATGCGGCACTTGTGTCCTGGGGCGGAGCTACTTTTCTGCTCCATTCCTGGCAAGAAATGCCCAGGTTTTCAGGAACCCAGGATATCTGAGACGAGGTCCCTCTGCTGCTCAGCTACTGGGCCAAGGCTTCCAACCATCGAATCTCTGGGGACCCAAGGATAAAAGCCAGGACCCGGCCAGGTGACCAGATGTCTTCATGCCTGTTTCCTCTTCTTTGAAATGGGAAGGTTAATAGCACCTACCTCACAGGTTATTGTAGACATTACATAATTTATTCTCTGTACCATGCTTAGAAATGGGGCAGAGTATGCCTCCAATAGATGCTGGCTGGTAATATTATTTTGTAATGGATTAGGCATCGTTGTATGTTAATAATGATCATCACTCCTGCTCCAGCCGCCTCATAGGATCATGAGAATCAACGTGAAGATTGTGCTTGCCTCTCGCCAACCTGCCCTGGAATCATCTCAGTGGGAATACAGCCCCATCCTTGTATTCTCAGTGCCTGTCCCCAGCCTGGGCACATAGAGGACTCTTCAAAACATGTTTGTGGAGTTTAAAGGAATAGCTGTGGCTGCATTTTGTAAATGATGATGTTGATCACATTTGTAATGTGCTCGTTCACAAACATGTTCGGAGCCCTTGGTCTGTGATTGTATTCTAGGAAGAATGAAATAAATTGGACACGATCCCTGCCCCAAAGGAGTGTGAAAGACAGGTGAACGTATTTGTTCAAAAGTTGGAATACAGGGCTTTAAACAACATGGGCAGCCAGGAGAGGCCAAGGTGCCAAACTAGTATGGACTCACAACTAGTTGTGAGAAGGAGTGTCAGGCAATGTCATCTGTGTATCAGATAGCTTTTGCTGTGTAACAACTACCCCAAAACTTAGTGGCATAAAACAATATGTATTTATTTATTATTGTTTACAAGTCTATGGGTCATCTGGATGGTTCTGTGATCTGGACCAGGCTCAGATGATTTGGGTTGGACCCATTCGCGCATCTCCCATCAGCCAGCAGCTCGGCTGAGGGTCGCCTGATCTACGATGCACCCTTGGCAGTGAAAGTGTGGAGTCCTAACCACAGGACCACCAGGGAATTCCCAAGATTTTTTTTTTTTTTGCGGTACGCGAGCCTCTCACTGTTGTGGCCTCTCCCGTTGCGGAGCACAGGCTCCAGATGCGCAGGCTCAGCGGCCATGGCTCACAGGACCAGCCACTCCACGGCATGTGGGATCTTCCCGGACCGGGGCACGAACCCGTGTCCCCTGCATTGGCAGGCGGACTCCCAACCACTGCGCCACCAGGGAAGCCCTCCCAAGATTTTTTAAAGTAGATTTATTGGGTCAAAGGAGAGAAACATTTTAAAAGCACACTGCTTATATTTTGCAATTCCTTTTTGAAAGGTTGTAGTAATTTACCCTCTCTCCAGCCCATCTTAGGCTCACCTTGACAAAACACAAATAATCTCTTTTTTTAAAACGTGGTGTCTCATTGTTTTGATTTATTTTAATACCTAGGAGGTTGAATGCTTTTTCATATGCCTGTTGCTTCTTCGGTGAACTGACTCTTTGAGCCCTTTTGCAGCAGGGTAGATTTAATTAATCCCAGTTTACAAATGAGGAGGAAATGGACGCTCAGAGAGGTTAGTTGACTTGTTCAAGGTGGCCCAGCCAGCTGGAAGCAGAGCCAAGCTTTAGAAATCGGATGTCCCGCTTTTTCATTTATTCCTGCTCCCTGCGTTTTTGAACAGAAGGCCAGACTCCTGAAACGTTGACCGAGGACACGCTTAGAAGGAAATCAGGGAGTGGCCCAGGGAATCTGTATCCAGGCTTAGCAAGCCGTGGGCTTCCTGGACGGGGTGCCCCTGTGAGTTGGGTGTGTGTGTGACAGGCCTGTGAAGGTGGCCGGGACTGCAGCATGGACAAAGTCCTGGGTGACCCATGTGTCCCTCGTGGTCTCACCTCTACCTCCCGTGGCCCTGCCGCTCTGCTCTCTCCCCAGCTGGCCCGCTACACCAAGGAGGGCTTCCTGCACCTGGGAGCCCTGGGGACCACCACGCTCCTCCCTGACACCCGCTGCCTGGTGGACAACTCCAAGAGTCGTCTGCCCCAGCTCCTGGACTGCGACAAGGTCAAGAGCAGCCTGTACAAGCGCTGGAACTTCATCCAGGTAAGTGCTCCATGGACAGGCCTGGCAGCCCAGAGCACGTGAGGATGCCGCGAGCGCCCCCGGGAAGGGCAGCCAGCAAAGTGCAACCCAAGGTCTCCCGGCTTAAGGCTAGGCACGTGGACTGCTGCACAGGTTCAGGTGGAATCACTGGGGCCTTTCCCTGTGAGACAGGATCCCTGCAGCAGCGCTAGGCTGGGCTCTGATACATCTCGAGAGGGAGTTCGGGGTGACTTCTCTGGAATCTTCTAAATGCCAGAGGGATGGAGAAAGTCAGATTGAGACTATCCAGGGCAGTCCCGCATCCTGACACCGTCCCCTACCAGTGCTTTCACCTGGTTCAGCCACTCAGACTTGGTGAAGCTTATTTATTTTCTGACTTTAGGGTTTCCAGAGAAGGTCCAAAGGCCCAACGATCCCTCCCCCCTGTGCACAGAATTTTGGTGGGATTGTTCCCCAAGAGGGGCCATGTGCCGGGCACTGTGGTGGTTAAGTCTCTCTCTCTCTCTCTCTCTCTCCCCCTCCCTCACCCTGTCCCTCCCTCCCCCTCTCCCTGTCTCTGTATCTCTGTCTCTCCCTGTCTCTTTATATCTGTCTCTATCTCTCTGTTTCTCATTCTCTATATCTTTCTCTGTCTGTCTCTGTCTATCTCTCTGTCTCTCCATCCTTGTCTCTGTCTCTCTCTGTCTCTTTGTTCCTGTCTCTCTGTTCCCGTCTCTGTCTCTGTCTTTCCGTCTCCACCTCTCTGTCTGTCTGTCTCTTCTCCCTCTCACCCCCACGTGCGCCCAGAATGGCGCCGTCATGAACAAGGGCACAGGGCGCTGCCTGGAGGTGGAGAACCGAGGCCTGGCTGGCATCGACCTCATCCTCCGCGGCTGCACGGGACAGAGGTGGACGATTAAGAACTTCATCAAGTAGTGGAAGGAGCTGGGGCCCTCGGAGCCTGGCCCTCGGGACAGGGTCTGCGTCCTCTGGACCAGCCACGCTGGGAGAGAAACAGCAAGGAGTCGGCAGGTGCTCAGTGGGCCTCCCGGGGCTTCTCCAGGGCAGCCTGGGTCCCAGATGGAGACACTGCCTCTCCATCAGGCACCCAGCTGCCCGAGGCTCATGCACCCTGGCAGAGCTCCCTGACCCTTCTCTGGGAGCACAGGAGCCGCGTATTCTGCAGCCTGGATACGGACCTGGTGCCGAGGAGTGACACATCACATCTCCTCCTGTCCTTCTTCCCATCCACTTGCAGGACTGGGACAGGCGGGGGCCCCTCCTTTTTCTCAGCTCTCGTAGCAGCAGCAGCAGCTTCTGAATTCCACCTGAGCCCTCAACGAAGTGCCTCTGAGGAGGCAGCGAGGCCCTGAGACCCAGTGTCCCCCGGGTTGCTTCTGCCCAGACACCTGTTCACAGCCCAAGATCGCCAGCCCCCAAACCTTTCCAGCAGGTGGCCTTGGACTTTTCTGGACTCCACCCCCGAGATGACCTGGAAGGAGCTGATGCTTCCACGGTCACCTGGGCACTAGGATCCTATGTGCCTGGACCAAGCTCTTCCATGTATGTTGTCAGCAGGGAGGCAGAGAGCACATGCGGTGGTCTCAGCTGTGAGGGCCCCCAGGCTGGAGCCGGGCCCATTCTGCTCTGCCTGCCCAGGGGCCGGGGAGCCCGGACTCACAGTGGCTACCGCAGCGGGGGCAGCAATCAGCCCCCATCTGGAGCTTAAGGACTGACGTCAGCACAGCGTAGGGGGCCAGGACCCTGGAGGACGCTCTCGTGTCTCCCTGTGCTCGGCCAGCTGACGGGGAAGAAGGCAGTCGAGTCCCCTCTGAAGAGTAATATTCTTTCTGATTGCCCCCTGGTTAGGGTGCACTTATAAATCAGAGTTAATATATGGACGAGTGTGCATGCGTACGAGGGTGTGTGCCTGGTGGGGCAAGTGTGCTGCTGCCCGTGCGTGCGTGCATGGCGCGTGTGTCTGGGCGTGTGCGTCTGAGTGCACGGTAGGGTGCACTTATAAATCAGAGTTAATATATGGACGAGTGTGCATGCGTACGAGGGTGTGTGCCTGGTGGGGCAAGTGTGCTGCTGCCCGTGCGTGCGTGCATGGCGCGTGTGTCTGGGCGTGTGCGTCTGAGTGCACGGTAGGGCAGACATAGAGGTGTGACCTGGGACTTGTCGCATTACTGCCAGCCCAGATCAGGTCAAGGATGCTGAGAAGCTTGCAGGGGGCGGGCTGGCCAGCAGGATGTGACAGGGCTGGCGCCCCAGATGGAAGGCTGTCCTTCTGCCAGTTCCCATCTGTCTCTCTCATGCTGTCCGGCCAAGCCCTGCCCAGAACCAAACCCCATACCTGCCCAGTTTGGGGTTCACAGTGTCTCATTTGGTGGCATCTTACTGGTGATCCTTTCCCCCTTTGTGAAATAAATACATATGAGCACTTCCCAGCTCAGCCTTTTTGGCTTTTTGATTCTTCCAGAGCCCGGGCCGGGAGGCACTTCCTGGGACGTGGCAAGGGCTTCTGGTTTATTGAAGGCAAAGAGCGTTCATTCGTGGGGTGGGGACACGGCCAGCCTGCCCTTGCTCTCGCCTTCCCCCAAAGCAGGACAGAACTTGACGTTGGACACCTGCTTGCCAACCCCCTGTTGACCCCAGATTAGAAGGGTCAGGTAGGTGCAGAAAGCTGTGACGCAGAGGAGGGCCATGGGTGACCTGGCCAAGCGTCCTGACCCACCTCTTCGTGCTGCTGGCCACCACTCCCATCTCTCGAGACCAGAGAGCCCATAGTGGAAGATCCCATAGCTGCCCCTTCTATTCATGGAGAAGCGAAATCCAAAAAGACGGCAGGCCTTCTGCCCTGGAAATGAGCCTGGAAGGAAATGGGCTGAAGTCCCCTGGGCATTGACAGCCCCAAGTCTCTTCCCTTCCAGGAAGCCAAGAAGACCCGGCTTGTTCGGTGTAACCCAACCCACAGACATGCGTGTCAGCTGCCATTTGGGGGGGCTCTTTGAGAATCGGGGTGCATGAGCACAGATGGAAAATTCTGCTGTTTGGTGAGGAGGGGTTCATCACACTTAAACATCAGATCCTCGGGGTAACTATTAAGCCGAAAGAGCCAAGGGTCTGCCGGTCCCCCGCAGCGTCAAGGGGGCCTTGGGTAGCATTTCAAGGCAGTGCTTTGAGGAGCGGTCCTGCCCAGACTGAGCCATTCTCCTCCTGTGCGGTTCTGAAGGTAGAAGCTCAAAGAAGACAAATATTCCATTTTACCGTTAGCTGAGGCTTTGAGCCCAAATCCCCTGAGGTACTCAGTGGGCCCCTGTGGGATCCTTCATCCTCTGGGAAATGGGCCGAAATGGCCTCGGACCAGAGAAGCCGCAAGACCTGCTCTGTGTTCCCCAACATCCAAACTCACGTCCCCCCGATGGAGTTGGAGCCCCACCCTCTGACTTGTTCACTGCGCTTTGGGCTCATTTCTATTCCTAAGGCTGCACCCCTAGCATACGCAGAGCAGGAAGAGCCCTGGAGTTTTCAAGAGAGAAGTGTTGCTTTTCTTCAGGGCCACAAGGCAGCAGGCAGGATGTTTGGGTTTGCCTGTTTACGTGATGGGGATGAGGTGCTGGTTTAGGGCCATGGGGGCCTCTCAGCCTCCCGGCACAGCATGTGTGCTGCAAATCCTGGCTCTGGCCCTTGCTTGCAGCATCCAGGAAGCCTGGGCTGTCTGTTCATACCAGCACTGGTTCCTCCCAAAGGCCAGAGCCTGAGGCCAGCATCTGGGTCGGCATCCTCATTGCCCCACAGCATCCCAGGCGACCTAAAGGCTTGGGGGTGGCAGGCCAGCGGCCAAAGCACAGAAGAAGAATTAACTGTAGCCAGAGAGGGAGGAGAGAAAAGATGAGCAGGGCCCTGGGGAAGCCTAGGGTCTCAGAGCTTTAGGGGAATTTGGAAGTTCCAGAGACCCATACCTCTGCATAGCTCAGGCAGCAGGCTCCAGGCATCGGGCTTGAGTTCTGACAACCTTTGTGCATCTCCCTCCATCCATGCGGTCCCGTCACATAGGCGCTTCCCACTCTCCTGTCTGGTGGCCGTTTCCTTCTCTTTCATTTTTTCCCCCTCAATTCATATGGCAAAAAAAAAAAAAAAAAAAATCACAGATGGTATTACCGATCGATGTCCAAGCCATCAAAGCTGACGCCTTTGAATGTTTTATTTCTCGAATGTGTTCTTTAAACTGATTCTGGGGGCTATAGAAGAAGAAACCGAAAGGACAGAGAAAGGTGAGTTCGGGCCAGACGTCGTCATCGTAAGCCACAACTCCAAACCCTTTGACTTGGGTTTCTGAAGCCACGTGTTTTTCATCTGATATTTCTTCCACTATTCTCAGAAAGGATCCCTGTTTCACAAAGGGCAGAAGTCAGGCCTGGGCAGAGCCAGTGACCCGCACACCACTGGGCTGTCCGGTGATCGGTTGTTCCTGATTTGTATGCAATCTCTCCTCCTTCCACTTTGGTTTCAAGGGCTGCTCTGAGAAGAGCTGAGTGTCAGAAGCCCAGGGATGGGCTGGGGAGGAGCTCGGAGCCTGCACACGGAACCAGGTGGTCCACGAAGCCTGGAAAGGCCAAGGGGCCAGAAGCAGGTTCTCAATCCCCACTCATTGCCAACGTGCCAGCCTCTTGTTTGGATTTGAGCTCCAGAGGAGGAGGTGGGCCGGCAGATCCCTAGCTCCTAATCAGCTGCCCCTTCCTCTCGCCCGAAGCACAAATCCCTGGGTCTCTCGGCTACTCTGCTTTCTCACTTAGGCAAGTTTCCAGGACCTACATATAGGGACAGGTGGCGGGCCCCGACCTCCAGAGGTTTACTTCAGTCCAGTTCAACAAATATATCTGGACACCTATTCTGTGGTTTGCTTTTTAAGACTTCCTGGAAGCAAGGAAGGAAGGAAGGAAGGAAGGAAGGGAGAGAAATGGAGGGAGGGAGGGAGGGAGCAAAAGAAGGAGGACCTAAAACATTGAGCAATTGCAAGGCACCATGATGAATGATGAGAATCATGGTATTTGCCCTTTAAAGCTTATATCTGAATAAAGAAAACAGAAACAATATACTGGGCCTCCCCACCCCTGGAGCCAGGGCAGTCATGAGATGGGGTCTTTGCCTATCGGTATAAATGGGGTTCTTGGCGTGTTAGCAGATTCCAGTGTTCTTTCCCCAAAGAGGCTCCAGCCAATGGGTAGGTCTTGCAAGTGTGGCTCCCAGCTTCACTTCTTCTGCTGCTTATTGATGTGGGCCCCCAACACTGTCCAAACACAAAAAGCCAAGATGAGGAAGTGAGAGAGCCAGACAGGCATCACTGATGCTGCCGCTTGTTCCGGGACCCTGGAAACTGTCCGGCTCGCCAGCGATCATCATCCTTAATAAATGGTCGGGGGTTCCTGTTACTCCAGGGTCAAAATACCATCTAATCCGCTCTCCCACTGGATGCCCATCCACCAGTCCACTATCGGCTTGATAAACTCTAGAGACAGCTAGTTCTAGGGCAGAAACCCTCTTTCTGACAGTGAACCAAATAAGGTCTGAATATCAGTAACTTCTTCCCACTGTCCGGCCCTCTGGAACTCTGAAAACAAGATTAACTGCCTGTTAAAATCTACCTTGCACTTGGGCGTCCCTGGTGGCGCAGTGGTTGAGAGTCCGCCTGCCGATGCAGGGGACACGGGTTCGTGTCCTGGTCCGGGAAGATCCCACATGCCGCGGAGCGGCTGGTCCCGTGAGCCATGGCCACTGAGCCTGCGCGTCCGGAGCCTGTGCTCCGCAACGGGAGAGGCCACGGTGGTGAGAGGCCCGCGTCCCAAAAAAAAAAAAAAAAAAAAAAAAAAAAAAAATCTACCTTGCACCTTAAGTCAGGGCCCCTCCTTGAAGCTTTAATGCTGCTGGTTGTAACTAAGAGAGAAACAACCTATGTTCCCTTGACGACAG
Source organism: Neophocaena asiaeorientalis asiaeorientalis (assembly GCF_003031525.2). Classification (NCBI taxonomy): domain Eukaryota; kingdom Metazoa; phylum Chordata; class Mammalia; order Artiodactyla; family Phocoenidae; genus Neophocaena; species Neophocaena asiaeorientalis. The sequence continues at coordinate 2,773,049 of NW_020175079.1, forward strand.
CTTTATCATGGACAGAATTCATCTTTGCCGCCTGGTGAAATGGTTCACTGTCTTGGCTAGGCAGCCACGATCCTACACTAGTACCAAGTCCTATATATATACTGTTTTTCCTATACATACATAGCTATGACAAAGTGTAATTCATAAATTAGGCACAGTAAGAGATTAACAACAATAGTGATAACATAGAACAATACACTGTAATAAAAGTTGTGTGAATGTGGTCTCTCTCTCTCAGTATTGCTTATTGTACAAATGTAATGCCCTTTCCATCTTAACTAAGCACTTGTCACACACTGTGGCCGTAACTTCTGCAGTTTGACGTGTGGCAGCAAATCTAGCTCGGATTTCTTTTTCCTTCCTCACGGTTTCACAGATAGAAGATTCGTTCTCCTGCCGATCTTAGGAACCTCCACATATGATTTTTTTCTTTCCTTATTAAGTGGAGAATTTTCACCTTTCACCTAAAGGAAGCACTTCATGGCACAGCCAAATTGGTCAGAGTGAGGCTGAGAGATTCTTGGCGAACTTTGTCAATTTCAGCTGAACTAATCTTTTCACCAAATAGGTAGTTCATGGGTAGCTAACATTATGAACCCTTCCTCAGTCCCGGGAGTCTGGGCTTTTGCATCCAGTGTGGGATCCAGCTTTGAACAGCAGGGAAAGCAGAGCTTTCAAATGGTCACATCCAACAGGCACTGGGCGGGGTTTGTGCATCGGCAACTTGAGATACTGACATTTCTGCAGAGGCCTGGGGCACCGCCCTTGGTTAGTTATAAGGCAGGTTTATAATCCAGCCATGCAGATAACAAACAAGAACGTACAGCCTGCCATATATACAATTACTCAGCCATGAAAAGCAACGAAATTGGGTCATTGGTAGAGACGTGGATGGACCTAGAGTCTGTCATACAGAGGGAAGTAAGTCAGAAAGAGAAAAACAAATATCGTATATTAACGCATATATGTGGAATCTAGAAAAATGGTACAGAGGAACCTATTTGCAGGACAGGAACAGAGACGCAGATGTAGAGAACGGACATGTGGACACAGTCGGGGAAGCGGGGTGGGATGAATTGGGAGATTGGAATTGACATATGGGAGGGAGATCTAAGAGGGAGGGGATATATGTATACACATAGCTGATTCACTTAGCTGTACAGCAGAAACTAACACAAAGTTGTAAAGCAACTATACCCACCCCTCAAAAAAAAAAAAAAAATGTACAGGCCGCTCTGCTTAAAACTTTCCCCAGACTTTTCTGCCCTTGAAAACACACAAAGAAGAACGAAAGTTCCCCGTCCTGGCCCAAGTCACCAAACCAAGTTTCTGGTGCCCAAATTCATGTCTCTGAGTTTCTCTGCATCATTCCAAGTCCCAACCTCTCTAATTCGGTATTCCAGATGCTTGAGTAAATGTTTGCCTGGACATTTGCTCCTATGACCAAAGCTTAGGAAATGAAGATTATTTCACGGCACAGTTGCAGAGTGCCTCCGAGACCCCCTGGGACATGCATCCCACCTCTCTGCTATTTATACCCACATCTTAGATGTTCTTTGAAGAGTGTCCCCCACCTAGTGCCAACGCGGAAATCAGAGGAAAGTTCTGGTTCCCATGTGCACTGAGAATGCATTTCCTTTCCACTGTTTTAGAATTCAGAGTCCCTTTGTCCCCAGAAGCCCAACCCTAACCCACCACAAATTTGTCCAAATGAGTGAGGTTCTAAGTCTGTCTTGGGACTCTTTCTAGAATTCTTTTTGAAGGTAGAATTGCTGCTCTGGCTCCTGGAGAGAACATGTGTTTCTTTCTGGAGCATTTCTGTGAGGTTCTGGTCAGTAACCAGCACGGCGCTAGGCTCAAAGCACGCAGGGCATAGGGGAAATCAGCTCTCTGCAGGAGCCCGGGACAGAAGAGGCCAGAAACTCCTGCTTCTCATCCACCCTGTGCTCAGGTGGTCCACAGCCTGACTCTGACCCTGACCCTGATGGAGAGCCTCTGCTCTCCTGGGCTCTCCCAGTGCATGTGACAGTCTCCCAGAGGTGTCATATTAGACAGAGTCCAGCTCTTGACAGCTGTGAGATAGACATGCTTGATGACAGCTCAGTGGAAGAAAGCTGCCATCTCTGCGGAGGAAATAGTCTGTGCTTTGGGTCGTTGTAGTGGGACGTTCGTTGTTGTTCTTCGGTTTTATTTTTGGTCTTAAATTTTGGGGTTTTGAGTTATCTGCTGTTTAAAGACCTTTCTTACCCCAAAAGAACTCTCCAGAAGGGTGAGGAAGTTTCCCACTGGCACTTAGATATTGGCGAGGCTGAGTGCGGGCAAGTGTTTCTCTCAAACACAGCGAGGTTTTGTGTTTCGGTTTTGTTTTGCTATTTTTTGTTTCTACTGCTTCCCCTGGATCTCCATTGTTGGTGGGCCAGTTTCCTCATCAGGCTGGTGCTAACTGCCGATGCGGGTCGTGGGGAGGATTTGCTTGGCAGGACAGGACCAGCCTGTGCCGGGGAGGGGGGCACAAAAGTGTCATTCTCACCATAGTTATAACAGCCCCCTTTATGTGAGCACGTGCTGTGTGCAGGCCACAGGCAAAGGCTTTTACGAGCACCCTCTCTCTTAGTTTTCCCAACGACCTCCCGGTCAGTGCTATTATTCCCTTTATAGGTGAGAACACCGGGGCTCAGAGAGTTAGAACATGTCGCAATGTCCCGGAGTCTGTAAGGGGCAGGTTTGCGATTCGGACTCACTCAAAAGCACTTGTTCATAATCATTAGGTAACACTACCTGTCCAGCAGCTTTGCTCCAAGCCCTCTGTTCTAACATAAAAGCCTCGGATAAGACAGGAGGAGGCTGGCTAAGCAGTTCCAGGAATATGCCTAGGTTCTCTGCCATGGATGCTTGCATGATGGCGGAGCAGAGAGTCACCAACTTCATTTCACATGTCCCCAGGCCCTGGGAGCATCTTGGTCCCTGGGAGGTGGCCGCTGACTCACAACAGCCAGCGCTGCCTTAGGCTCCACCTCCTGCCCAGACTTCTGTTTCCCTCTGGTCAGCTTGAGGTGGCAACACATATAGACTTTAAGGTGAAAAAGGAATGGCAGAATCTGTCTGAAATGGTTCAAAGAGCCCTCAGCAGGCTAGGAAAATAGTCCTACTCAAACAGGAGCAAAAATTTTGGGGGTAAGTTACAGATGAATTGAAGGTTGATTAGAGAAAAATTAAATAATAGAGGTAAGTAATAACAAGAGGAAAATAACGTCAAGAATCCCACCATCCAGCCTAGAGATTATCACACTAAGTGAAGTCAGAAAGAGAAAGACAAATGCCATACGATATCACTTGTATGTGGAATCTAAAATATGACACAAATGAACTTATCTATGGAACAGAAACAGACTCACAGACATAGAGAACAGACTTGTGGTTGCTGGGCGGGGAGAGGGGTGGATTGGGAGTTTGGAATTAACAGATGCAAACTACTACATACAGAAGGGATAAACAACAAGGTTCTACTGTATAGCACAGGGAACTATATTCAATATCCTGGGAAACCATAACGGAAAAGAATATAAAAAAGAATGTATATATGTGTATAACTGACTCACTTTGCTGTATGGCAGAAATTAACACAACACTGTAAATCATATACTTCCATTAAAAAATAAAAAAAACATAAGCATTGTCTTATCCAATCATCTCAGGCACTGGATGCCAGGGTAGGGAGTGACTGTCCATCTGCCCAGGAGACAGCACTGCCACTCTCTTATACTTGGCCACTATTAGGTGTAACAAAGACACAGTGGCCTGGGGGCATCCTTCAGCAGAGCCATAAAAGTGCAATGATACAGACAGTTTAGTCAATACCATTAATGGCTATTATGGAAAAGACAGTTGGGATTTGGGTCTGGGGAATCTATGTTTCTGCTTCTGTAGGCAGTAAGAGGATGTGTCAGAGACTGCCAGTTACCTACCCAATTCCCCTTCTTCTTTGATAAGAGAATCTCAGTATTACTGTGTGCAACAAGGTGCCCAGCTAGGAAACCACATTTCCCAGCCTCCCTTGCCGATAGGAAATGTTCTTTAAAGAGGCTCATTCAGCTTGGAGATATACCCTTTGGTCCTTGACCCCTCCTTTTCCTGCTTCCTGGAACATGGACGTGATGGCTAGAGCTGCAGCAGCCATATTATAACTAGAAGGTGACTTTGAGAAGAGTGCAGCAAAAAATAATGGTACCTTGGGCTTCTGATGAAGCTATCATACTAACCCTGGGTTGCCTACTTAAAGGTTTCTTTACATGAGAGAAAAATAAACTGAAAAAATAAACCTCTTATTTATGCCGCAGTTTTCTGGGTTTCTTGATGTATGCCGTTGAACCTAATCTTTACTGATTCAGAAACAAAATTTCTGCCGATTCAGGAAACCTGATGCAGGATGGTCTAAAATGTCTGGTGCAATGGTTCAACCCTGAAGGTGAAGATGTAGCCTGGTGTGGAAACTTTCTGGAGCTCATAATTTTGCAGGTGAGTTAGTAATAAATCAACCACTGCAACATACAAAGACCTATTTGTATGCTGCTTTGTATGAAGCAGGCCAAATGTTCTCTAGAATCCATGAGCTGAATACTACCAAGCTATAAGAGAGAAGAGACTCCTAGGTCTTGATTGGGCAGCATTAGGACACATGGACCAGGGTGAGATGAGAAAGGCAAGAACTTCTCAGTAGATAAGTCTCTGACAATTTCAGTGTCAGGAAAGATGATCTGGAGAAGAAGAGCCCAGGGCCAGGCTCCCTTTGGCCAGTACATACTGAGGATTTTGACTGGGTCTATACCACCCAGAGTCATTCTCTCCAAGCTTATAGCCACCATGACTAGATATAGTTCCTAGCCTTTTTTGAACACAGATGGGCCTATGTGAATAAGTTTTCCCCAAGAGAGTGTGAATGGAGGTTATGGGTGCCTCTTTGGGGTTGAGCTTTCATGGAAGTGGGATTGCCTTCACCCTTCTTCCTTTTCCTTTCTGGGCTGAATGCAGACAACTGTGGGATCTTAGGGAACAGTGGAGCCTTAAGGTGGAAGGAATCTCAGGCCCTGAATGATTGCATGAAAGAGACCCTCTCGTTGACCTCATTGACTTCACTGACCAGGATTGTTTCATTGAGCCCTTACATGTTCGGGTCTATTTGTTACTGCACTTTAGCCTACCCTAGCTAATACAAGCTCTTTCACATACCGTGTTAGTTATCTACTGCTGCATAGGAAACGATCCCAAGGCTCAGTCACGTAAGACCATGCGTTTAGATCTCACAGTTTCTGTGCGTCAGCTTCTAAAGGCAGTTTAGTTGGGTCCTCTGCTTCAGGGCCTCTCACAGGATGCAGTGAAGATGCTGGCTACTGCTGGAGTAATCTCAAAGCTCAGCTGATGGAAGAGCTCCTTCCAGGATCCATGGTTGTTGGGAGGATTCATTTGGACTGATGGCCTCAGCTCTTTGCTGGCTGGTTGGCTGGAGGCCTCAGTTCTTTGCCACATGGCCCTCTTTATAGGAAGTTCACGACACGGCAGCTTCATCTGAGCTAGCAAGTGAGAGCACCAGAGAGAAAAAGAGCCAGCAATACGGAAATCACAGTCTCGTGGAACCCAACCTCAGAGGTGAAATCTCATCACTTCTGCCATATTCTGTTTGCCAGAAGCAAGTCACTAGGTCCGGCCCACCCTCAGGGAGGGGATACACAAGGGCCTGGGGGTGTCAAGAAGCAGCAATCATCAGGAACCATCCGAAAGCTGCCCAACACACATGTTTAAGTCTCCCGAGAATCCTGCTTAAACCCAGTATTTACTCTGATTTAGTGAGACCCATTGAAAGAAGCAGAGAGGTTCCTCAGCTTGTCCAGGGTTACACAGGTCATCAGTGGTAGAGAGAGAACCAGCTGTGTAGGGCCAGCACCTGTGTTTGTCTTCCCACGCCTCCATCTGGGCTTCAGGTTCATCCTACCCAGCACCGAGGCTGCCCAGAAATAGGAAATGGAAATCACTCACCTAGGAGCCTGAAAAAGAGAGGCTGCTCACCCACCACCGTCCCTCTACACAGTCCCTGCTTTCATGAGCTGCAGGGTTGGCTCCCAGCCCCAAAGAGCTGCCTGCAGCCTTAGGAGGGAATCATGAGGGTGTGTGTGTGTGACTGACAGAGGGAGGGAGGGAGACGGAAGGACAGAGGCAGAAAGAGACATATATAAAGAGAGGAAACAAGCACAGAATGACAGGAAGAAATAAACAGTGTTAGAAATAGCAACGAGAGAGACATTCAGGCAGAAAGGGGACAAAGAGAGAAAAGAAAAAAAAAGAAAGAGACGTCAGAGAAAGCGCAAGATAAGCAGAGAGTGGGATGGATAGGCAGAGAGAGAAAAAAACCAGGGAGTGGAGAGCTGGCTGGTCACCTCCGATGTTTCTTTCAAGGCACATCATTTTAGGAAGGAGAAATGCAGGTGGGCTCTCCTCGCACCTGCATACCCAGCGCCCCCTGGTGGAAATTTGAGTTCCGTTTCTCAGTGGCAGGGACCCTGCGTCCCCCATACCTGTTGAAAGGACAGAGAATGGTGGGGTTTGAAAGGACAGCGAATTGTTAAGCCGGCCCAGGTTGCCCATGGCTCGGTCTGGCCCGGGTGTGTGGAGTGGTTGCCAAGGACGGTGGCGCCGTGTGCCGCGTGGGAGGCGGGGAGTTGGTGGTTGGAGGTGTGAAAAGATGCGGTCGGGGCTCCGTAGATGCACCGCCTCCCGTAGGCGGCTCTGAGCGAAGCGGCTGCACCCTCTGCCGGCGCCAGACACTGATTTCCGCTGCTCCTTTCCTCTGAAATGAGTTAAAAGAAAACCAGGGAAGGTTGTGCCCCTCGAGTGATTCGCCAGGGGGCGGGGAAGAGGAGACCAGCACAGTCTGGGACCTTCCCCGTGTTCTCTGGCCTCTGGTCTGACAGGTGGTACCAGCCTGGGTTGACCTTGTACCTTCTGACATTTGAGGGCCTGCCAGGGGGTTTTAACATTTTCCACGCCACGGACCCTTTCGGCAGTCTGTGGAAGCTTACAGACCCCTTCTTAGAATAAAGTTTTAGAAATGTGTAAAATAAAGTACATAGGATTACCAAGAAACCCACTTATATAGAAATACACAAATGTTTGATATAGAAATATATATACCATTTTATTAATACATTAAATAAGATGTGATATCTTATCACTGTAACATATAAAGTTGTATGGGTATAGATGTTATTGTAAGATTTCTGCAACAACTAATTTGACGTGAAACTGTGATTTTTATTGGTGACAAAGGTACAGGTACTTTTCATCAATTGTGGTTTGTTATCTCCTTTCATAATTAAAGGAAATGCTAAATTTCACTTAGAGGCAAAAAAAAAACCAAGGGCGTCATTCTTTTCTCATCCAAGTTCACAGACTCCCTGAATCCTACACATGGAGCCCTTCGGAGTCCATGGACCTGAGCTTAGGAAGCTGCAGAGATAGAGGTCTTGTCCCAATCTCATTTTACCAAGGTACCACCTGATGCCACACAGGTTTCTAGGAGCCAAAGCTCCCAGGCGAGTTAAAGGCATGCAGCAATCCTGTGGATGGGCTCCCTCATCACTAATAATAATAGTAACAGTACACACTTTACAAAAAAAAAAAAAAGATGGCCAAAATGTCTTATGTGCCAACACCATGCAGAAGCCTTTATCTCACTCAACCTGCCCACCCCAAACTCCATCACCAGCACGGACAACCCGACAATATCCCAGCAGAATGCTGATTTCCTGGGTCATCACAGCCAGCCTCCAGCCCCAGGTCGCTGAAGGATGCAGGTCAGAAGGGCGTCTCTCAGCCTCTGCAGAGGATCTCAGCCTAGAATTTGCTCTGGTAACTGACTCTCCCCTGTTCCTCTTCGCTCCCAGCCTTCTCGGTTCTAAATTCCACTTTGCCACACACTGGACCAAAGAGGCTTGCTTATGTCACCTACTTTGATGACTGACGTTCAGCACGTTTCTCTGGTTTGACCTCAGATTGAGCATTTGTCTCATAGCCCCTTTTAAACTATAGATAGGAAACACTTTGGTTCTCCTCTTGGACCCATGGGACGTGGTATAGACTTTCTCATCAGGCTTTCCCAGCAGGCAAAGGAAGGTTGTGAGGGTAAGGGATGCTGTTGGTGGCCACCTATATCCCTCAGGCCTTTCACATTACTGAGCTCTGGCTGACTTCCCAATGCCAGCATCTCTTTGCCTGGGGGGCCTCTGACAGCCACCAAACAATGCCTCATACAATTGTGTGTAAATATCCAGCTTCCTCACTCCTTGAGTGGGCAAATTCTGAGGATCTGGGGAAGCCATCCATGCCATTTCCTTGAATCTCCCCCATGGGATTAAACTTCAGTCACCCACGGTGGTAGCTGGCTTTATCGGCTGCCTTCCTGGTTTCCTGCATTTCCCCAAAAAAAGTACCTGCACTTAAATCTTTGTCTCAGTGTCTGTTTCTTAGAGAAACCACGATGAGACAAAAGCCTCCATCCTCATGTGGAGAGCTTGTCCCTGGGGAAAGGAATTGTGTTCTGGGGGCACAGTTGGTCCAGAGTCCTTGTATGTTTGAGGAGAATCACAGCTAACCAGCTCCAGCCTTGGACCCCTGACCCAGGCCCTGAAGTCCCTCTTTAGATACTTCGTCAGGGACCAGGTTCTCTTTGGTGGGGTCTTTCTAAAGCTTCCATGTAGGGGCTCATCAGCTGAGGACACCAGGGGTGTATCTATGAGTCAGGAAGAGGGTCCCCAGTACTTAAAGTCTGGGCAAAAGAATCTTCCTCGTCTTCCTCCAAGCCCTCAGAGATCCTTTCTAGCTAGGTCCTCCCTGCAAGAGAGCTAGAGACAACCCTTCATGAGTGCGGGATATTACAAAGCAGTTGGCTTTAGGCACTTCAGCTAATGACCTGCCATAATTCTCCCCCAAGGCAAAGCGGTAGTTAACTTTCCAGAGAGTGCAGGGAAGCGGTGGGTTATCCAGCTGTACAATGTCCACATCTGTGATTGCTTCCCTCAGACACAACAGATCAATATTTGGGCCACAGAGCAAGGATATCCACTCTTGTGGCTACAACCAGAGTCCCAAGGTCACGAGGACTCCAGGGCCCATGAGGGGCCCAGCCAGTTACTCTGTCCACATCTCACCAGGGGACATAGGCAGGAGAACACTGATCCTCATTAAATTGCTGGTAGGACAGGCGGACAAGCTCTAGAACAGCTCTGAGATGTGGAATCCGAGGTACCAGGGACATCATAGAGTAAACCTCAGGGAGACACTGAAAGATGTTTTGGAAACCCTTCTTGCCTTCAAGGATCCTGCCTGGATGTGAGACCCTCCCTCTTAAAGGTGAAGGAGCAAACACTGCGGCAGTGCCATCTAGTGGACAAGAGAGGAAGTGTCACAATTCTCAGAGGAGCCTCTGGGAGCTGAACTCAGGGGCTGGAAAATGCTGACCTAGCCTGCCTTCCTGGTCCTCTTGGCTGGACTAAACTTCAGACAGGGCTCTTCCTGACTCTAGGCCCCTGACCTCTCTTTTCTTGTGCATGCCTCAGGACCACTGCTGACCTCACGGATGGTCTCCGCGAGCCATCCACCTCTGATAACCAGGAGCGTCTTCAGGGCACAAGGGTGCCATGCGCTGTGGCCACCTTATCCTGCCTCCAAGCTTATTCTGCACCACTGGTCACTTCACTAATTGCAGGTCCTTACAGTGGTGCCTGCAGAGACTTCTGGACTTCCCAGGGGCCCCAGCCAGGCCATGGGGAAGAAGCCTCACCTCCCTCGCTGGGCTGGGTGCTATTGCCACAGTGTTCTGGCCACATGTTGGTCCAGGGCACCCTGTGGGTAGTCTGTTTCCCCACGAAATTCCAAAGCCCTATCTTCTTTGGTTTCTTCCCATTTTTCCTCCATCTCCAAATCTCCCCGGTACAACTTTGTAATTGAAAGGGGAAGGGGGCCGCCCTCCCTCCTGGGGAGCAGGACTTCCCTGTACTGGCAGCCACACGAAAGTCTAAATTCAGACCACCCAGCTTTGCTCTTCCTTTGTAAAGTGTGGCTATTGGAGCCTAGAAATCCTTTTCTCTGTCAACAAAGCCTGCAACTGCGGGCTTCCCTGGTGGCACAGTGGTTGAGAGTCCGCCTGCCGATGCAGGGAACACGGGTTCGTGCCCCGGTCCGGGAAGATCCCACATGCTGCGGAGCGGCTGGGCCCGTGAGCCATGGCTGCTGAGCCTGCGCGTCTGGAGCCTGTGCTCCGCAACGGGAGAGGCCACAGCAGTGAGAGGCCCGCGTACTGCAAAAAAAAAAAAAAGCCTAAACGAGGAACGCATTTGTCCCGGGATGCACTAACATCACTTTGAAGCAATGACCCATCTTATTTAATAATTAAAGGAGAGACCAGAGCAACCAAGAATTAGGGGTTATTGGAAATGAAAATACAGTGGTTTATTATCTAAGAAAATGTGAGCCTTGGTTAAACACAATTTTTCATGTGTGTCCATTTGGGGGGGAAGAAAGAGTTCAAAGTTTTCATTAAATTCTCAAAATATCAATTTGCCAAAAAGTTAAGAGCTGCTGCTTTAAGGCTTCTATCTGGCTGGTCCTGAAGGTGTAATTTGCCCCACACGTTTGTATCATGTCATCTGAGAACAGTGACAGTTATACTTCTTCTTTTCCAATTTGGATTCCTTTTATTTCTTTTTCTTCTTTGATTGCTGTGGCTAAAACTTCCAAAACTATGTTGAATAATCGTGGTAAGAGTGGGCAACCTTGTCTTGTTCCTGATCTTAGAGGAAATGGTTTCAGTTTTTTGCCATTGAGAACTATGTTGGCTTTGATAAAGGAGGCAAGAATATACAATGGAGAAAAGACAGCCTCTTCAATAAGTGGTGCTGGGAAAACTGGACAGCTACATGTAAAAGAATGAAATTAGAACACTCCTTAACACCATACACAAAAATAAACTCAAAATGGATTAGAGACCTAAATGTAAGGCCAGACACTATAAACCTCTTAGAGCAAAACATAAGAAGAACACTCGATGACATAAGTCACAGCAAGATCCTTTTTGACCCACCTCCTAGAGAAATGGAAATAAAAACAAAAATAAACAAATGGGACCTAATGAAACTTAAAGTCTTTTGCAAAGCAAAGGAAACCATAAACAAGAGGAAAACACAACCCTCAGAATGGGAGAAAATATTTGCAAATGAAGCAACTGACAAAGGATTAATCTCCAAAATATACAAGCAGCTCATGCAGCTCAATATCAAAAAAACAAACAACCCAATCCAAAAATGGGCAGAAGACCTAAATAGACATTTCTCCAAAGAAGATAATGATAAAGAAGTTAAAAAAACAAACAAACAAACAAAAAGAGCTGGCGGGGTAATACAGCCTTCTTGGTGCAGACGCCTAGTCCTTCCAACAAGCTCACAAGGTGGTGCGCAGCCTTGCTCCTGAATGCTTTTACGGGGACTAAACCGAGTTGTCTACAGGTTTTAAAAAATAACCAAAGATTTTCAATATTTGTGGTAGGCATAAAACTGAGTTATTTCAAAACTTCGTTTGGAAAAGCCTTGTGCCTTGGCGTGACAGGGCTATCAGTAGATCTCATTGTTGCACCTGGGGAGCTGTTAAAAATTGCGATTCCTGGGCCCCATCCAACCCTACTGGTTGGAAACCCCCTGGACAGGGGCCTGAGAAACTGTGCTTTTATCAAGTTCTCCAGAGATTCCTATACAAGGAGTCTAGCACTGGCTGGTGGGAGCCAACGGTAGAGAGCACTGTGGGTTGTCCATGGTTCTGGCGGTGCCTGAATGTGTGAGTGGGGGAGGGAGCGGGCTCAGTGGGGAGCGGGTGACCTGGAGCAGCCATTCCCTCCAGGCCCCACCTGGGCCCCTCTATCAATTAGCCTTGACACCAGGATTGGAGCATCGTTCTCTGTTCTCTAAACCCACGACGTGGTCTGACCACATGGGTAGCATAAGAGGGCGCATCCTGGACCCTCGGGATCTCCATCTCTGATCAGTACGATGAATGGAGTTCTGACCCCAGGTGTGGATTCCTCCCCTGAGAGCTTACTGGAGGCCAAGTGCCCGGGTACTTTCCTCATAGCCAGTCCCCTACTTACTCGGTGACCACAAGACGGCGCTTTTTCTCTTCCGGTGCTTTGTAAAACTATCCAGCACAGCATGGAGTAAGCGTGATCGCCCACGTCCTCACCCCGTAAGGAAGTGTGTCGGGGATTCCCCAGATCACCCTCGGGTTCGATAATTCACAAGATGAGCTCTCAGGATCCAGAAAAACTGTTATCCTCAAAATTATGTGTTCTTGTCGTTGTTTGTTTTTCAGTGAAAAGATAAAGACAGAAATCAGCAACAGAAAAAAGGCACAGAGTCCATGAGAGACCAGGCCAGGGTCTGGGTACGGGCAGATGCTGGGCTTACCCTGGCCGGGAGGCTTGCCTGCAGCAGACACAGGCGGGGTGGTAGGTCCAGGGCAGTCCCAGCTGTCTGGCAGCCATGCAGAGCACGTCCTAGGGGTCAAGCGTGCACCCAGCCTGGTGCCAGGGAGACGGTATGGCCCTGGCCGTGGCACACACAGGTATGAGGGCACAGGGTCGCCCTCTGCGATGCAGGCTGCAACAGAGGCGGACCAAAGGTCGTCTTTCTTTGCTTTTGGCTGCAGGATTGTTAAAGCATTCCCTGTTGTGATACCTGCTGCCTTAGCCCATCTAGTTCATTTTTTAAATATTCTGATTTTTTTTAAGGAAATGTGTTATTATTTAATAAAGATAAAATCTTTCACAGCGTAGGGTCCAAGAGCGTGCAACCCAGCCACAAAAGCCAATAGGAGCAGTGCGAGCGGCATCACAGTGATGGGCTAGGACTCAGGGGTGCAGGTGAAGACCCTGAGCTGGGCCGCCAGCCACACGGCACAGGCTGCGGGCGGCAGGGAGCACTTCTTGCCGCTAGAGGGCGCCCGGCGGCCGCCGCGGGAGGCTGCTCGCAGGGCGCAGATGGGCGCCGCCGGATTCCGGGGGCTGCGGGGAGCGCAGTGTCTCCTCACCGCCCACAGCCCTGCCCTGGCCTCCCGCCAGCCCTCGCGCTCTGGGCCACTCTGGCCAACCCGGCTCCGCCCCTTCTGTGACCACAATAGGCGGGCGGTGGTCCCCGACTCGCTTCTGCTGGGGCACCTCCTCCTTGCCGCCCTCCGAGTCACACTCTGGGCATTTCTTATGGGGTTGATCCCAGGGCTCCATACTGGGGCGGTCGGGCCATCTGCTTGATTCGCTGCCCACCCATGGGTTTATACCTTTAGGGATGACACCTGGGAGAATTGGGGACCCATGACTCGCAAGATGACTCAGAGAATTGCATTCCCCCGGGGCCCTGATGCATCCAGGCTGCTGGTGTGGGCAAAAGTCTGTGCCAATAGACACGGAGGGCCCCTGCCCACCCCAGTCTGCTTTCCATCCTCTGGCTGCCCAATGTCATGCAAGATGGAGAAGCCCCATAGGGCCACCGTCCTTACTCCCAGCTAAGGGAGCAAAAAGAGGGTGCTGGTAGAGAGCCCGTCCTGGAACTCCAGCAGCCCTGAGAGGGGCCTGCTGTGTCACCACGGGCAGGTCACCCCCTCTGTCCTTCTGCACCTCAGACCCCATCTGTAAAGTCCTAATTTTAGGATGTGATTTTCTAGGTTGCTGGGAAAAAAGCCCGTGAGGGCAAGCACTGAATAAAGCCCACCTAGGAAAAATGGGAAGGAAGAGGAAGGAAGCAAGGGTGAGAGGAAGGAAGTCTTCTGCCAAAAATTCAGGTCTCAGCAAGACACTCATGCCAGGACCTTGGGGACAAAATGGTGAATCTGGCATGTCACCTTGGAGCCAACCAATGCCTCATGCACCCAGGGCCTCCCACTCTCTTCTCAGAACTTCCAGAGACAGCCTTGGTGGAGGAGGGAACAGAGTGACTCAGGGCACCCTCCCAGTCTGGTCTCTGCCACAGATTCCCAGCACCGCCCCTCTCTGGGCCTCAGTTCCCTCATCTGCCAAAAGGGCTCTGTGGTTTTCTACAGTCCCTTTCTGCTGACATTTCAAGTAGTCAAACGGTCTAGGTTCTCAGCCTTCCCTGGTTCAGATTAAAACTGCCTGGGGAGCTTTAAAATCTTATGGCCTGGGCTCTCCCCGCCTCCCAATTCTGATGTAATTGGTCTGGGGCGGAGTGCAGCATCAGTATTTTTTCAAAGTTCCCCAGATGCTTTGAATGTGCACCCAGGGCTGGGAACCTCTGGCATCTAATTCCTGCTAAGAAATGTTTGCATTCTCATAGGAGACTCCTGGAAACTGAAAAGTCCCCCCTCAACTTATCTCTAGTGCTGGAATAACAGGCACAGTCATGACATGGAGTGATATTTGGGGGCAGCCCCCCCAAAGGCTTATGAGTCTGTTGACCCTCCAAAGGCTTTGGGTGGATAACAGGCAGGGCAAGTAGAGGGGTCCTTTTCCTCTCTCTCCCCTCTCTCTCTGCCCCTTTCTTCCCCCCACATGTTCCTGCCTGGCTGTCCCCACTTCGTTCATCCCCCCAATCTGATGGCAGCTGCGTTGGTAGCAGCTTCCACATCTGGGATGGCTTTCTGGCTTCTGCCTTTCTCCCCAACTTCTGTGTGTGTGTGTGTGTTTGAGAGCCTTTCTTCTCCAGGACAATGACCCCCTTCTCCCTCTCTTAGTCCAAAACCTGAGCTTTGGACTACAGAATCCTACAGTTGGGGATTAAGAGCTCTGGGTGGTGAGTCCCAGGGAGGAGAAATCTCTAACAGCCATGTACTGAGCAAACTCACAAGCATCCTCAATGCCTGGGTTTAGACCCTTCTGGAAACAGATTCTGCAGCTGTTAGGACGCTGATAACTGTGAGGGAAGCAGAGGGGTTAGGACTTTGAGGGGACCTGGGTCTTGTCCCAGCTCTGCCATTACTACTTGGTACATGACCTTGAGCCCAGCGCTTCTCTCTGGACCTCAGGGTTTTTTTAACTTTAAAATGAGGGGCCATCAAGTATTCCTTTCAATGTCGACATTCTATGACTTCTGTGACTCTATGGTACATCCTGGGTCCAGAGAAGGCAAAAGGGCTTTATGACTCAAAAGACAGGAGCAGAAATTGTTGAAACTTATTCCATAATTATTTGAGCACCAGCTGTACTCAAGACACTATTGTAGGTGCTGGGAATATAGCAGCAAATGCAATAAATTCCCTTTCCGTGTAGAGCTGACAATGGAAAGAAGCTTGGCGTTCAGTTTGGGGGCCTCTAGTTGCATCCTTTAAGTTCTGCTTTAAGGAGTATTTTAACATTTCTTGTAGTGCAGGTCTGCTAGTGATGAATTCTTTCAGCGTTTATGTCTGAAAACTCTTTATTTTGCTTTTGTCTTTGAAATATATTCCACTGGCTACCGAATATAATGTGGACAGACCTTTTGCTTCAGTATTTTAAAGACATTTCTGCAAGCTCTTCTAGACTCTTTTCCTGATATCTGCAGTTATTCTTATATTGGTTCTTTATATATAATGTCTTTTTCCCCCTGGGTGTTTAAAATTTTTTCTCTTTATTACTAGATCTTAGCAACTTAGTGTAAAATATTATTCACATTTTTTTGTTTGGGGTTCATTGACTTCTTGGATCTATGGCTTATAGTTTTCATCAAATTTGGTGAAGTTTTAGACATTATTTCTTCAAATATAATTTTCTATCAGATGCCAGATATTGAGAATTTTACCTTGTAAATGTTGAATAGTTTTGTATTACGGACAAAATTCTTGAACTTTGTACTGGGATGCACTTGAGGTACCTAGGAATAGTTTGAACCTTTTGGTCTTGCTTTTAAGCTTTAAGTGGGATCAAATTAGCATGTTAGTCTAGAGTTAACTTTTCCCCACGATTGAGGCAAGTCTTTTCTTAGTACTTTTATGGGGTTGAATAATGTCTCCCCCACCCCAAATTCATATCAACCCAGAACCTCAGAATGTGACCTTATTTGGAAATTGGGTCTTTGCACATATAATTAGTCAAGATGAGGACACACTGGATTAGGGTGTACCTTAATCCAATGACTGGTGTCCTTATAAGAAGAGAAAACAGAGACGGACCCAGGAGTGATGGCCATGTGATGACAGACGGAGAAACTGGAGTGAGGCAGCTGTAAGCCAAGGCACTCCAAGAAGTGCCGGCAACACCAAAAGCTACAAAAGGTCAGGAAGGATCCTTCCCTAGAGCCATCAGAGGGAGCGTGGCTCTGCCAGCACTTCATTAAAACTCCTAGCCTCCAGAGCTGAGAGAGAATAAGTTTCTCTTGTTTTCAGCCACCCGGCTTGTGATCATTTGTTACAGCAGCCCTAAGAAGCTAATACAGGACTCAAACGGATGCTCATACCTGGTGAGCTGTGAGGTTTCTCCTCTGATGTTGGGAACAGACACTCTTGGAGCAGTTGTCTCTCCCAGCCTCTGCTAGTGTCCTAACGCTTGAGATGCTCAGTTTCTGAACTACTGGAAGGAAATGCTCTACAGGTCCTCAGGGTTCTGTGTGCAGCTCCCTGCCGTAGGGTCCTTTGCCCTGTGAGCCGCAGCTGATACCAACCAGGGTTCTCGGCCTTCCCTTCCCCAATCAATAGAAATTGAGAAGAGGCCGGACGAGAAATTCAGGCAAGGCTTTACTGGGGCTCCTGTGGCCACAGGAGGGGGTGAAAACAAGTAACAGCTTCCCTTGATCGCTCCCCGAGGGCGGGGGCAAGCTGGGTCTTTATGTGGGGTGAGGGTAGGGGTGTGTCTAGGGGTCAGGCCGGAGAGGTGGCTTAGGCGATTTGCCCACCCCTCTGGTGGTGTTGAGTGCAGGGGCCCCAGGTCCCAGCCAGTCTCACAGGCACACTGCTGTCTCCAAGTGCCCAGCTCCATTCCTTCCAATCTGGGAGCTCACAGAGCTCTGTCTGCTGTCCGGTGTCTTAGAGCCAGTGCTTCATATCATTTGTCCTATTGTTTGGTTTTGTTGTTATTTCACATGGGATTGATCGGTCCTGGTTACTCCATTTCACCTAGAAGCGAAGTCTCCTATATTTCCTGTTGATCTCTATGAAGACATTTTCTTCTTTTTAGCGGGTAGCCCGTTTGTCACTTGGCTTTATGATTTCTTTTTATGTATTTTCGTTTTCTGCTTTCGTTAAATAAATTTAGTTTCTTGTTATCCTTTCTTCTGCATTTTAAAAGCTTTTAGACATATAGAAACGTTGAAATAGTAAAATGAACACACACATACCCTTGATCTAAATTCAAGAATTATTAACATCCTTTCATCCTTACTTTTTCCTTTCACACCCCTCTCTCTCCCCCGCTCTCTCTTCTCTCTCTCTCAATGTAATGTCTGATTCATGATTTTTTTATTCATCATGTTAAGAGCAGTTACAGCCATTCTTCTCTTCTGATGTTTAGATTCTTCCAGATTTGGCCAGTGGCATCCCCTTCCTGCCAACTCTGGTGTGTCACTGTTCTCTGAGACTTGCTTAGCTACTGCCACCACAATATGTCCCAAATTCGCTTTGTACTTTCCCAGGCCCAGCTCTAGGATCGACACCTTGTTCCTTTTGGTGGAATTCAGAAAACAAGCTCCGGTCACCAGTCCTCATCACTATAGGAGTGTCTTTGTTTCTATGCCTTTTCTATGCAAAAAGCCAGGGAGCATGTTAAAATCATGAGTTCGTATTGACATGTCTATTTCAAAATAATCATTACAGAGTCATGGTCTACTATTACATTTTGAAGTATTTTTAGATGTTTTTATGTCTTTTTGAAACTGATCAAGAATATCCTTTGTGTTCCTCAATCCTCTGTTAGTACATGCCTTCTTTTGTGTTAGATAGTCATTTTTCTAGCGTACCATTTAAACTACTTTGTCATTTGTTTAACTATAATTTTTTGAGTTATTTTCTTAGTGCTTTCCCTGGGAATTGCAATTAACATTTTAATTTATAACAAATGAGTCCAGATTAATACCAATTTAATGTCAATACTATATAAAAACTTCTCCTGTATATCTCGGTCCCCTCATGCCGTTACTTTCAGACATTATACCTTTATACATTGTGTGCCCATCAACATAGATTTACAAGTATAGCTTTATGCTGTTGTCTTTTCAGTCAGATAGAAAAAAGGAGTTACAAACAAAAATACATTCATACTGTCTTTAGTTTCTTTAGATGTAAGATTCTTTCAGCACTTTGAATATGTCATCCTATTGGCCTTTGGGCTTCATGGTCTCTGATGAAACATTAGCTGTTAAGTCCTAGTTTGTGTTCCCCAGATGAGTTCAAGGAGAGACTAGCCAATGTCCCTAGGAAGGAGAGTTTCTGGTGCCCTGGAACCACACTTGTAGAGTAATGGCGAGTAAGGACCCTTATTATGTCAGAGAGGCACCTCTCTGCTTTAAGATGGCTGCAGACTCCCTACCACTTGTAGTTTGACTGTGTTATGATGGCCCAGAATGTAGAATGTGAGTTGATCTCATCCACTGTATTTCTTCATTCACCCTCACTGGTTCTGTGGTTATGAGAAACTTCCCTTTAAACTCTTATCTTTGGTGTCCAGTGTTGTGTTTTTCCATCTTCATGATTATTTGAATGGAAACTGGGAGGAGGAAAATGCAGCATTATCTCTGAACCATGTTTATAACTTCTTGAGCGGCTTTCACTACAGATAAGCAATGAAGTAAGGAAAAGCACGGAGAAAATGACCACGATAAGAAACTAGATTGGTTCTTGTGAATAGATGCTTTTATTTGCTTTGTGGAATGGCAGACAGGAGGCTTGTCAGGCAGGGCCAGGTACTAATCCCTATGGGTATATAAATCTCATCGCTGAGCTAAGATATATTTGGAAACTAAGGGGCGGCCACATAAAGCCAGAAGATGTTCCAATCATCCAGTTGTGCTGTGAGGTCTCATATTTTAGCTCAGCTCTGACTAAAGCTTTCTGTCCTGACAAAGTGAGTGTTAACCGATGCCCAGGGCCTTCAAGATGCAGCTGTAGTGAGGATGCTTGGGAAAGGGCTCAGTGCTCACGCTTGTGTAAAAATTCTGAAGTCTCCAAACTGGCTGAGAGAAGGAGGCCAGGACAGTGGTCTTGCCAAAATGACTCAAACAAAGATCTTTTACTTTTTCATTTCTACCTCTGGGGAGGGGGTTCAAAGCATATTTTCTTCTGAAAGCCAAGCGAGGAGAATGTGCTCCCATGACATGGATATTTGATTTTATACTTCTCAGGCAAGATAAACTATTCTTCTGTGTGGGCTGAGGCTGAGACTTTGACTTGCCAACATTCTATTTGGGTTTAATAGGCGAGATTACCTCGGAGCTTCCTGGAGTCAAAACAAGCAACCAGCCGTGGTTACTGAAAGGCAGAGCTGCAAGATCTTCCAGAAATCACAGAGGACGCTCAAGTTAACGAGCAAAACCACATGAGTTCAACTTGACTTCAACCTTCGCATTTCCTGGAAATAATTTATGAAAACCCAGGTTTGGCAATGAATCTGTTAAATAATAGAGCTAAGGTCAAAATTAGCAACGTGTGTGGCCAGCAGGTGGGGTGGCGGCTCAGAGTTTGATTGACAACTGCTTAGGTGTCCACATTGGAAAAGGGCTTACGGGAGTCTGTGCCAGCTGTTCATTTGAGCTGAAGAGAGCAAAGCTCTGGGGATGACGTTCTGATCCCACAACCACCACCTCTGCCTGTTTAGACCCTAGGAAATCCCTACAGAGTTTCTCCCCCAATTTTTTGGGAGGTCATTGGCTGCAAAGGAAACAATGACAAAGTCAGCAGCGGGGTTTCTTGCCATGTGGGCAACTGAGGCGCCATGCTCTGTCTCCAAGGTACCAGCCTGTTTACTGGCTCAGAGATGACTTTGATTTTATTCCCACCTTCCAGCCTGCCACTCACATGGAACTCTCTCATTTTCCCAGCTCCTGAAGAGCCAGGCTGATGCAGGGTCTACATGATACCAAAGAGCTGAAATTGAGCAATTGCCTTGACACTGGGCATGGGTACAGCCCAGGGTTTGAACGGTGTACACCACCCAAGACAGACTGCAGTTTTCTCTCTTGCCACAAGATGGAGAAGGAAGGAAGAAATGGGTGGAAAAGATTTGAAAACAAACTTTTCTAGTGGGGTACACTTTTCTCTAGCTCATAAAGGGACAGACCAACCAAATGGCCACTTGTTTTTTTGCAGCAAAAGTGATATAGCCCAGATCTCTCTATCTAATATCACTCGGATGCCCTACACGTATCTCCAATTAATCATTATAAATTAAATTCCACGTCTCCCCCACCCTTTCCTAAACCAGAAACCCACGTCATCCTTGAGCCATTCTTTTCCAACAAGCCACATGTCAAACCAGTCGCCAGGTCCTACTCTCTTTCCTCAATCTCTCCAGGCACTGCCCTCTTTTCTCCACCCCCCATTCTCCCCGAGTTTAGGTCACCATCATGTCTCCTCTGGATTAACACGAAGTCTTCACAACTGGTCTCTCAGCCAAGTATGCTGTGCCTGTGGGCCTTTGCACGTGCCGGTCCCTCTCCTGTAATGCGCTGTCCCCCTGCGCTCTGCTAACTTCTTTGTCCTACCCCTCCAAGAATCCCCCTACCAAAAAAAAAAAAAAAATAGGGATAGGAATGATCAGTTGCAGGAAGGTGGTCACATCAGAAGAGGGAGGGGAAGGAAAAAATGATAGAATTGGGCCGCAACATTGGCCATATCTCTAAGGTTTTATTTCTTAAAGGAGAACGAGAAGACGAGAAGTCCCAGTCAAAACATTCACATCTGTTAAATGTGAGCGATGAGTATACTGCTGTATTATTTTATGTGTTTGAAATATTTCATAACAAAAAGCAATTTTAAGTTTTAAAATGAGCAGCGCTCCTTCCTTTGTATCGCTATGATCTTCTAGTGAATTCTTCCCTAGGGCTTCTGACCCTGGGCTGTAATGGCAGGCTTACTTGTCCATCCTTTCTGCTAGACTAGAAACTCCTGGTGTTCTGTTTGTTTCTCTTTGCACCCTACTGGTACCTGGTAGACATTTGCTAGTTTCTCAGATGAGTCTCTAAAGTATTAGCCGTATAGTGAAGGCTGGTGTTCCATGGTGGGGTTGGCAGTCGACAGGTGTGATGGAGACCTGCAGAGGTGAGAGAGCTGTGTAGAGCAGTTGGCAGGACTGCATCCATCCCAGCCCAGGAGGGTGGTGTGTTGAGGCTTGAAGACCTTAAGGCCCTAGCATCAAACCAAGCCAAGGGGATTGATGCTGTGGCTTTTAGGAAAGGCGATGGGGCTTGTTTTCCCGTCAGAGGAGAACCCAGCTCTGTGGCACCAAAGGCCAGCTGGGAGCGCCCTTAAGAAGAAACCGAAGGGGCTGAACTTGGTTCTTCAAAGGGGATAAAGAATTCCTGGATCGACTGGAGGAATTAAAACAGAACAAATAAAGCTGTAAAGACAGGGCATACCTGATTTTGACAAAGGCATGGGAACTAGGGTCATGAGGACAGGAGATTGAGGAATGTGGCAGAGAGAAAGAGGCCCCAGGAACAAATTCGGAGCCACTAGAGAATTTGGGTATCTGAGCAAGATGAGCTAATCTGGGGTGTTTATCCCTTTAGCAAATTATTTATTGAGCACCTACTATGTGATCAGTGCAATGCTAGGTGCTGGGAATACAAAGATGAGCAAAATAAGCTGTCTTGTGGCTAAATCAGCTTATTTTAGTGACATGGCTGAGGCCATTTGTCCATCCAGGGTCACAGATAAACTGGAGCCTGTGCATAGCCTGTCCCCGCCCTGTACAACACAACCCCATTTCCTCCCTAATGATGGCACTGCAGACACCTCCAGGGCCTCCCAAGCCCCGAATTCTCTTTTCCAGACCGGACACGTCATTCTTAGAGGAAAAGGCTGGCGGAGGGATGGGGGGATGGCCCTGGAGTGACACTGACCAAGAAGAAAGCATTCTATGCAGTTCCTGGACCAGAGAGGCTCAAACCCAGGAGGATTAGGCTGGGTACTCTTTATTCTGAAAGGCTGGGGAGAGCCGAGGCTGAAGGAGGTCCCCTAGCAGAGACCCTGGGATCAGGGTACCCACTCCTGGCTGCATTGCTTCTGAGATTCAGGACTTTCTGCCTGAGGCAACCAGGAGAAGCCAGGACCGTGCCAGCTGCCCCAGATCACCACCTGAGGCCGCCAGACACACAGGAGGCTCAGTGCCATCCCCAGGCCTCCACCTCTGGCTTCTTTTCCTCTTCCAGAGCTACACGTGTGCTCATTTTTTTGTAACAGCTTTATCGAGATGTAATTCACACACCAGACAATTCACTCCTTCTTTGCGCTCAGTTTTATTTTGCTCTCATCCAGATGAATCTTAGGGAAAAGTGGGAGGGTGTCACTCATCCTGCATACTCCACTCCCACCCCCTGGCTTCCTAGGGACAGCCTGGCAGCCATGGCTTTGACATTGGAAAGACATCAAGAGCCCCTAGTTTATAAGCCGGCGGCACCTCCCTGGGAGGGAGAGCAGAGGTCTCTGCTGCTGTGCTCAGGGGATATGGGCCGCAACCGCAGATGACACCCTGGGGGCCACGCCCAGGAAATACCTTCTGAGACTCAGGCGCTGGGAGCATTATCGCAGGGCCGTCAAGGAACTGGCTCTCGATCCTGGCTTGCTGCGTCTGGCCGCTGAGCTGACTCAAGTTCACACCTCCCTTCCGAATATCCCTGTAGGACTCCTCAAATGACCCTCACTGGCGACCCTTTCCCCTGTGGCTCTGATCCCACAGGCCTACAGTGAGAGGCCCAGGCATCTCGACATTTATAAAGCACCCAGTGATTCTCATAATTATGGATTGATTCCGCCGTCCATCATTGTGAAAAACAGAGGTTCTTAAACTTAAGGGAGCATCACCTTCCAAATTACCTGCAGGGCCTGTTTCACCTCCAGAATCTCCGATTCCGTAGGCTGGGGTGCAGCCCGAGAAATTGCATTTCTAACAAGCTCCCAGGTTCTAGCTGAGGGGCTGCACTTTGAGGACCATAGTGCTAAGGGGGACTGACCTGCTTCTCCGGAAATCATCCAAATCTGAAAGAGTAGGAACTCCCTGCCCTACTGCTTCGCCCTGATTACAGTCACCTGGAGAGTGGGCAGCCCTGCTGCCAGGCTGCATCCCAGAGCAATGGAATTGGGGTATCTGGGGTCAGCACCAAGACTTGGGATTTTTTAAAGCTCCCCAGGCAATTCCCATGTGCAACCAGGGTTGGGAACCACTGCCCTGTTTAAAGCTTGGCTAGGGGCTTCCCTGGTGGAGCAGTGGTTGAGAGTCCGCCTGCCAATGCAGGGGACACGGGTTCGAGCCCCGGTCCGGGAAAATCCCACATGCCGTGGAGCGGCTAGGCCCGTGAGCCATGGCCGCTGAGCCTGCGCGTCCGGAGCCTGTGCTCTGCAACGGGAGAGGCCACAACAGTGAGAGGCCAGCGTACCGAGAGAAAAAAAAAAAAAAGCTTGGCTAACTTCCAACTATCTTGAGAGCGTAGAAAAAAGGGGAGAGGGTGGGGGACAAAAATTACGAGAGCCAGAATGGGGCAATGGGTCCCAAAGGGTCTACCAGCGTGTCACCCTTAGCACAGCCCTGAAGCATCTCTGCCAGGAGACATTGGCATCTTTACTTCCTCATCCTAGGAAATTCAGAAGTGAGAGCCAGGGCCTTGCCAGCTCTGAGCACAGCTGCAGGGCTGGTTGCTGAAGATGTCCCAAGTCAGAAGAGCCTTCTGACCACACACTGGCCTGTGCTTAGGGGCTGGAGCTTGGGTCCAAGTATGATACCCCAGGACCTGGGGGTGATTGCAGCTAGGCTGGAGCACAGCTGTGTCCTCCCTTGGCTCGTCACCCAGTGATTGAAGTCCAAGTGTTCTGGGTTGAAATAAAACCAGGGAGCAGAGATCGGCCTGGGAACGTGGCCTCAGGTCCTCCGTCAGCCGGGTCACCCATCCTTTGCTGCTCAAGGCCAGGCAACCTGCTACAGGTAGACCTTCCAGAGTCCGCAGGAGAAGTGATGGGCCCGGCTTTCTAACTGTGCACATGGCCGGACCACAGACATATACTTCTCTGAAAGAAAAGCCTTTGAAATTCACTTACCAAAAGTATGGAAAAATCCCAACAGAATTCAAAGATACGATCACCTTTTCAGGGACAGCTTTGTTTTCCCTTGAATGTTACCCATGACCCTTCAGGCTTCTCATCTCTGTGGTCAGGGTCAGACCTGAGTTCTGTTCTCAGTCCCCTGTGGGGTCTTTTGTCCTGCAGAACACCCACTGCTGGGGTAAGGACTCAGGAGAATGAATATTCATGACTAACTGTTCCTGTATAATAAAAAAGTTCTTAAAACCCAGATCAGAGAGGATAAAATCCAAGTTATTATCTCACTGGAATTTGCCAGACGCCCCCTTTAACAAGGGGAAAGAAAGAACAAAACAAAACACATGCTCTATGCCTAGAACACTCTATTTTTAGAATTTTTAAACAAAAACAAACGCATAGTGATTTTACCTCATAAGTTTCTGAAGAAGGTGTATAAAATGCAGCACTTAGAACTGAGGACCCTGAGAGATTCTGGGAGATTCTACCCACAGGAAACTCAGGGTTTTGACTTAAGTACAGGATATTTGGGGAAACATGTGATAACATTTTTGGAAAGGAAAGAAAATATGAGATGCCCTCATGAGGCTTGGAGACAGAAGGCCAATGTTATGAGCTGGATCCAGGCAGGATCCCTGGTAGTGCTTTTAAGCAAGTCACTTGCCTTTTTGGTGCCCTTTGTTTCCTTATATAAATATATTATAAGGGAACGGGTGGTTTTTTTCCTATGCCCAAGAAGCTCAAATAACATTAAAAATTCCAAATGCTTAAGCAAAAGCTAAGCAGTACCTGAATGCTAATGTTGGGAAGGGTTTGGCAAATGGCATACCAAAAGGATGACACCATTAGCTTGGGTGTCTGCAAAGTTTTCTTAATTAGACTGTCTGCTCCCCAGCCAGAAGCTGGTTCGTATTTCTCACCATATGTTCCATAGTCGGCTTACTTCCCCTGATGTCAATCATTCCCCTCCAAAGCCCCACCAAAGATCCCCAGCTGCTTTCTCACTGGCTGCTTCTTGGAAGGGGGTGATGTTGCTGGACGGTCCATCAAAGAGATCTGGTTTCCCTTCAGGGTCACGGAAATGAATTTCATGACCCTTTTGCAAATCACAGCCCCAGATAACGAGCTGAATCTCTCATCAAAAGAAAAAAAAAACTTTTATTTTTTTCTATTGCATAAATAATGGTAAATTAGACTCTTTTTTATACAGATTATATATTTACAGACAAGTTTGGTTAGAGAAAAACATCTGGTAAATATGGCAGTCAGTTTTCCTTTATACACTAAGATAACATATTAATAATATGTACTTCATGGGATCAGTGCGTTGCATGCCAAGTTAATTTATATTAATATTTACATTTTATATAAAGATTTTCTTTTGACTAATCTGCTGACTCTCTCATCATTTAATAGCAGAAATCATCAACAAATACTGAATGAAAAAAAAAAAAAAAGGAACGTGAATGAGGTAAATGGGAAGATTGTGACCCAATATTTCGGTCTTAGTGGTCCATTCTGGATATGATACCTGCCAAGCTCCGGTCAGCCTGGTTGTAACAGTCCTCAGCTGCGCTCTGATTTGTATCTAGCCATTTACCACCGTGCTTTGAGAAAAAACTCCTGTCTCAAGTCTAATGACCCCCTAGGGTCACAACGACCCCTACCCCCAGCAGACGACAGCTTGCCAACCCATTCCCTGGCCAGATTCTGGGGGCTGATTTTCCTCCAAGGGCATTGTCTTTGGTTAGCCCTTGGAGAAATAGCTTCTTCCTGGATTCAGAGTTGGGGAAGAAAAATCAAACCCCACTAAGAAGCCATTTAAAGACCCCTGAAGCCTCATTTCCAGGTTAGAAAGAAAGAACATTCTTTGATTTTCCTTGGAGAGAGCTGAGAGACAGTGACTTGTGTAAATTTCCACCAGGAGCTGAGAGGGCCCTTTCCTTGGCCAATCTAGGTCTTTCCAGGGAAGACCAGCAGGGCTTGCTAGAAAAACAATGACGGCCTCCATTTACTTTGGGAAGAGAAAAAAAAAAGGAAACCTAGGAATTTAGGTTGTCATGGCGCAGAAGGGCCGGAGACTTTTGTGGATACTGCGGCTGTCATCTCTCTGCCCTTTATCCCTCCTCGTGGTTGGATCGCATCTAAAGCAGGCACCTGTACTCAGCATCACTCATCAGCCACCTAAGGACCACCGCAGGCGTCTGGTCTCCGCAGACTCTTCATCAAATCCCTAACAATCCCCAGAGATCGTGACTCCCTTCTGCAATGTTACGAATAATTACAAGCCACTATCCTATATATGGGAACTGCTGTTCCATGGGTCAGAAAAAAAAAAGAAAGAAATGATCAGAAGTTGTGCTGTTTATTCAGTAACTTCCAGTTAGGCTTTTTCAGATGGGGAAGCAGCATCTTCTCCTGGAATCTGGCTTTGTCTCACCCTACTTAGGCAGGAATTCTGATTCACGGGACCTCTGGTAAGGTGATCCCACGTCCTTCATTGTGACACTGGCTCAGGCAGGGCACAAAGCCCATCTTGGATGCTCCCTTGAATCAGCAAGTCCTTAGGGAGTAAATAAAACCCCTTGCCTGCAAGACACACTCGACAGAAGCCGACTTGCATCTTTCATCTACAGACAACGGACACCTAAAGAGATAGCTTCTTACAACTGCCTCTTGGGATTTGCGTTTAAAAAAAAGGAACTGCCGGTCCCTAATGCAATTCATAGGGGACATAGGGACCCTCTCAAAGTGTGGGCGTTCACTTTGATTTATTTCAGACTGTCACAAGAGGAGGGCTCTTTTGCGTCATCTGGTTGACCTTTCCCTTTGCTTTAGAGATGAGACACCTGAGGCTGGGAAGGGGAATCACTCAGAATTATCTGGCTGGTGGGTGGCAGAAGCACCTGGGGCCCTGCCTCCTGTGCCCTCCCTGGCTGACACTGCTTCTTACACGTCCAGGGCTAAGGTCTTCTCTCTTCGCCTCAGTTCAACCGGTCTGAGCCCAGACAGTGCACCCTGGGAAAGGCATTTTGGCCTTGGCAAATGTCAGCAGCCCCCAAGGAACGGCAGGCTACCAGCCACCTCTTGAAGTTCCCAGCACTTGTCATTGGGATCAGGTTGTTGGGCAGTAGCCCCATGGCACTCAAACCCCTGTATGCTCCCAGAGTAGACCAGACGTACAGGGAAAATGTTCAGAGATCAGCCTCAGCGACCCTTTAAAAACTTTCTTTTTCACTCCCAGGGCCAGGGATGGAGCAACAACACACTTGAAGTTTTCAGTCCCTGGAATATTCCTTCCTAATTAACCTGCTGCTCTGCCCCCTGGAAAATTCCAGCCTCTGCATCTGTTTCACTTGGACAATAAAGTCAACAGTGTGAGAAACACAGGTTTGAAAGCCAACCCATCAGGCTCAAGGGAAAGAGATGGATGAGGGCTATGCCCAGCATGGTGGGCCCACTCAACGGATTAGCTACCCAAGGCGGAGGCAGAGGTCAGGATGCTTCGCAAGTCTTTCCCAGTTTCAGAGGACTGTCTGTGGGGGACTGGCAGAACCCGATTGTGACTGTATTTCAAGCCAACTGAATCAAATTAATTTTTTTTTTTTTTTTTTTGCGTTACGCGGGCCTCTCACTGCCGTGGCCTCTCCCGTTGCGGAGCACAGGCTCCGGACGCGCAGGCTCAGCGGCCACGGCTCACGGGCCACGCCGCTCCGCAGCATGCGGGATCCTCCCGGACCGGGCACGAACCCGCGTCCCCTGCATCGGCAGGCAGACTCTCACCCACTGCGCCACCAGGGAAACCCTGAATCAAATTAATTTTGCTTCCAAGACTTTTGGAGCATTGTTGTCATGACTCTTGAGACCTTATAAAGAGGGTCCCAAACCAGTATTCAGTAGAAACCACGGCTGTTTCAATGACCATGGACTTGGCATGGAGCATAGGATACTAAGAGAAATGCTTGGCTGGTTTGAGTGCCTGACCTTTTCCCTCCAAACCAAGTGTCTATGACAAGGCCACATAACGGAGGACAGTCCTCTGAGTGACTCAGTCAAAGGAAGTAAGAAGTGAAGCTGAACACTTCTGACATTTAAATTGTCATGGAGACAGAGTGCTTCAAGGCAGCCTGAACCTCCCTGCATTTTGCCATTGCTTTAAATAATTCAAATTGAAACCCCTAGCTGCGGAATAATGTTTCTTTTCTGTTTCTGATGGATTTTTTTTTTCCCCTTCCGGAGGGAGTTGAGGCGGTCTGGGAGGATAGCTATGGCAACGCCTTTAGGTTACGGAGGCTTAGCCCTGGGAGGATCACAGAAGAGGCCAATGTGAAATCTCTGATCCGAGGTCATTTCAGATAGATGTTCTCCAGGGAAGACGGTTCCGCGGTCCGCCTGGTGACACAACCAGTATATGCCGAAGTCTAGAAGCTTAAGTCTATCTGTATCGTCATGGCATTATAGGAAAGGGGGCCCCTCCTTTTTGCAGTGGGGTTCCAGACCTTTTGTGTGTCTTAGTGGAACGGAATGAACAACACGATCACTACGGGCTTTCGGAGAAATAGTGCAATAAAATGACCTCATATGTTTCGAGACCTCCAGCCGGAAGGAGCAGAACTCGGCAGCTTCAGCAGGCATGGAGAGCTAGAGGGCAGCGGAACGGGGCTTTACGGTGTGCACCCGCACAAGGCCATGCCCGCCAAGCTGAGGAGCTGCTAGCTATGGGTTAAGAGCAAAACTCTCTTTGATTTATGACCTGAGTCTGGACTGAACCTAGAGAAGGCATTTGGAATAAAAGATAAATTTCTCTCCCAGGCGTCCGATATATCGTTTTGTGATTCTGTGGATGGGAGGTTGGGATGGGGGCGTGATCATCAAGACGAGCTTGCCATCTTTCATTAGGCTCTTTCGGCTAACTGCAGAGAGGAGACCATTTGTCAGGCGAAAATTGAGACAGGAAGCAGATATCAAGAAAGAAGACGTGTCGCACACATCTTGTCCTCTGCAAATAAACCACCTAGAAACTCTGCAAACCACTGGCTTGCTGGAGACCACATGTAAACCTCAGTTCACTTTAGTTCACATTTCTGGCTTGTGGGAGAGCTTCTCAACAGGCAAACAGATGCTTTTAAAGACTGGGGCTTAAAATATTTTTTGTCTTCCAGATGGCATTTCTGCCTTTTTGCCCAGAATAAGGGGTCTTTGCTCTGGGCTCTGGGAAGTGGGGAGGGTACCACCCGGCTCACAGATAGCTCCTGTTCTCCTGAGCAAATGGAAGGACAGGTCCGAACAGAAGAGGAAAAGGCAGAGAAATGACCAGATCCTTTGAGGCTAATTTCTCCCACCAGTGGGATACAGATTCAGGGAGTCAGGATGCAAGCAGGCAGAACCCAAGTGTTTGTTCTTTAAGGAAATGTTCCCTATTTTTGTGTGCCTTGGCAAACTCAGGGTGGAATGCAAGGGTTGCCATGGCAACATCCTTTTTTTTTTTTTTTTTTTTAAACACAGATAGGTCATGTGGGACCCACGCACATTCTGGAAGCCACGGTTAATAGTTCCCGTGCTAGGTCCTGTTTGGGGGCTCTGGGAGTGATGAGAGACAGCTTCTTTGGGGGTCAAAGGGTCAGCGTCTGCACCCCTTGTCCCCCAAGCAAAGTGCCTCCCTGATCATCACTCGCGTGGTCAGGGGTGGAGGCAAGAATGAGCCACGCTCGGTTTGCCAGTCTCTCAGCCACCCCATAATAGACTCTTAAGTCTATTTGCTGGGAGGACAGAGTGAGCGTTGGGTTTCTCCCGCTCAGTTCCTGCAAAGGTCACTTTCAGCCAGGGCCACATGGCACACCGTGGACATGGGGGACCAGGACTTCTAGAGTCTTCATCCGTGAGCACAGTAACTCCCGTGGGGAAGGCACTGGCTGGCCTGGGGCCCTGGAGTAACACTGGTGTGCACAGAACTTGGGGGTGGGGCGGTGGGAAGTCAGCACTTTCAGCCCAACACCGTTGACAGACCGTCCAGGCGAAGCTGCCAAGCTACAGGATCTTGGTGCCCAGAGTCTCCGGGGTGCCGTTAGCTCTGGGATGCTCCCACACACTCAGCTCCTGGTGCCATGTGTGAGGTTACCACGGCAGGAGGTTCACTTCTAGCCCATCAAAGAGAATTCTATGGCTTCTTTCTCACCCTCTCTCCCTAGCAACACCCACAAGGGATGCCTTCTCTTGGGTAGGATGGACTCGGTTCCACGGACTCACTGGGAGAGAGGAAAATGGTCCTTTAGGGAGAGGATGCGAAGGACTTGGTGGGGAACAGGCTGTTGGTGTCTCTCAGGTTGCCGTTTAATTCACACCCTTGCACAGTGGCTAATTGCTCTTCCAATGAAGTCTAATCCTCACATCCTTCAAGGTCCCTGCTCCCCAGTAGGAGGCAGAAGAACCTGTGGCCTTTAAAGAAGTACTCATTTTTTTTGCCCTGAAGTCCAGCACTGCCCTCTCACAGGGCAGGGTCCTTTAAGAATCATGCCTGGGGTCTCTATCCAGTCTACTTGGGGTCTCTCACCCCGCTCCCCAGGAGGACATGGCCAAGTCATTCACGGGGTCCCTCCCACCTAAAGAGAGAGAGCAAACTGCTTTGGGCAGAAACTAATGATAAACTTGTCCTGTGTGTCCGTATTCTGCATTTGGACCTGTTCTCGTTCTGAAGCCTGGTCCTGAGGGACCGAGGTGAGTCTGGTGAGAGGGGAGAGAGGAGAGATAGACACACGTGAAGTGTCTAGCGGGGCAGGGCAGGCTACAGGGACAGGCAGGCCATTGCCTTACTTGGCCTGGATGTGTGGGACCCCAGGCATTTTCACAGAGGGACTTGTAACCTCCCAGGTTCCCGGGAGCTTACACCTGCTCCCTCCTCCATACTACGGCTCAATCCCTAGTTTTACTTGTGCTCATCATGGATATTTGCAGTGGGGAGGTTTCTAGAGTTGCTCCCAGGCTGTTGCCCAAAGTGCTTGCAGAGGTGATTTGGAAGAAGACCCCAAACTGGGACCTTGGATGCTCCAAGTCTGAGAAGATCAGAGGGAGAGAGCAGAGAGAGAGGGGAGGCTTGAGGAGGGATTCATAAACACACACCGCACCCCAAAACCACCCGGCTGCAGCAAGAGAGGAAAAATTCTGGCACCTCCATACTGAACGAAAAGGGAAAAGGGAGAGGGGAATAGCTTGTAGCTTTAAGATGCAACGGAAAGAAAGAAGAGTAAGACAACTCCAATCACAGAAATAAAGACCTGAGCTTGGAAACGTACAGAGGGAAGAATTACAGCGAAAGGTTATTGGCTAGTCAGACTATGCAAGCTTGAATGAATAGCAGCGGTGGATATGGCATCTAGGAAAAGTCAGGAAACTGCAAATTTGAAATGGGGTTGGCTTCGGTTCCCTTCCCCAACAGAAGTATTTCACCTGTCGAGTTGGCTAAGCTCATTAACATCTTTTTGTTTTCTTGTGAAAATGAGTCAGTTGCAGAATCTGACTGCCTGAAGACGTTACGTAAAATACAGTGGTTTGATCTTTCCAGCTTTCCGTTTGGGTTGGTGTTTCTCTTTCTGTCTGGGAAGACAGATTAAGAAAGCAAATCGGAAGATGAGAGAAAGGTGAGATGTACAAGGACCTTAACTTGCAGTGGCCGCCCAGCGTGGAGATGTGTTTGGACTCCATCACTCTGGACCACTGGGGCGTGGCTTGCAATACCTCCTCACCACCAGCCTGTGTCCCTCTCCATCCCCAAACGACCCACCCCAGGGAGGCAGGGATGTGTGTCGGAGGACAAGCTTCTATCAGCAGTAAAGCAATTAGGGACGATGGATGTCACACATGAAGAAACCCAATATATACGTCTGTCTGTGTGTCTACGTGATAGAGATGCCCACGGTTATGCTTCTTTTTTTTGTCTAAATGGCAGCACAGACGGCAAAGCTGGGAGAAAGGCTCTCTGCAGATTCCAAAATGCTGGTGCGCGATGGGCTCTAGGAACAGAAAGCCAAGTGCCGACGGAAACCGAGAGCTCCCCAACTCTGCCAACAAGAGTCCTGTAGAAAAGGCAGTAGAACAGAAGCGAAGGGGGTGCAACTTGCAGACCGCTGGGCGCTGCACCCCATTCGATGGCTTTCCCCTCATGCCTTGCCGGGGGGCCTCCACTAGGTTGGGGAAGGAAGTCAGGGTAGGACGGGAAGCCCCCACTTCTGCAGCAACTCAGAAGTCAGCTTCTTGGCACTGAGGGTTGCCCTGGGGTGGGGGAGGGAGGGAGTCTCCAGTTGACCCCTGGGTTGAAAGAACGGGGCGCGGAGGTGATTGCGTGTTCCGCCTCTCTCTTGCTGCCTTACACCGCCAACCTGGATGGCCATGGGAATTCCGAGATGAAGATGAAGTTTCTCTTTAGAGTTCCTACAGGCGGCTATTTATTGCATTAGGAAACAAGACCATTAAAGCATTGAAGACAGCCCTTTTGTGTACCTGCCAAGGGGATGAAGTGGGTTTGCAACAACACGGGTTGCACTGCAACCTTGGGTTCTTCGCTGGACTGTGCCGCGTCTGCACCGTCCGTATCTGCTTTTTTTGTGGAGGAAGAATCTGCCCGCGGGGCAAGCACATGCGCGTGAGCCAGGAACGCAGCTGCCGGGGAGGCCGCTACTCCATGCCGCTCCGGAGGATCTGGTTGGCCGCGATCAGCATGACACTTATGATGAAGGCCATGGCGAAGGCGCAGATGAGGCTCTTCCGGACGCAGGTCTGTCTGTTCTGTTTCTGGGAATGCACTGGAGTGGGGTGTAGGGCAGAGGGCAAGGAGGCACGGAGGGAAGGCAGGGAGGGAAGAGAGAAATGACACAGTGAGACAGATTGCACTTCTTCCTCAACGAGCCCAGGGACCGGTCCACAGGAAGAAGACCGGTCACATCAAGTAAAGCATCTCTAGGTCAGCTCTCAGAAGAGACTGGGCGTCCCTGCTCCTGGCAAATGGTATGAAGTGGCCAAACTTCAAAAATCGTGCCAGATGTGTTCCAAGTGAGGTCTAGGCTTCCAGATGCAATAGCGCTACAGCGATTTCGGAGCGAGGAGATACACCACATCTTCAGCGTGAGTCTCACCAAAGGCATCATCCAGGCCTGGCCATGTCGTTTCTGCAGAAAGCCAGCCTCCCGTGTTTGAGGCAGCTGTTACAGACAGAGCGAGGTTCGGATGCATCCCTACAGGATGGGCTGGAAGCCACTTACCTTTCCCAGGACTGTTCTTGGGTGGCTGCCAGTTGAAATGACTCTAAGGGACTTCTGGCATTATGGCAGATACGCGCAGCAGTGGTTCGAGCGCGGGGTCCCTGGGTAAGCTACATCACAGCACCAAGAACTTCTTAAAAAGGCAGATTCTCAGGCCGGCCCATGCTCCCCACAGAGCTGTTGAATGGGGGACTCTGGCCAGTGATCTCCCCAGTTTAACTAGGTGATCGTGGTGCCTGCTGAAATCTGGGTTGTGGAGACCACGTGAGCTGTGGATAGGACCCGCGTGAAGCAAGGAGGTGCAGAATCCTCTCAGGCTTTTCGGAGGCAGGGTGTCCCTGCCCCCAGATCCTGCGGCCCCCAGGGTCTGACCTTGGGTCCTGGGGTGGCGCTGTCTTAATCCTTTTGTTGGGCCAGGTCTTGAGTCACCATTTTTATAAGGCCCACGAGAAACCATTAGTTGGTCTCGATCAGAAGGCGTTAACTAGTGGGTTAGGAATATGGGCCAGAAATAGGGAAATGGAAATAACAAGAAAGGAAAGAACGGCTCTCTCCTCCAGGCATTGCTTCCCACACCAGAATTTCTTTTCCTTCTCTTTCCTCTTTTTGTCTACACCTCCTTCCCTGTCCGTCCTGGTCCCGCAGTAAGCTTTACACACAGTTTACCACTTAGCTTGTGGAAGAAATCCCTTCCTGGGAGGCTGGCGGGAGGCGACCTACACCAGGGCTACTCGTTGGACCAGCTGCCTCGGCACCGTCTGGGAGTCTGATGTCAATGCGAATTCCCCCACCCCATCACAGAATGACCGAATCCACATCTATGGGGGTGGAGGCCAGGAGTGTGTATTTTTAATAAGCTCTGCAGGTGATTAGGGGATCTCCGGGCCCCAGCCCCAGGCTTTTTGGTTCAGTACATCTGGGTGGGGCCCAAGAATCTGATAGAGCTTGAGTTGCTGGGGGCAGGAGGGCTGTGTGTGTGTGTAGGTGTGTGTTAGGGACATCGGGGTGTGGGTACTGCAGAAACCCAAGGCCAGGACTGAAGAACATTTTCAGATTACCTTGCATTTTGCAAAGGGGTCCTTCTGCTAGACATTCTACTGTACCTTTGCAAACAACCACCAGCTGAGGGAAAGTGGTTTTTCTTTAGGCCAAATTGAGTGAAAAAAGAAAGAAAAGAAGTGTAATTTCCCTTAAAATTACTCTCTGCTGGAAAGAAGGCAAAAGAAAAGGTCAAGGTAGGGTCCACATGCCTTTAAAAAAACCTAAAAAAAACGTTCAAGTTCACACCCCTCTCCCCTTTGACACTGAGTGGCTCCTCTCATGCCCTAGAAATAGCAGGGAAGAAGCAGGAAGTGGGTGATGTTTCCAAAGGCAAAGGACCTTCCCCTGAGACAAGGCTCAGGGGGGCCTCTACAAATTACATCCACCGGAAGGTTTCTCCAGCAAGCCACACTTCAGAGAGGCCCAATGCCCGGGGCACAGCTCCCGGCTCCCTCCCCAATACCTGTCGGTTATTTCTGCCTTAGTCTCTTAGGCCTTGTCTTGGTATCTTTAATCCTTCTGGGTCCACTGGGTCCCTTGGTGATTGAAAGTATTTTTGGCTCAGTTCTCTACTACTCGCTCATCCTGTCTGGGTCTTAGAATCTTATAAGTTCTTACCTGGAGGAAGAAAATTTCCTCGGTGCAGAGACATGCCTGCCCCCAGAAGTGGGCAAATGTAAAAAGTTATATCAGCCTCAGGAAGGAAAAGGGAGGTGGTGTTTGGGAAGGAAAGGACCCAAAGCAGAAAATAAGGTGAGGATGTGGAAATGGCGTATCTAACACATTCTGAGGACTATAATTTATTCCGGCAGCTCCTCAGTATAAAACTGCTTCTGAAGGCAGACATCTACCTTCCTATCTTGAGGGCTGGCGAAGGCTTAAGGAAAAGAAAAATTGTGTGATTGGGCTGAGGGAGAAATTTTTTGCTGAAGCCCTTCTTTGTGAAGGACACTCAGAAAACAAGGTTACAGGCAAGAGGATTATCCCCCAGGAGAGTGGCTGCACCTTTGATCTAAAAATCCTTCAAAGCAGTAGGAGGGGAGAGATAAGGAAGGAGGCAAGGCCTGGGGACCTAATAGTTTGTACGTGAGGTCATGCCAGTCTGGATCCAGACGTGAGTACTATAGGCAAAGTGCAGCTTCCACCTCTCTCCTGGGTAGTTCTGAAACCCACCATCATTGGAGATTAGAGACTTTAATTCAGATTCTGTGCAAGGATGAGAATTCTTTTTTATTTTTTTAAATTAATTAATTAATGTCTGGTTGCGTTGGGTCTTCATTGCTGCGCACAGGCTTTCTTTAGTTGCGACGAGCGGGGGGCTACTCTTCACTGTGGTACGCGGGCTTCTCATTGCGGTGGCTTCTCTTGTTGCAGAGCACGGGCTCTAGGCACACGGGCTCAGTAGTTGTGGCGCACGGGCTTAGATGCTCCACGGCACATGGGATCTTCCTGGACCAGGGCTTGAACCTGTGTCCCCTGCATTGGCAGGTGGATTCTTAACCACTATGCCACCAGGGAAGTCCCAGGATGAGAATTCTTTCACATCCAGTTCTGATGTAAGTTGTGTGGCAGAGTGAAGAAGCCAGACACCAATCTTAATCGCAATGATCTTAGCCCACATTGCAGCTGTGTGAGCTGGGGCAAGCCAAGCTCCCTGGGCCTCAATTTCCCCGTCTATAAAATGTGGGTAAATAAGACCTACCTTGTGGTGAGGATTATGAACATAGGAAGGTACTTGAATGTTGTCTGTGCCCAGTGAATGCTAATTCCTATATGGAAACCTTGAAAAAATTCCCCTTTACTTACTGAGCACCCACCTCAGTGGGCAAGGTACGCCTATGTGCTTTATAGACGCCCTTGCAGAATTAATAGCGATAGTCCTTTGTGAATTGGGTGTGTGACCCTCAGTTGGTAGGTGAGGGCTCTGAAGCTCCGAGAAGTAGAGTCCAAGGTCTTTCGGAAAATGGTGAAGGTGGGATTTGAACCCACGTCTGATTCTAATATCCAGGTTCAAAAGTTCTACACAAACTCTCTCCTGATCTTTTGTTTAGTGATAGAAAGTACAGCCAGAGGAAGATCCAAAAGAAATGTCCTTCAAACACTTGGTGTGGTCGACAGTATAACGCAGCACTGATTAATGTGTTTGTTGATAATAATTTAATGCCTGTCTTTGGCTATCATATATTTGCATTGCGCTATATTTTTGTGTACTTATTCATTCTCAGTGTCTACACTTGGTTTCCCCAACAAGATGACAGGTCAGCCCAGGATGAACTGTGAGTTGGAGATATGGCTTCTTCTCTTCACTGCCACTTAGGAAGAGCCCTGGGCAAGAGGCTGAATTTCTCTGAGCCTCAGTTTCTCTCTCTGTAAAAGGAGCTAATGATAATTGTTCTGTTAATTTCAAAAATTATTTCGGAGATCAACGGGCTCATAAAAAAATCAAAAACTATTGTGCAACCCTGACTTGCTAGAGAAATGCAAGGTATCCTTCCTGTATCCCCTGAGGGCTGGAGAAAAGATCTGATGGTTTTTCTCCTGTTTCCTGCAGCCTCTAGCCCCGGGCTGAGACTACAGCAGATGCTCCCAAAACTTTGCTTTGGTCCCTTCCTTCAATTATTCATCCTGAACTGCAGCCAGACTCCTTCCTGGAGCAGTGCTTGGTATGCGTCATCACGCCCTGCAGTCTCCCTGAAGGCCCCCCCTTGCTGGGGGAAGCAGTTCTATCCAGTTCCTAAGCTCAGCAGGTAGGCAGGACCGCAGATCACCTCCTATCCCCTTTGCCCCTCTGTCCCTAGACCACCCCTCCTCCCCTCCCCCAGCGACCTTTGTCTCAGCCAAGCAGCTATGCTCTCTACCTAAGGCTCTGCAGCACTGTTCATACCTTTCCCTCTGTTAAGGGTGTCCGCTTACCTTCCCTCTCATTTCTTCCAGGCCTAACCTAAACTTCACTTTCCTATGAGGCTTCTCCTGAACATCTATCGTGCTCTCAAAGGGCCTGATATTTTAATTTTTTAAAAAATCTAGCTCTTAATATTTACTTTCAATTGAGAAAGAATTCACATACCATAACATTCACCCTTTTAGGGTGTACAATTCAGTGGTATTTAGTACATTCCCAAGGGTTGTGAAACCATCACCACCACCTAATTCTAGAAAGTTCTCATCACCCTAAAAAGAAACCCCATACACATTAGAAGGCACTCCTCATCGCCCTCCCTCCCCAGCCCCTGGTAATCATTAATCTACTTTCTGTCTCTATGGATTTGCCTATTCTGGGCATCTCATATACATGGCATCATACACTATGTGACCTTTTGTGTCTGGCTTCTTTCACTTAACATAATCTTTCCCAGGTTCATCCATGCTGTAGCATGTGTGGGTACTTCATCCCTCTTGGTGGCTGAATAATATTCCATTGGATGGACGTACCACATTCTGTTTATCCATTCACCAACTGACGGACATTTGGGTTGTTTCTACTTTTTTGGCTGTTATAAATAATGCTGCTATGAACGTTCATGTACAAGTGTTTGTGTGGACGTGTTTTCAGTTCCCTTGGGTACAAATCTTAGAGCCACACTGCTGGGTCATATGGCAACTCTATGTTTAACTTGTCGAGGAACCTATTCCTTTTTGGATCTCGTTGAGCACTGAAAATGGCAAGAATACATCATGCTATTGGTGATCTTTTCTATGTTTTTCTTCCCAGTAGATGTTGATATCTTTCTACATAGTACTTGTCACAGTAGGAGTCCAGAAGGTACATGGGGATGAAATGTGAGTCAGGGGAGGTTGACACAGGAGGACACAGAAGGGAGGTTTCCTGTTTTCTTAAAAGTTCATTAGCGAGTCCATGCACCAGCAGACTCCTGGCTGCTGTGGCAGGACCTGGGTTTGTAAGCTCTAGTGACAGACTGCTCCTTCCCCTTCTTATTTTGACAGAGGTTCACATGGCTCTGCTCGGCAAATGCCAGGCAGTGGCTCTCGAATTTTTTCCCGGACACAGGAGTCTACACGGATTTTGCCATTGACCAGCCGGGTGAGCCTATGTAGAATGGGTTCATAATCCTTCTGGCTTCAATCTTCAGAGACACTGGCTCCCAAATAAGGCAAGTCAGCATCATAACAATTCTAACTGCCCTAATGCAGATGTACGTAAGTGCTGTTCCTGGCAGGGAGTTTGCGGCTCAGGAAATGGTAAAACAATATAAAACCCAGCTCAGATGATTCTAACAATTAGCCAGATCTACTAGGTATGGGAGCTAGAGTTCTGTGATCCTTCCAGGTCTGACACTTCATGATTGTATGAAATTGGATAGTTCCATGGTCTAAGGTGGAGTTAATTAAGAGCTTGTGAAAGAGATTTTTCATCGGTGATAACAGAGCGTCCAGGCACCCAGGTAAGACCTGAAGTTAGAGGTGGAGGATGTGGTCTCTAAGGGAACAGGTGATGCTTTCGTAGGAGGAAGACAGGCCACCTGTACTTGTGTGGGTATGAGCTGGCCCTTCGTCACCACAAAATCATCTTGGGTTTCCGGGTGTCAGACAGCTGTGTCTGGCTTTAAGGGTCCTGCAAGGCTCCCTGGCATGGTGTGGCCAGGTGTTATTTTGGTCTTTCCAGCCATCCTTCCCCTTCATGTAACAAAATTCATCTTTTGGTTTGGGGATCTGTGCCTCTCCACCTGGTGGAACTCTCAATCCAGGGCCTCACCTTTCCACTAGTAACAAACCAGATTGGCCAGTAGAGTACCCTAAGCTCTTGGCTTGTCCAGAGGTAGGCACACGGGCCAAGCAGATTTGGAGCCCCTTCTTGGAATGGAGCTGAATCTCAAGAGAGAGAATCCTGTTGACCTTGGGGAGAGAGGGCCTGCCCAAGAATGATGCCAACAGAGAGGAAAGGACAGAGAGAATGAGAGCAAGGTGGGGGCAGGGAGAGAATGTTGCTTGAGCTCTTTGGGTCCAAGTCAGCCAAAGCTCATCCCTTTGGCTTCCCCCATTATTTGAGCCAGTGCTTTTTAGTTTAATGGGGTGGGGGTTGAGTTTCTGTTACTTGAAGCCAAAAGAGTCTTGACCAATACTCTTGGGCACTCCAACGTTGGCAAGGACTTAACTTCAGGGATGAAATGTGTCAAGAGGATGGTTCAAACCCTGTAAATTTGGTCCCTGCACCATCTTTCAAAGATGTGGTGTTCCAGCAGTACATACTCTGCAATGTCTCCAGGTAAAAAGTAACAATAAGAAGAGAACTGGGACCAGGGACCGGCCAGTTTTGTTTGTTATGATTGCTTACTAATGTGTTAAGCGTTGTACTATCTCACGTGTTACCCCATTTAATCCTCATAACAACCATATGAGGTAGGTCATGATAAGATTCCCATTTCACAGATGAAAAAAACTTAAGTGCCTTACTCAAGTGATCTGTAGGTGGTGAGGCAGGATTTTAAGCCAGCCCTGTCCAGAGTGCAGAGCTGGAGTTCTTAGCTATCATGCCTATAGCTCTCCAGGTCTCTATCTTGTATTTCAGAATCCCTTCACTCCTCACTCATGGCTCCAGAAGACTTTCCTACAGGTTTGCTTTAATAGGTCCCCAACTAGAAAAAGAAAAATCCTTTTTTGTCCGAAGCCCCAACTTCCTTTCAAACTGTCTCTTGTCTCACCACCTGCCATGGACCTCACCTACGCCTTAACCTCCTACATCTACCCCAGGAGAACAGGTTTTATTTCAGGAAAGTCACGGCACCTGGTGAGCTGGGAGCAGATGGTGTGGATGACACATCATGCCCTTTTCAGTTGAATGGGCATGAAATGCCCAAGGTGTACGGCCAGGTGATGAGCCAGGTCTCCCAATCCAGGTGTGCATTTGACATCCCGACAGAAACACTGCGACTTCAGCAGGGATGGCTTGAGCTGGAGCCCTGGGACATGGCTGCAAAATTCTTTCTCACCTTCCAAGGAGCCCAGAAATGTTTGAATCTAGATATGACCACCGTTGTCCAATCTTTGCATCATCGGACAGAGGAAAAAAATAAGGCTCAGAGAGTTTTAAAATAAGTTCCCAGGGTCACACAGCTAGTCTACACAGGGCAGGGAACAGAACCCACATGACTACACAGGGGTGCTTTGGGGGCTACCTGGCCTGGGTCACCACTCTGACATTTGTTTCTCTTGTCCATCGTACTGAATGGTACAGAGCAGCTTTGCCGCGTCTTTCACAGAAACTATTTATTCCCCAGTTGATGATTTCTGCTTGATTTCCGTCTCCCGTGCATGTTGTCAGAAGCCTACAAAACCCTGACAGCTGGTATTCCATTTAGGGACAAGACTTGGGGGACGCATCTTGAAAGGGCTCACACACAGATCTTGCTGCACGTCTACTTGACTTCCAAATATAATGTGATTTCACTGGCGACGAAATGGAAAAGGAGTGAGGATGATGAAGAGTCGTTCTGTAAAGAGTCTTTGAAACGCCTAAGCTCGGGGAAATGACCCAGGGCCACTAAAGGGGAGCCAGGGCGGGGTTTGGTCAGGTGGACCTAGATTTAAAGCCTTACTCGAAGTTTGACTTCGGACAAATGACTCCATCTTGCTGAGCCTCAGTTCCCTCATCTGTCCCACAGGAACCACAGAACTGATCCCTCAGGCCGTGCTGACAGGTCGGTCTAACGTGTTAACAAATGACCAGCACTTGGGAAGCACGCCAGACAGCTTTCCCTCATCCCTTTCCTCCTGGACTTAGTACATAACATAATTTATCCTAAGAACACTTAATAAGGATCTGGTGACAGGCAAATAGATGATTCAATCACAAGACCACTTAGTTTCACAGATGTCAGCGACTGGAACCAAATAATAAAATGTGAAATTCGTCTCTCAGTGTCACTGAGCTTATGTTCTCCAAAATCAAAACAGCTGGTGATTACAAGTGGTCCCACCGAAGCAAACCAGCTTAAACCTCTCTTATTTAGCATGGATGGTGATTGGGCATTGTGGGTAGCCACGTACTCTTGTATCTGACCCATGTGATAAGACATTAGTACATCAGGCATAATCTATCTTAGTAAAGAACTTAAAAAAATGTCTGAGGGATTGGAAGGGTCTGGAAGTCCAACTTTTAGTGAAATATTCTCATTGGATTGGGGACACACAGGCTGCCCACCAGTGGGTAACACCAGAGAGCCCCTGAACTGAGTGGGGTTAAGTGAGCTCTTGCCCAAAGCACCCAGCACATGGGTGACACCTGGGCAAGTGTCTGACTCAAGCTGATTTTCCACTTGGAAATCAGGTGTGAATGAAGGAAAAGTCCACTTCAGAATCCTTGCATTAGATCCTTCTAGCTTCTAGTCTCTTCTCTGCCTTCCCAGGGGCTTCTGCAGGTGACTTCTTTTGGTGCTCTAGGAAAGTGGGTTCTATCCATGGTGTGACACCCCAATTCAGGACTTCCTGAAGAAGTCAGGAAAACGTTCCTTACATGTAACTTGGAATTTCATCCTATTTCCTCTTGTCCTTTCCTTGGGAGAAGATGGAAAAGGTAACGCCTACCTATGATCACAGAGCCCTACGCACCGTAAAGATTAGGCAGATCAGACTGTGTGAGGGGCTCTGTGTATATGTGTGTGTGTGCGTTGTTTGTATTAACCTAAAAATCCAATAAATAAAACAAAATCAAGGCAAAATGAAAACTAAAAAGAAGACAAAATAACCCCTCAAACCTCTCCCATCAGGGGTACCACACCCTTTGGACCCCTGGCCTATTTCTCTGTTCTTTATTCTTCCATTCATGTGGAAGGAATAATCAATATTTCCTGACTTAATGGACAGAATCCGAACACCTTTGTGAAAGTACCAGACCCAAGATTTATAGAAGTGAAAAATATAATCATTGACATAGAATGACGCTGATGGCCTTTGGAAGCCCTCCTGTTAATTTCTAACGGACACACGCTGCTGCGTTTTCAAACCTCTTCCTCACTCCAGAAGCTCCAGCTTTGCTGAACTCGAAGACATCTGACGTGGGCTTCTTCAAATTCTGACCCTGCTACAGAATGCCTGTTTCTCTGACTATCGCCTCGTTCTTTGCTCAGAGACCGATGTGCCCTTTTACTTTTTTAAGGCAGACTTCTTACATCTTTAGGTGTAATAGGTCCTTACACCTTGATTCCTTCCTCTGACACCAAACAGAGCAGAATTTCCAAGCGCCATGGATCACCCAGCTTTATAGGCGAGCCAATCAGCATGGGAACATATTTGCTGTGGCAAAGCTCTCAGAAGAGCAGGAGAGAGCTTCCTGAGTGGGGAGCAGAAAGAGTGGAGGTGGCCTGTGGGGGGCTCTGGGGCCTGGGGGAAATGTCCCAGCTCCCGTCCCCCCATCAGTCATTTGGGGTTGCAGAGAAGATAAAATTTGGAGAGATAAGAGTTCCATTGCTGGGACTTCCCTGGTGGTCCAATGGTTAAGACTCCGCACTTCCACCGCAGTGGTGGTGGTGGGGGTTTGATCCCCGGTCGGAGAACTAAGATCCCGCATGCCTCGTGGTGCACGGCCAAACAAAAGAAAAAAAAGTTCCATCATTGAAAGAAGGAAAGGCAATCACCTTGTCCCTACAGAGTTAGATGCTGGATTTACCAAGATGTGGGATGGTGCCAGCTGACAGGTGGGAGGGGGATTCTGAAATGTCAGCGAGGCCTTGGCTGAAGTGGCCGGACAGGCGAGGGGGCAGCCTGGGTCAAGGGCGAGAGCAGACAGGAAGGAGTTGATCACTGGGGCGACGGGGCAGCGCAAACAGCCGGAGGCCGAGAAGATTTAGGAAGCACAAGCCATGCACCTACGCCATCAGGCATCGGTAGAAGCAGGGAGAGGCTCAAACAGCCAGTAGGTCCCCGTTTGTGGGCAGCAGGCATGGGGGAAAGAAGGCAGGGAGAAGGCCAAGGTCACCACAAGGTCTCAAATGGACTCTCTCAGTCCTAGGGCACCAGGGTGAATTCTGTGTCTGTGCGTCCATCTCTTCCCAGACTCCTTTGCCCTGAGTAAAATCAGGGAGCCCCTTTCCTGAATCTGGAGAGAGCCGTGGGCATTAAAATACATGCACTGGTGACTTTGGTCATATCCGAGATGGGAAAAATCTTACACCTAAACGCAAACACGATGAGGTTGTGTTTGGGGCCAAAAAGCGCTGATGTATTTTAAAAACCCTCTCTGACATGAAAATCTGTAAAAGGGATTATGTAATCAAGCTCACAGAGGTCATTCAAGAAATCAAGGTGTGAGTTACAAATAGTATTCCTTTTATTAAATAAGATCATGGATTTTAAAGCACAGTGCCCTGGCCCTGGCCCTTATCAATCACCCCCAAACGGTAAGTGCGGCTAATGCTACATGCACTAGTCATTAAAGCAGACCCAGGAAGACTTCTATCTGGAAACCCCCAAGTTAGCTATTTATTTTATTAATAGATGAGCTTTTGAGTAATAAAAAGACAGTGCTTAGAGTTCAGACTCTTTCCCAGGGCAGTCTGACCTTTCTGAAAGTACTAAGACTTGTGACATTTCTCTGAATAAAGCACCAATCCATGAACATAGGTTCTTGTGGAAAATGCAGTGCTCAGAAATACTCTTCCTACTCATTTCAAGAGTGTGTCTCACAGCAGGGCGACTAGAGCCCCCAAATACTTCTACCGTTTGAGCACTGAGTCTGTCAGCTAAAATCAAGATGGAACGGAGAAGCCAGGCCTGCTGTTTTCTCAAATTTCAATCCAATCTCTGCGCTCTTCACCCGTCCTCGTCCTCCCAATTCCCCTGCCTGCCTGCCTGCAGACGGCGTTGGCTGTGACCTTCCCGCCCTTGTGTGGTCCCTGCGGCTCCAACTCCAAACGCAGACATTGATGCTATGGTCCAAGTCCCAAGCAGGGCAACCAAGGCACCTTCTGGACCACAGCTGGGTTTTGTTTGCCGTACGCAGCACTTTTGAAAATTTTCACTGTGAACGCCTTAACAAGGAGGCATTTCTGTCAAGTTGACCCCAATCCCACCACTCCCTATTTCCCTGACGAGTTAATTTTGTCACCTTGGGGTATAAGCCACCTCCCGTTTCCTGTAGCAGTTCAGCCCTCACAGGGCCCACGGACGCCCAGGTCTGGATGTACCACTGGGTCCACCTAGACAAGCTCAGCCCCGTGTTGTCTGCCTGTCGTGGGC
Source organism: Neophocaena asiaeorientalis asiaeorientalis (assembly GCF_003031525.2). Classification (NCBI taxonomy): domain Eukaryota; kingdom Metazoa; phylum Chordata; class Mammalia; order Artiodactyla; family Phocoenidae; genus Neophocaena; species Neophocaena asiaeorientalis. The sequence goes on from NW_020175079.1 coordinate 2,817,787, forward strand.
CTCGGCTGATTCTAACACAGCAGCTCCCAAACCAAAGAACCAAATTCCATTCTGGTGTCTATGTGACAGCTTACCATCTGTACACATTGGCTTGTTGTAATGTTCAGAAAAAAAGAACCGAAAAAAAACAGTAGACCTTTTAAAAAAGTCTCAACCTTAAATAAGTTAAAAATTGCCCGTAGCCTGCTATGCTGTTTTAAGGTAATTAAACAAACTTCTGTACATCAGAGCTGTTAAAGCAGCTTTGATTTTCAAAGTTGGAAAGAGGTATTCAATTATTTAACTTCCCTGGAACTCTCTACTGATTAGGGAATAAGGTAGCCTATTTTTTTTTTTTTTTAAGCTTTCCTTCGTGAGTCCAAGAAAAATGACCTCTCACGGGTCTCTTTTTTGACCCCAGGAGAGCCTTATTTTCTCGGTGGAGTTCATGAGAGTTTTTTCATGAGCAGGGCTTTTGTTGGCCAGTGTACATTCAGAGAGCATAGAATGGAGGTAATTCATTCATTCCTAAGGATCCTGTGAAGTAGGTGTAATTATCCTGATGTTTATAGGTGAGGAAACTCATTCAGAGAAGATACACCCCTTGCCCAAGGTCACACAATTAGCCACTGGACTTGACCCAGGTTTGCAGACACCCCATGCAGCCCCCACTAAATAAAGGCCAACACCACAAAGCCACTCAAGTCACAGACCTCAGGGTCACCGGAGGAAGGAAGGGTCAATACAGGTCTTGCAAAAATGCAGAGTTGGGGGAAAAAAGCAGAAAAAAAAGAAACCTACTACATCTTGGCAAAAAGGATCTTTTAACCTCGGTCCTGGATTTGTGGCTTCCGTCCAAGGCCACTTCGGCCCAAGAGACTGTAAACCCATTTTTCATACAGAGGATGTGGAACGGCTGGCCTAACCCAGACCAGGCAGAGAGCAGAAGCAGAGGTACCTACCGCCCTCAAACTCTGTCTGGCAGTTCCCCGAGGTCTCATTCAGGCTCTCTTCCTCGTTGATGATGATATTCTCAATGTCCTTCATCGTTAAGTGGTCCCGGAAGGCGTGATAGAGGATGTGCTTCAGCTCTTCCAGAGTTATCCTCTGCATGTCGAACTGTGGAGATAAAGAGGAGTGAGAGGGGGACTTCCCTGGTGGCACAGTGGTTAAGAATCCACCTGCCAGTGCAGGGGACATGGGTTCGAACCCTGGTCCGGGAAGATCCCACATGCCGCGGAGCAACTAAGCCCGTGAGCCCCACAACTACTGAGCCTGTGCTCTAGAGCCCGCGAGCCACAACTACTAAGCCCGCGACCCACAACTACTGTGCCAGTGTGCCACACTACTGAAGCCCACACGCCTAGAGCCCGTGCTCCGCAACAAGAGAAGCCTCCGCAATGAGAAGCCTCCGCACCGCAACGAAGAGTAGATCCCACTCGCTGCAACTAGAGAAAGCCTGTGTGCAGCAACAAAGACCCAAGGCAGCCAAAAATCAATCAATCAAATTTACAAAAAGAAGAGAGGAGTGAGAGGGTCTGGGGCACTTGGGGGTGAGAACTCGGCTTGGGGCATGACCAGCAAGCCCTAAGCCTTCCTACAGAGATTTGTCCCAGCTTTTCGAGACATCAGATGAGCAGTTTTCTGCCACGCTCAGCTCCAGGCACACTTGTGAACTTCTCGGGAATTCAAGGAATGCGATTCCCCCCTCAGTAGAGAATCTTGGAGAAAAAGATGCCACCTGCTAGTTTGGTTTCCTACTCATCCAGCCATCTGCTGTCACCCCTCCACACCTCATGTACTTTGGAGTGTGTCACACTTCAGACAATGCATATGTCTCTAGAAAGTTTTAAATCTTCCAAGAAGCCAGCATGTATCTTGCTCTAACAAGATAAAATGCACGTTCCAAGCCATGTTTATGAGGAAGAACAGCTGAAAAAAAGGTGTAGCGTTTCCACTTGTGTTCTTCCGCTACAAGGGAGACGATTTGCTTTTCCACTCCATTTCTATCAGATTTGGTCATGTCACTTTCTTGGCCAATGAAATGTGAGTAGAACTAACATAGGTCACATCGATTAAAATCTTTAAGAGCCATTGCGTGGTTCTAGCCTGTGTCCTTTTCCTTCTGTCCTACAAAGAGGCTGTTCCTTCTGTTGGGGTCCCAGAATGAGGATAAAGTGGAGAAGATAGCCCAAAAAGGAAAAGTAATGGGAGTAACAAATGCCCTTCGCTGTAGCCATAGAGATTTGGTATAACTTGGTTTACGTCAACAATATAGAAATTAGTACGTAGAAATGAAAAGCTACTATAACAAAAATTCTAAAAGATGATGTATGGATTGCAGGGCCAGGAAAATAAGAAAGCTGTTATTGGAGGCTGGAAAGATAACAACCCATGTTATGCAGTAGCAAAACATTTGGTAAAGTTGTTTCCTGTGATAACTCAGAGGGCAGATACACATTGAATGGGTTTGTGGCTTTAGGTAAAAAGTTTGGGACACAGCAGGCTCTGGTTGCGATTGGTTGCTCATCTACAAGAAAGAGACGAGCTCAGAGTGAACTAAATCAGACAGAGAAAGACAAATACTGTATGATCTCACTTACGTGCGTAATCCACAAACCAACGAATAAAACCCGTATTCACGGATCCAGAGAACAGATGGGTAGTTTCCAGAGGCACGGGGGTGGGGAGTGGGTGAAATGGGTGAAGGGGGTCAAAAGGTACAAACTTCCAGTTATAAAATAAGTCCTGCAGATGTAATATCCAGCATGGTGACTATAGTTAATAACATTGTATTGTGTATTTGAAAGTTGCTAAGAGAATAGATCTTAAAAGTTCTCCTCAAAAAAAAAAAAAAAGTTCTCCTCACACACAAAAAATGTGTAACTATGTGTGGTGATGGATGTTAACTAGACCTCTTGTGGTGAGCATTTCACAGTATATACAAATTTCAAATCTTTATCTTATACATAGGAAACTGATATAATGTTATATGTTAATTATACTCAATTTGAAAAAAAGGTGATGAACTCAGGAAAGAATTGATTGTTTTGCAAGCCAGGAGTAGAGACAACCCCAAAATTTCTGGTCTTGCAGCACTGAAAGAAGCAATTGTTTCTCATCTCCTACTAGGAAGAGATAAAATTGAGAAATGCTATAAATAACAATCCAAGCCTATTAAAACAAATCAAAATGTCCCTTCTTAAAATCTCTGAATATGTTAGGTGGCTCTCCCAAAAAGCTGGTCATTAAGTTTAGAGAGAGAGAGGTATGTCTCAAAAATAATTTTGGATACTAGCAGAAACCAACTGGAGTTAAATGGATTTTTAAAAATGACTAACTTTTTGAGAGAGCCAAGAGCAAACAGCCTGGGACTAAAAGACTATGACTGTTCAAAACTTAAAATCATCTTTGGGCTCCCAACCTTCTATGGGCACAAGCCACTTTGAGGATAAGTTACAGAGGCCCCAAGAAGGGTATATTTTCCAATACCCCTGATAGGGATAGAGTAGGATAATTAAATAGTCAGTTTAGAAATCTCACTAGGGGATTAAGACAGAAAAGGAATTTTAAGGGAGTTTGGGAGACTGTTGTAAGCTAATAACCACTCAAGAAAAGAATCCAGTAACCTAGCAACAATCTACTCTACCTTGAAAGACCAGGTGCATCCAAGTGCCAGACACACTCAAGCCACAAACCCTGATATTTAAAACACAAGACAATAGATACGGGATGTGAATCCTGTTACATGAACTCAGAGAGTTAAGAGTCCTTGAAGAGTAGCATTTCTGCATGTGGCCAGGACAGAAATATAGGTGAAAGGGGAAAGAAACTAGGTGAAAGGGGACATTATACCAAAACCTGAGATAAATTACCATATTTTAGTAATATATATATATGATCTAAATAGCACCATGACATCTGCCCAAGAATGAGGAAGAGGTGGTCTTCTCTCCTCCCCACGTTTTATTTGATTATAAAAATGTAGCCCTCTTTGTTCTCAGGGCTGTGTTTCCTTGCCAGCCCACTTGTATCTCCCACAAGCGTCCTATGCTGATAAACTCACTCTTGGCCTGCCGCTTTGCCTCACACTGAGTTCTTTCTGTGATGAGGCAAAAGAACCTGAGCTCCAGTAAGTCCTGACACCAGGTGAGTGGTTTTAATCAAAAGACAGCCATCATCAAAAAATCTACAAACAATAAATACTGGAGAGGGTGTGGAGAAAAGGGAACCCTCTTGCACTGTTGGTGGGAATGTAAATTGATACAGTCACTATGGAGAACAGTATGGAGGTTCCTTAAAAAACTAAAAATAGAACTACCATATGACCCAGCAATCCCACTACTGGGCATATACCCAGAGAAAACCATAATTCAAAAAGAGTCATGTACCACAATGTTCACTGCAGCACTATTCACAATAGCCAGGACATGGAAGCAGCCTAAGTGTCCATCGACAGATGAATGGATAAAGAAGATGTGGCACATATATACAATGGAATATTACCCAGCCATACCGAGGAACGAAATTGAGTTATTTGTAGTGAGGTGGATGGACCTAGAGTCTGTCATACAGAGTGAAGTTAGTCAGAAAGAGAAAAACAAATACTGTATGCTAACACATATATATGATCTAAAAAAAAAAAAAAAGGTCATGAAGAACCTAGGGGCAAGATGGGAATGAAGATGTAAACCTACTAGAGAATAGACTTAAGGACACGGGGTGGGGAAGGGTAAGCTGGGACAAAGTGAGAGAGTGGTAGTGTATATATGGAAATATATACACTACCAAATGTAAAATAGATGGCTAGTGGGAAGCAGTTGCATAGCACAGGGAGATCAGCTGGGTGCTTTGTGACCAGCTAGAAGGGTGGGATAAGGAGGGTGGGAGGGAGATGCCAGAGGGAGGAGATATGGGGACATATGTATATGTATAACTGAGTCACTTTGTTATCAAGCAGAAACTAACACACCATTGTAAAGCAATTATACGCCAATAAAAATGTTAAAAAAAAAAAAAAGACACTGGGTTCTAGTCCCCTTCTAGTCAAGGATCGTGGATTCAAGTCCCAGCCCGTGGGTTCGAGTCCCATCTGAGAAGGAGTGCAGTTTCACCCTCATCAGGTGAGTACAAAGAGAACAAGAGGAAAAGGATGGATCTCCCAGATGGTGATGAAAGCATGCAACGACATCAAGCACCATTTCCAGGAAACACAACTAGGGTCTAATTAAGGAACATACCTCACCTCAAGGTCTGTTCAACAGGATTTCAGAATTGCTCCGAGACTTGGACTGCTATGCGTGTTCCATTGCTTGCTTTCTGGATGGGAATATTTTTGGTGGTTAACCTGACCCCGTTCCACTACTAAAAATTGAGTGTGTGTTGGGCGATGGGGTGGATTCAGGGGGGTAATTTGACTTTGCAGCTCATATGTCTCCAGATCATGAGAAGTCACACCCAGATTTGATGTACATCTTGAGATTCTACATCTTGTCTTCTGTTGTCATTGGATGGGACTTTTGAGTGTCTCCCTTGGGGAAAGGATGAGTATATTTTGTGGCTAAAGGGAGGGAAATAAATATTTATGAGCAAGAGTGTGGGCTGTAATTGGTTAGATTATTTCCAATGATTTCTTTCCCCTTCCTGTGAGAGGATTATATCTCCCTACCCATTAGCACCAGGCTTTGGCCAATTGAACGAGGGTGAAAGTGATCTATATGAAAGTGATGGAATTCCAAGGAGAAGTCTCAAGGTTATCCATGTGTTCTGCCATTTCTCTTTTTCTTCTGCCACAAAAACACACTAAATATGGGCCGTTCCTTCATCCTAGGTCCCAGAGTGAGTGCAACATGGCACTAATCCACAAAGGGCATGTAATCTGAGTGAGAAATAAACCCTGGTTATTAGCCACTAAGACTTCAGGATTTCTGCAGTATAACTCATCCAAGACTGAATACAGAAATCAATGTTTTAAGTTAGTCTGGATCATGATGGAAGGAAGTTTGAGACATTTTTTCCCCCTGCTTCCTTTGTAAAGCAATTCCTACCTGGCCTTCAATATGCCCCTTGTTCTGACAAATAAAATTGGGTTACTGGAACTTGCTGGAAACCTAAATGACTCAAGTTCAAAGCCATTTATATGAGTAAGAATAATTGAAGGGGGAGTGTGTGTGTGTAAAGCGGACTTGTTTTCTGCATCACAGTTTAATTGACTATGAAAGTGAATTCCGAGACACTTAGGGTTGACCCACGACATAATCTCCCTTTAGATTTGACAGGAGGGCATGTGGATATTAGCCTGGATATCGAGAGAAGCCTGGCAAAATGCATGGTGAGGGTGATGGACCTCACAGATGGGAAATCTGGGGCCCCTCTGCCATGGTTAGAGACAAAGAATGACAAAGTCAAAGAAACTCTGAGAAAATGAGTAACCATTTCCTGAAAGACCAATTTGAAGGACCAGAGTACCTGGAAAAACTCTCACCAGCTGAGAATTTGCTGAAATTCAGATATTAGGTGAAAAGAACTAGTCAGGGGCTGTAAAAAGAGAAGGAGATCAGCTCGGTGCTTTGTGACCACCTAGAGGGGTGGGATAGGGAGGGTGGGAGGGAGGGAGACGCAAGAGGGAAGAGATATGGGAACATATGTATATGTATATCTGATTCACTTTGTTATAAAGCAGAAACTAACACACCATTGTAAAGCAATTATACTCCAATAAAGATGTAAAAAAAATAATTAATTAAATTTTAAAAAGAAAAAAAAAAAGAGAAGAAAAAATGGAGATTCCAGAAATCTATAGTTTTCCTTTTATTTGGTTCTCTGGGTCATGTTTTAATGTGAGGATATTAATACTTAAGCAAAATCAGTTGAGTAGAATTCCATGTTTTCTGCATTGTCAGAATAGAGCTGTCTTTTACAAGTTTGAAAGAAATCACTATAAAACAATATGGGCACAATGCCAACAAGTATTTCTTCCATGGTGATCAATCCATTGAGCTTGTAAATTTTTCTTGAGTCAATTTTGATTTTTTTTTTTTTTTGCGGTACACGGGCCTCTCGCTGTTGTGGCCTCTCCCGTTGTGGAGCACAGGCTCCGGGCACGCAGGCTCAGCGGCCATGGCTCATGGGCCCAGCCGCTGTGCGGCATGTGGGATCTTCCTGGACCGGGGCACGAACCCGCGTCCCCTGCATCGGCAGGTGGACTCTCAACTGCTGCGCCACCAGGGAAGCCCTGAGTCAATTTTGAAATCACGTCCTTTTTCAGAAAACCAGCCAAAAGATTTTCATCACTGTTAGCATGTAACTATGCACAACAGTTCCACAATTTAAAATTTCTCTCAATGCTTCTTCTAGCCCATTTGGTATTTTTAACCCTATTTGCTTTTCTTTCCTCTAGGTTTGATTTTTGATGTTTTATTCTGTTTTTAGTGAATCTTGGTTAAAGATCCACTTTAGCCTGTACGGCTGCTATTTTTAGGAACCTAAGGAGTCTTCCCTTATGGTAAAACCTCTGTAGAGTCAATTACACAAATATAGTTATCCTTATTAATTGTATTATGTAGTCTTATAATTATCATCTGTATCTCGTATAACCTTAGTTTCTGGGGATGACTTGATGTGTCAAAGACCATGAGTAACACACTGCAGTCTGTGGAAAATAACTGCATCTCCACAAATTGTTTTTAGTCCTAATATTTTCTAAACGAGGCTATCCTTTACAGCAGAAAGATGGATTTCCTCATTCAACAAATGGTTATTGAGGCTGACTCCACACCAGACACTGTGATGGAGACACAAAGGTGAGCGAGATGTTGATTGCTTTCAAAAGCCAAGCAAATGAGTGATTTTAATTCAGTGGGATAACTCGCTGTGATAAGGGCCACCCAGGATGGCTTGGAAACCCCTGGGGAATGTAAAAGCTCACAGGTCCATCAAGCGGCCATGTGTTGAGTTTGGAGCTCGAGAAGGTGGTCGGGGGCCGAGATGAGAGCTGTGGGCGGGGTGCGAGTCAATAAAGGCCATGGAGAGGAGCTTGGTTGTTGTTGTTTTTATTGGAGTAGAGTTGCTTTACAATGTTGTGTTCGTTTCAGGTGTACAGCAAAGTGATTCAGTTATATAGATCTATATATTCCTTTTCAGGTTCTTTTTCATTACAGGTTATTACAAGATACTGAATACAGTTCCCTGTGCCATGCAGTAGGTCCTTGTTTATTTTATATTTAGTATGTGCCTCTGTGAATCCCAGACTCCTAATATATCCCTCCCCCTCCTCTTTCCCCTTTGGTAACCATAAGTTTGTTTTCTATGTCTGTGAGTCTGTTTCTGTTTTGTAAATAAGTTCATGTGTGTCATTTTTTTTTTTTTTTAAGATTCCACATATACGTGATACACTTGTCTTTCTCTGTCTGACTTGCTTCACTTACTAGGATAATCTCAAGGTCCATCCACAGCTTGGTTGTTTTTTGCTTGTTTGCTTTTACTTTTTCATTGTGGTAGAATATACATAACACACATTTACCATTTTATCCATTTTTAAGGGTCCAGTTCAGTGGCATCAATGTCGTAGTGTTTATTCCTCTTTGAGGCTGAACAATATTCCATTGTATGTATACTTTGTTTTTCTATTTATCCATCCCTGAATACTGGTATTGCTTCTGCCTTGTGGCTGTTACTGCTATGAATGTAAGTGTCCAAGCATCTGCTCGTGTCCCTGTTTTCAGTTTTTTTGGGTATACACCTAGAATTGGAATTGCCAAATCAATGGTAATTCTATGCTTAATATTTTGAGGAATGGAGCTTAGTTTTACCTTTTGGGTAGGATGGGGTGCCACGAAAGGACTTTCAACAGAGAACTCACTTCATCGTGATTGAGCCTGAGAAAAATTACCCTTTGCCGGCACAAGCTGCAAGATGACCGGAGGGAAGGCTATTGAAATAACAGGTTTAGAAACTATGGTGGTGTTGAAGTAGCCTGCCAGGCCCAAGATGAAGACAATTCTGCCCCGGGGTGTCACGCCAGCAAACCAAAACCTAGATAACTTTCATGTCCCTGTAAACACTCCTCTTGACCAGAAACACCGTATGTCCAGTCGGCCAACGCCCAAATGCCAACCCAACTCCGGGCTTTCTCACGCCAAACAAGGGTGACCTTGTGACCTCAGTCAATCAAATATTTTCTGTTTTTTCTCTTCTTTTTTCTTTATCCTATAAGAGCTTCCTGCCTTCTACCCCATTTTGCAGTTCTCGGAATGGAGCCTGTCCGCTTCATGAAATGTTAAATAAAGTTTGCTGATATGGCCGAAATTGTCTTCTTTAATCATTTTTTAACTGTGGACTGTGGCGACAGAGGGCATTCAAGAGCCATGTAAGAGAGTTTGACAAGATGACTCGTGTGTGGAGGGTGAAGCTCAGTGAACCAATCAGGATCACACCTGGGTTTTACGTTCAGCCGAATGGGAACTGAGGAAGAAAAGGCCTGGAGAGAAAGGTGACGTGAAATTATGGATGTGTGCATTGGCGGTTCTGGAGGGACAGCCCAACAGAACAGCCCAGGAGGCAGTAGGATGTACAAATATGGGCTAATGACCTGGAAGTCATTTGCATACAGATGATAATAAAAGTCATCAGAAAAGATGGTAACACCTGGGAAGAGTGTACTGGGTACGAAAAAGCCCAGGAAAGGCACTGGGAGGATATCAAGATAAACGGATGGGCAGCCTCCCTTACAGAATGCGTGAGGTATGTGTGATATTAGGAGTTATAGTAAGTATATATTTTGGTCTTCCGTCCATTGTTCCTGGCTCACATCTCCCCACACCCTTGGAATTTCTTAAGTGATGAACGCCGTAGAGCATCTTTGTCATATTTGGTTTCTTGTCCTCAGTTCCTGAAATCACATCAGAGCCATAAATGGGTGTCTCATTATTCATAACAAGCCCCTTTCATCCACAACGGAGTTTATGTTAATGAGGTGACTTTTGGAAATCCTCTAAAGATGGAGGAGATGGTCACCGGAGGAATCAGTCATAAATAGAGGGTTGGAACTTTCAGTCTCATCCCCTGCTATCCAGGGAGGAGAGAGGGGCTGGAGGTTGAATCAATCACTCATGGCCAATAATTTAATCAACCATGGCTATGTCGTGAAGCCTCCATAAAAACCCAGAAGGAGGGGGTTTAGAGAGCTTCTAGGTGAGTGAACCAGAATGCATCCATGTGCTGCCATGCCAGGCCCCCACCTCCATGAGGACAGATGCCTTTTTGTTTGGGATCTCACCCTATGTATCTAGCCATTGATTTGTATCCTTTAATAGCCTTGTAATAAACTGGTAATCTAGTTTACTAAACTAAATCCGTTTACTAAACGGATTTCCTGAGTTCTGTGAGCTGCTCTAGCAAATGAATAGAACCCAAGGGGTGGGTTGTGGGAAACTCCGATTTACAGGCCAATCAGGAGCACAGGTGAGAAGCTGGACTTGTGATTGGCATCTGAGGTGGTGGCGTCGGGGGCAGTCTTGTGAGCTCAAGTCCTTAACTTCTGAGATCCGATATAGTCTCTGGGTAGAGAGTGTCAAAATTGAGTTGAACTGTAGAACACCCAGCTGGTGATGGAGAATTGCTTGGTGGTGTGGGGAAAAGACCCACACATTGGAAATGGGTACCGAATTGTACTGTGTGTTCTTATCAATATACACAATCTGTCATTAAAAATATTTAAGTGCCTTCTATTGGAAAAAGCATCTGTTTATACATCAATATGGCTGTGCTTGCTTTCTTTCTGTGTGCATTTTCCATTAAACATCTCTCCTTTGGTTTTTAAACTTTCTGTGTTATATTATACACACGTCTTTTTAAAAAGGTATGTCTCTTGGGAGGGATAAAGTAGGATTTGGGGATTAAAATATACACACTACTATATATAAAATCATAACCAACAAGGACCTACGGTATAGCACAGAGAACTGTACTCAGTATCTTGTAATAACCTACAGCGGAAAATAATCTAAAAAAGAATATATATATGATATACACACATTTCATATATATGTATATATACACATACATATATATACTCACACATAACCGAATCACTTTGCTGTACATCTGAAACTAACACAACACTGTAAATCAACTATATTTCAATAGAAGTTTTTTACAAACTTCAAAAAAAGGTATGTCTCATAAAGAGAATGTACATTTCTTACAAAGAGAATAGAGTTGGATTTTTAAAAAATCTAACGTGAGATTCTTTGCCTTCCAATGGTGGAGTCCAGTTACATTTTCATATATTGTTATAAACATGTTTGGCTGTACTTCTGTTAGTTCACCTCCTGCTTTCTAGCCTTCAGACCTTCCTTAGGTTTTCCTTGCCTTTTGTCTTTTGAAAAAAGAAAACCCTACAGTTGTCCTAGTTTTGATTATAGTGGTGGATATCTTTCCATTTATCAACTGCATTACTTAAGCCATAATTTCTTATATTATCAAATTCAAGAAATTAAACTGCATTTTCTCATCTTTCCTTACGTATGATAAGAAAATTTATAAACCTTCATGTTCCTATCTCTTACCTGACACTTTATAGTCTTCATAAGTTTAATTTGAGATTTATCATGACACGTTTTCTACTATTTGCATCTTGTTCTAGAGTATTTGGCTTCTGCGTTTAATTTTGTAACATTTATAACAGCTACTGCTATTTCATTGTATTTAATTGACTTCAATGCTCAGTTCCATTTTTCTATGACTCTCCCAACCCTGAGTACCTGACTTCCATCCAATTATCTGCTACAAAAATTAAAAAAATAGTTTGACAATGAAGCATTTGTGAACATTACATTTTCTGAGTTCTTCTAATCTGATAATACTTCCCCATTCCCCACATCCCATGACAGACAACTTAGTTTGGTAGAAAATTCTAGAATCGCACAAAATTTCCCCTCCAAGCTCCACTGGAACTTCTCCAGTTCCAGTGTTGTTTATTGCAGGGGAGGAGCAAAGAGATTGGATGGTGGCCTAAGCTTTCACTTTGAAGATCATTTTTGTTTCTTCCTGGACACTAGTAGGAATATTTCATTAGCCGTGAAACTAAAAAAATGTTTTCCATGCTCTGCTAAACGATATGTTTTTGCATTAATCTTGGCTGGAATTTTGTGAGGTGGCTTTTAAAAAAAATTAATTAATTCATTTATTTTTGGCTGTGTTGGGTCTTCGTTTCTGTGCGAGGGCTTTCTCTAGTTGTGGCAGGTGGGGGCCACCCTTCATCTCGGTGCGCGGGCCTCTCACTGTCACGGCCTCTCTTGCTGTGAAGCACAGGCTCCAGACGCACAGGCTCAGTAGTTGTGGCTCACGGCCTAGTTGCTCCGCGGCATGTGGGATCTTCCCAGACCAGGGCTCGAACCCATGTCCCTTGCATTAGCAGGCAGATTCTCAACCACTGCGCCACCAGGGAAGCCCTGTGAGGGGGCTTTTAATTTTTACACCAATGTCATTTTCTGCCTCCTGTTTCCTGACAATCACTTTGGTTCTTGTCTTTCTCCTGTTCTATCTAATACGTTCCTTTCTCCAGAACACGAATGCTTCTTAGATTTCTATTCTTTGTTTCCAAAGTTTTCGTGTTTTTTTTCGGTACGCGGGCCTCTCACTGTTGTGGCCTCTCCCGTTGCGGAGCACAGGCTCCGGACGCGCAGGCTCAGTGGCCATGGCTCACGGGCCCAGCCGCTCCGCGTCATGTGGGATCCTCCCGGACCGGGGCACGAACCTGTGTCCCCTGCATCGGCAGGTGGACTCTCAACCACTGTGCCACCAGGGAAGCCCCAAAGTTTTCATTTTTTTCTCTAATAATTTTCATCACTTTGTTTTGTATTTCACATTACTCATTTCTTTTTGTTTTGCACTGTTAATTCTGTTCCTACTGTCTCTGGAGAAGATTTTAATTCTGCAGTGTAATTTTGTTTCCTTCCATAATCTTATTATTTTATATTATTTATTGTATTATGTATTATATGATTATTTTATTTACCCATTCCTTTTGTGTCCCAGTTGGTTATGGTTGCTACTTAAAAAAAAAAAAAAAAATCTAACAATCTCTTGCATCACTTTTAAAGATTAAAATATTAAAGAACATGAGACAGGCTTCTCCTACCATTCTCACATGATTAGCTCCTCCTCTGCATTCTTTTTCTTAGGCTTGTTAAATTGTAATTAATCCAATGTTATAGTTGTTATTGTTTCTGTTTCCGAATACATAAATGAGAAACACACGACCCAAATGCGCGACTTGCCAAAGGAGAGAGTGGCTAGGATGTTCCTGGGTCCTATTGTCCAGTTGGTTGTGGGGATTTTCGCTGAGCATCAGGCACTGTGCGTGTCCATGAGCCGCTCTGTGGATACAGATTTTCTCTTGCTCAGGAAGCCTGGTTCTCTTAAAGTGGGAAGATGGCTGTTCATCCTCGATTCATCTAGCCCAGTGATTCTAAAGTGTGTTCGTTCCCTGGACCAGCGGCACCAGTATCACCCAGAAACTAGCTGGAAATGCAGAATTCCAGCCCCATCCAGACCTCATGAATCACAGGCTTTGGGGGTGGGTCCTGGGAACCCGTATTTAACAAGCCCTCCAGAGGATTCTGATGTTAGGTTTGAACTAAGGCATATAAAGTTCTAGTCCAGAAAGAAGATCCTTCTCCCAGCACATGGCTGCCCACCATGGTGGCAAAACATCCAGGCCTTCCTGCTGTGCTTTCCAGGAATTATAGTCTCTAAATAGGTGCATGTGACCCTTCTGTGATGGGTCATAGAAGTCAGGCAGCTCTGTGGCGCCGACAGAAAAAGAAGATCATTTTCTCAAGATCCCCTCTGTTTTTCTCTTCTGGGGAATTGATGTAAACGATGGGGGTGTCAAAGGATTCCCCTGGCCTTTCGGGGGTCCCCTCTCCTAGTTGGACTCACAGGGAGAAGCATGCAGGATTGGCTGCAAGCTGGACCCTCTAGACCCCCCTCCCTCCACCAGCTCAGGGGGTTCAAACAGGGGCAGCACTGGAGCCTCGGGCCCCCCAGATCTCTTTACCACTGCTCTTCCACTGGGAGTTACTTTTGTCTGTTGATCGGCCTCTGCCAGCAGCTGGTGAGGCCTCTGAGGGCGTGCACTGCACCTTACACAGTGTTTACACCCAGTCCCTTTACAGAGCCTGGTCCCAGCTGGATGCAGGACATACGTTTGCTGAATGAATAAATGTGACTTCTCCATTTGTTCCAAAGCAAAGACTTTCCTATGCCTTCTCTCCCCCACTCAGTGTTCCCCCACCAAATCCATGAGAAGGCCAGGAAGAGCTCCCAGTGCAATGAAACTTCCCATGATCAGATTCCCTATCTTTTCAATGTGAACGAGCAGGGGTGCCTGTGTCTCCAGGCAAGTCCTGAATCCTTGATGGGATGAAATGCCCGGCCGCTGTTAGGACGGAGCTCTCTGCTGTCTTCCGGGTGCTCTGCTCTCTGAGGCCTTGGCCCCCAGGCCCCGCCCCTGCCTCCTGCCGAGACCTGCCCAGCTGGAGGCCGCATCTTCCCCGACCAGCTTTTAGGTGAATCCAAACATTTCAACTTTCACAGAAGGGATTAGTATGTGGGCATCTTTGGGGCCATTATTTGAAGTGACTTTGGTGACACAGTTGCTTCCTCTTCTGAGAGAAGGGTGAGCTGAATAAGCAGTGGGACAAGCCCATGTTTATTCTTTTCTCTGCCATCATTAAAGGCATGATGCCACAGAGAAAGAGGGCTGCAGGGAAGCGCAGTGGGTCAGAGCTTCCCAGCCAGGGGGTGGAATTGGTTACAGTTTGCCACGGTGGTGACCCCTATACTCTGGGGCATTTGGACAGGATCTCGGGCAGAGTCCCATCCACATGGCTCATCCATTTATCTGGGTGCAGCATAAAAATATAGCCATCTTCTAAGTGTGCCCTGAGCATCAATGCGGCAAGGTCACGCAAGGTCATTAGAGCTACAGAACTTCCTGCCTGCGCCTTCCGTTTCATGGTTGGCTCCCCACCACGGGCAATACAGCTTCCCCCGTCTAAGAAGGAGACCCTCCCAAAGGGTGTGTCTTGCCATCAGCCTGCCAGTGGTGCCCAGTTGTGACGTGTGAACACAACACCAGTGTAACCAGAGAGACTCCTGCAGTCATTCCTGGCTCCAAGATTTTCCCCACACGAAGAATTAAACAGTGAGATCGAAATGCAAGGTGCTGGGAGTCCCCCTCCTTGCCATGAGCAAAGAGGCAGACACCTGGAGCCTTAGACAAGATGCACAGGTTGGGCAAAGAAATGGGAGGCTGGTAAAGGCACTGAAAAAACAACAGTCAGTGCCAGGCTGGGATGGCTCCGTCTGGACTCGCACAGGTGTCCCTGCCCTTGGGACGGGGGACATGACGACACAGAGGGAGGGAAAGCACTGTGCTCTTCAGTCTCACAAGGAATCGGATCAAGTCAGGGACTGGGTCGTAACTCGTGGTTCAGCCTCTGCAAATGCCCCCTGGAATGCAGGGGCGACTCAGAAGAAAGATGAAAACCCACAATCACGCCAAAACTGAGATTGAGCACCTATTTACTGCCACAGTCTGGAAGGAATTTTCCACCCCCTGCAAGCCCTATGGAGCAGACATGTGACCCAGAGTCTCTGGCTGACACGGACAAGCTTTGCCCTCTGGAAAAGAGTCTCCACTCTGAATGACGTCAGGAAGGGGCTAACACTCTCGGCAGGTTCCCCTCCCCAGTCTCTGCTCCTGAAGCAGCTCAGACCCCAGCCCTTCCGGGCAGTGATTCTCCTTCTGTTCCTTTTCAAGGATGCTCGACCACAAGGCAGGTTGGAGGGGACGCTGAAGTGGCCCATTTCCCCCCACTGCTGGCCAGTACCCGATAGACAAGGTGGGCTTTGTCTGCTCCCACCTCTGCCCTCATTTCCGTGTGTTTCTGCTCAGCCCACAGGAGGTCGCAGTAGTACTTCCAGCTCCATATTTCTTATAGGGCGTGGCTCTGAACCCGAGACAACCCCATCAGTGATGCTCAGTTGAAGAACTGGCCTCCAAGCCCTGGAGGAAACTATGCACATACCGATACGTTTTAGCCAGAGTCCAGGGTCACGTTGACTCTATGTGGCTGCTGCCTCTTCACAGAGCCCCGGCTCCACGGAAGATGTGTTTGACTACAGTGTGGGTAAGGAGGGGCTGCATTTCAATTGGCAGTGCCTTTCTACATGAAGATCTGTAATATGGAGAACTTGCCTGGGAGCTGTACCCACTGATGGGTCCTCTGGCTGCAGATCTGTGAAAGCACATCCCCCAGGAATGGACTATTTGGCTACCAAGTGCTTAGCATCCAGCTGGCCTGTCTGGTAGCAGGTAGGAGGAAAGGCTAGATGGATGCATGGCAAGCTTCTTCTGTGCCAGGTACATCACAGACGTGACCTCACTTAAGCCTCACAGGGGTTAACGCACTGAGGAGGTGGAGCCTACGTTATGCCCATCTTACAGATAAAGATGTCAGAGTTCAGAGAGGTTAAACAATGTAGCAGAAGACAAGGAGATACATGATTTTAGATTTGGTATGAACTGTCTGTGTGCACAGGTGTGAACCTGTGGGAGCTCCAGAGTTATTTCTACTGCCCTAGAAGTGGGTTTTGTAGTAGGTTGAATAATGGCCCCAAAGATACCCACATACTAATCCCAGGAATTTATAAACCTGTTCCTTTACATGATAAAAGGGACTTTGCAGATGTGACTAAGTGAAGGGCCTTGAGATGCAGGATTGGGGGGGTGGGGTGGAGATTACCCTGGATTATCTGGGTGTAATCACCAGGGTCCTTCTGAGAGGGAGGCGGAGGGAGATTTGGCTAAAGAGGAGAGGCAACATAACGAAGGAAGCAGAGACTGGAGTGATGCTCTTGAAGATGGAGGAAGGGGCCATGAGCCACGGAATGCAGGCGGTCATCAGAAGCTGGAAATGATGGGGAAACAAGAGTCTCCCTTCAGAGGCTCCAGAAAGAACACAGCCATGCTGACATCTTGATTTCAGCCCAGTGAAACTGATTTCCGACTTCTGATCTCCAGGACTCTAGGAGAATAAATCTATATTGCTTTAAACCACAAAGCGTGTGGTCATTTGTTACAGCAGCAACAAGAATCTAACACAGGTTTACGGTTAGTTTTTGTTTATAAAGTAAAGGCATTTTTGCCAAGAGCTCACTTAGGTCTGGGAAGAAGTCATCTCATTTTCCCGAGTTTGGACACAGGGTACGTCGTGCTTTGTTGGGTGAGGGTGTCACAGCTACTGGACCGCGCAGTCTGGGGGCACAGTGTAAATGGTGAACACTTTCTCAAAGAGCTGGTTTCCATGAGATACAGGCAGAGGGTCCTGACAGGGAGCCCACTCTAGCCAACCCCTGGGAGATGTTTGCAGAGTCTGTGGTGTCTCAGGATGATGCAATGGCAAGATGGGAAACACGCAGGAGAGCATAGGAATAGTATTCATGTCCTCACAGCAATCTTGAGACTAAAAAACATACGAAATTCCCCTTTGCACATCCAAAAGGATGTGCTGATGGGCCCATGTGGTTCGTTTTATTAATGTGAGACAGGGCTAAGGCAAGTATGCAAGACAGATCTGACTGAAGGGGAAGGCATAATGAAGAAGCCTCTGTGCGTGTGTGTGTGTGTGTGTGTGTGTGTGTGTGTGTGTGTGTGTGTGTGTGTAGTGTGTGTCGTGCACACATGCATGCGTCCTTAGTAGGAATAAATTGAGAAAAGGTCCATAACCTTGGTTTCTGTGTAGGCACTGTCGTGTACAGGCTGCGTGACCCAGTGAAAGCTACTGAACTTCTCTGTTCCTCAGTTTTCCCTATGAAAAATAGAGATAGTTATTTATGTCGTAGGGCTGCAATGTGGATAAAGGTCTTTTTATTTTCAAACGCACAGTTCCTTTCTCTTCATACATTTTCATTCTCCAACCCTTTGTTTTGCTGTGGCTCATACGTGAAAAGTTAAGTGGAACCCGAGTCACGGGGTTAGTTACCACAGACGTGACTCAACTGATGCCCAGATGCTACGTCCAGAGTCGTTTCCTCACACCTTGGTTGGCAACGGTGGTTGTTTCAGAAAATAAGCCTAATCAGCTGAGTTATCTGCACCATGATGAAAATAAATGCAGAAACGGGTTCAGAATATACGGCCGAGGGGGTTAATGGAAATGTCTTATGTGCAAGGACTCGCAACCTAAAACAGGTTCTGCCACTATCTAAGTGTCCTTAGTCAGGTCACTTAAAAGCTTGGACTCTGTTTCCTCAACCACTGAATAGGTAATATTAATAATGAAAAGAATAATAAGACTAGTAATAATGAGAGAATAACAGTAATAATGGCAAGAAGAATACCTGCCTCATCCACCTCAGAGAGATTTTGTATCAAATCAAATAAGAAATGTTAAATCTTTTTAGTGAAAAATGCAAGGTAATAGGAATATAAGGCATAATTTTGATAGCTGTTCATGATGGGATATCCAATCTCATCTCTGTCTTTAGGTTCACAGTATCCACGTCTGCTCCAGGCTGGAGGTTGAAGTTGGTCAACACATAATTCTGTCTGAGAAGGGACTTCAGTTCCTCGTGGCCACAGCACACCCGCTTTTCTTTCTCATTTAGAGAATGTCATTTATGCTTTTAGGATTCTCCTGACAGCCTCCATCTGGCTTTCAGCAAAGCAATAGGATGAGACATCATTGCATCACTTGTCTCACTCAGGGACATTCCTTTTACTACACCCATGACTCTAGACAAGTCATTCTTGGTGAATATCTTCAGAGAGAGGAGAGCCATTTCTGACGGGATGGGGGTAGGAGGGAGAGCGAAACAGCAACCAATGCGTTGAGGAAAACCCCCAGGCATGAAGAGAAACACTTGGCAAATGGAAATACTCAACAAAAGGGGCCTTGAATACATTGCAGCGTTAAAGCAAGAAGAGGAATTGAATAAGATCTAGTGACAATTAAGAGACATGAAGAATGGAAAATATGGGATGTAAAGTGGATGAAGAAAAGAAAAGGTGACCAAATAGAGGCTAAAGAATCAGAAGGCCCAAATCAAATGGGTCTAGGCTAAATGGAGAGTAGGAAACAAAAGGAGTATGTAGAAGTGAGAGAAAAGAATGGCAGTGTAAGGCTGTGTGTCCCTTCCATGTTACAGACATATTAGCACCAATTGTTAAAAATTAAGAGAACTAAGATACTTTGTTCTGAGATTGAGATGTGTAACCTAGATGGTTTTTTTCTTAGAACCCATAATTAGTTAGAATATACTTGACCCAATTTTGTTTCCCAGAGGAAACCCCACACAGTTCAGAGACCTCCTTTTTCCTCTAGGAAACAACCAGACAGGAGTCCAAGGTTAGGCCCACGGTCCTCTGTTCATCACCCAGATCACAAAGGCAGACTGCGTTAAGCCCTTTGCCTCTTTGTTTTAGTAATTGGATTACAAATATGGTGTGTGGGAATGTAGGGTGGCACTCTGTTTTATTAACCAGACCACAAGCATGACACTTGGTTAAGCCCCTGGCCTTCTGTTTTAGGAACGGATCACAAATGCAACAATGTGGTCAGGCTGTACGGTCATGTGTTCAGTAACCAGAATGCCAATATGGCACTTGGGTAAGTCATGCTTCCTTCTGTTTGTTTCACCAGATCACAAATAAGGCACGTGCTTAGGAATTACAACTCTCTGTTTTAGTAACCAGATCACGAGCATGGCACGTGGGTAAGTGGTAGAACTTTCCAACTTAGGAAGCAGACTACAACCTCAGCCTGTGGTTAAGCTGTGGCCTCTCCCTTTTAATAAACAGATCACACAGATGGCAGGTGGCATTGCCTCTCAGACACAAAGTGAGTGCACGGCTAAGCTGTACAGGGCCACATTTATTGGATTCAGTTACACATCCCAGCCTCATTTAAAAAAATTTTACTTGTTGCCTATGAAAATATAATTAAAGAAAAACAAACATTTTATAGTAACAAGAAAACTGAGGCCATAAAAGCACTTAAAAAGGCAGATCGAGATCGTGCCCAGGAAGTTAGGGAGTTGAGGCTAAGGATTCTGGAAGAAACACACCAACTGCACCAGACTGGGTGATGTGAGGGCATCAGAGCAGCAATGGGATAGACCAAGGACACTCCATTTGAAGTTCTTTTGCAATTGTGGATCATCACACTGGAGAAGAGATGGATGTTATAATTTGAATTATTGCAAAGCAAATATTTACCCCTCCCCCCATTTCTACCGTTGACTGGAAAATATTCCTGTCCCATTGGTGTTAGACTTGGTCACATGACTTGCTTTGCCCAGTGAGATGGTAGTGGGTGTGGCATGAGCAGAGGCAGTTGGGTACGCCCTCTCACACAATGACTCGTCAATGAGAAAACGTTCCCCAAGTTTCTGCTGCCTGGGCCCAGAATGAACACACATGGGGCAGACCTGGACCCAACTTGCACTAGAAGCAGAGCCTCCCAGCTGAGCCTCAGCTGCCTTGCAGACCCACGAACATCTGTATCAGTGCTTCTTGCTAAGTCATTGTGTTTTGGGGTGACTTGTTGCACAGAAACATTAATTGACATGCTTGGAATTTCCAAGGGCAAGAGACGTCACATGATAGGAGCAGGAAGCAGCACAAAGGAGAAGGCCATGCAGCTGGACGTGGCTCTGGAATGGAGGTCAAGTCCAACAGAGACAGAGATGGAAAGTTGACCTAGGTTCACCGGCTTTACCCTTCTGGAGAAGCAGCCCCACAGAGATGAACTTCCATTAATGGACTTGCACAATAGCCAAGACATGGAAACAACCAGATGTGGCACATATATACAACAGAAGACTACTCAGCCATAAAAAAAGAATGAAATAATACCATTTGCAGCAACATGGATGGACCTAGAGATTATCATACTAAGCGAAGTAAGTCACTTACATGTGGAATCTAAAATATGACACAAATGAACTTATCTATGAAACAGAAACTGACTCTCAGACAGAGAACAAACTTGTGGTTGCCATGGGGGAGAGCGTGGGGGAGGGACGGGTTGGGAATTTGGGATTAGCACATGCAAAGTATGATGTAGGGAATGGATAAATAACAAGGTCCTACTGTACAGTACAGGGAACTATATTCAATATCCTGTGATAAACCATAATGGAAAAGAATATGAAAAAGAATGTATATGTATAACTGAATCACTTTGCTGTACAGCAGAAAGTAACACAACAGTGTAAACCAACTATACTTCAGTAAAATAAAAAAAAAAAGAAGTGTTGCTGCTTTACTGAGACTTGTACTATTTTATGGCAAATTCTCTTCCATTATTCATCTTTCTTTATGCAAAGGATGGGTATATGGGAGGAAATGAACACATACAAAGTTTGCAACCTGTGAAAAAGACTCAAGACATAAAAACTGCAGGAGAACCAAGCACTTTGGAGACTGAGGAAAACATACTTTTGAAAAATATTTACAGGAAATAAAAGTAAACTTTACCTAGCAATTGCTTTGTGGTTCCCTATAGTATTCATATATACACATACTCGTTGATTAGAAGAAAACTGATTAATATAGAAGAAGTAATACTTTAAGAATCTAACAATGCCATAGCAGAAAGGACAAGAGAACCAGTAAAGAGCAAGATTTACAGAAGAGAAAATGGACTCAGTGACTCAGATGGCAAAATAAATATCATTAGCTCTGACCTGCAGAAAGAGGGATTCAGGGATGAAAAACCTATAAGAAGAGATGATAAACATGAAGAACGTAAAGTAGAGATATGCAGAGAATCATTATTTCTAAAGAAGAGCCAAGAGGAAGCAGAACAGAAGCAAGAAGCCAAAAGACAGAATAAAAAAATCCCCCAAAAAACCCACTTCCTAAAAATTTAGTTCTCTGGAACTTTAGGGTTTATTGTTAAGCAGTAATATTTAAAACTGTCAACATTTAGGTATATCTTGATGATGTGTTTGAAATGCAAGAATAAAGAAAAAATTCTGCAAACGTCTTGGCATAAAAAGTGGGTAATGGTAAGAGAACCATGTCCTGTGCAACTCCCAACTCCAGGAGACGGTGGGGAGACGCCACTGAGATTTTAGAGGAAAGGGCTTTTACTTAAGAATTTGACACCTGGTGGGTTTATGCTTCATCTACAAAGACACCAGAACATAAATCAGCTATGCAAGAGCTTAGAAAGCACAAAATCCAACACCAACCTTCCTAAATAATTTATCTAAAATGCACATCAGCCCACTGAGAGATGAATCAAAATAAAGGAGTTCAAGAAGGTAGAACTCATGGTATAAAGGAAGCTTTTCCGAGAACTGAAACCATCCAAATCTAAAATTTAACAAAAGAAATGTATAAACATGACGACAGAATCAAATGCAAATGAGGTGGCTACTTTTTTTTTTTTTTAAGCTTTAAGTATATAGCCTTTTGTACTTTTTTGTTTGTTTGTTTGTTTTTGCGGTACGCAGGCCTTTCACTGTTGCGGCCTCTCCCGTTGCAGAGCACAGGCTCCGGACACGCAGGCTCCGCGGCATGTGGGATCTTCCTGGACCGGGGCACGAACCCGCGTCCCCTGCATCGGCAGGCGGACTCTCAACCACTGCACCACCAGGGAAGTCCTGTACTGTATTTTATACAACAAATTGTTAAGTATATAGTTGCACCGTTTCATAAATTTTACCCTGACAAGACCCCATGGGAATCTCACTAAACCATTTGACTAATTTACATTCATATCTTAAATATCATAATAACAGTATTACTAAATGGTTGCCAGTTACAAGTTTCTCTAAAACTTTCACACAGTAATTTTAAATATCACTTTTGTAAAGGACCCAGATTAAGATATTTTAAAAAATACTGAACTCTATTTATTCTCCTAATATCAAATATGAAATCTGTTCTCAGAAAACAATCCAAAATATTAATGAAATATGAAATCACATGATCAATGCACCCTTATTTACAAATATGAAAAGAATTAGAACCTAACAAAATGTCCAAAGGTAAGGAAATGCTGAACTAAATGTATTATCCATGCAAGAGAATATTCCACAGCCATTAAAATTCACTCTTATGACAGTAATCTGGTAACATGTAAAATATTATGATATAATATTAAGTAAGAAAAATCAAATTAAAATTAAAACCATGTAAAAATGATGTTTACTATGTAAATTATATAAATGATTAATGGGAATGACTTGGAAGGAATATAACGTAATAGGTAAACTATAAACATTGCTGGCAGGATTTCTGATGACAAATTTTCTTTTCCTTAGTTTCCAAATTCTCTGAAAAGTATTTCCATTACTCTCATATTCTGAAAGACTATAATGTTGAAAACAAGGTAGGCCACTACTTTCGGCATACTCAGTGGACAGTGGTGGTTAAGCACAGGGGCTCTGGAGCCAGAAGTTCCTGAGCTGGAGTCCTCATGTGATCTCAGCTTCTACAACAGTAAATTGCCATGATATAAACAAATGCACAGGGTATTTTAGGAATTAAATGAGATATTAACATGCTTTGAACTATGCCTGGGGCACAGTGAGCAGTCAATAAATGTTAGGTTCCTTGTCATTTTCAATTCCAAAACTTTTTTTTTTTTTTAACACCTGTGATCTAGACCCTGGTGGTAACAAGATAAATTAGACATCCCCAGGGAACTCAGAGCCTATCTTCTACCTGGATAAATATAAAAACAAATACTTTTAAAACATGGGAAGTAATAGAGGTGTGTGGTAGGCATTAAGCAAGCATCTAGGAAAGGTACCTCACAGAGAATCAAGAAATTGGTAAGAGTTAAGCAGTTATTGGTATTGTTTTAAGTTTTTGTTGAGGTACAATTAACATACAAACTGCACATATATAAAGGATACAATTTGATAAGTTTTGGTATGTTTGCTCCTATGAAAACATTGCCACAATCAAGATAACACATCTGTCACCCCTCCCTTCTTTTGGTAATCCCTTTCTTCTGTCTCTCCCTGCCTCTCTTACCATCCACCATTACCACCCCCTCGCTTTACCACTAACAAGTTGTTCCTGTAGCCATTTATCTGCTTTCTATCATTATACATTAATTTTCAACAATTCTGCATAGATAGACAAAAAAAGCACATACTATATGATTCTAACTTCTTTCGCTGAGTAAAATTATCTTGAGATTCATCTACTGCACATCAATACTTCATTCCTTTTTATTGCCAAATAGTATTCCATGTGTTGATAGTATGGTTTGTTTAACCATTCACCCGTTAGAACCTTAGGTTATTTCTAGTTTTTGGATATCACAAATAAAGCTGTTTTGAACAAAGTTGTTGTGTACAAGTCTTTGTATTGGCATTTGCTTTCATTTCTCTTGGGAAAATACTTAGGAGCGGAATGGCTGGTACATAGAGTAGGTACATGTTTAACATTTTAGGAAACTGCTGAACTGTTTTCCAAAGAGGTTGTACCATTTTAAATATACGTTTCAAATCGTTTGTCCACTTTTTAACTGGATGCTTGTTTTCTTAATAAGGGTGAAATTAGCAAAAGAAAGAAATAGATCAATAGAGCATAAGAACTTAGAAATACACCTACACATATATAATCAATAAATTTTTTTTTTTTTTTTTTTTTTTTTTGGGGA